>NW_008238834.1:1048053-1094679 GCF_000691975.1 Corvus brachyrhynchos | reverse complement strand
CAGGAATGCAGGGGAGATTAAAACGAGAACTGACTCGAGCCTTCACCAGGAAATTGAATCTAACCCTTTTTGAAGTTAAACATTTTGATATAAAATTCTTCATTGTATGGCTGACCTGCATAAAACGACTGAATTCCCAGTGCACTGCAAATTCTTTGTGTGCTGCAGTTAAATAGTTCTAGAGATGGGAACCAGATTAACTTTGAAATTTCCATCCTGCCCTCACAAACAGCAGTTCAGCTCCTCTCATGGCAGCAGAAGTTTGCTGTCAGCCTGCAATATTTTGATCATGGTCCTGCCTAGATCTACTAGGAGAAGAAATAATGATATAGTAGTGAGAGCCCTAGTGATTGACCAATGCTGGATCCCTCTCCAATGCCATTAGTGATGAGACTCAAACAATAGCAACCGCGCTGGGGAATTGAAGAGAGGAAAAGGCTGGTGATGTCAAGACCCGTCTGGTTCTCTTCAAGCCATTGTGCTGTGTGTTGCAATATTAAACCTCTCCTACATTACGGGCTAAATTATGGGCTTCTCAGAAGTCTTTGACCAGTGAGGGACAGCACATTGTTCCACAGATTTCTGGCCAAAAGGAACCATAAATTGTCCAGTCTGATCTCTCTCCCATTTAATCATTAAGAAGCTGCCATGTTCCATCCACACTCTTGCATTGGCCCAAAGATGTTAGATAGACAAAAATATAACAACTTTTTGAAGACTCACTGCTAGCAGAGCATGAAGCCTCTGCAGCTGCTGGGGCAGCTGTGCCTGGCCCATATCTACTGGAGGGAAATGTCTTGGTGCTGAGTCTCATCAATCCGTGGTTGAGCTATCTTAAAACTGAGCTGGAGGTACAGCTAAGCCTCCTTTATTTCCTGTGGGTTCTCACACCAGCCCCCCTGGTGTGTCCTTATGCCCACAGTATGGCAGGCTGTGTTCTGAGGCAGAGCAGAGGTATTCTCTGCCCATCCTGTAACATCCTGCCATGAAAAGCTTAGCCCTTTTTTGTCCCTACAACAATCAGCTGTAGGACCCCAGGAGAACAAACTGGCACAGCACCGTTTGCCTTCCCAAAGAAGTTGCACTGCTGCTCCTACAGGCCTCGTAGAATTAAATACTGTTGTTGTAGGTCTGGATCACCAAACCACCAGATGTCCCAAAGAGCTTTCAGCAGACATAGGTGATGGAGAGAAGAGATGATAAAGCAGCAGGAGAAGCCCAAGGTCATGGTGAGATGATAATGATAGATGTAATAAGCAGCAGCAACAACACACAAACTATCACACCCCTGCCCTTTTTTAGCTCAGATTTTAACCCTTGGGCTTTGCCAATTATAATGACACAGTAAAAACTAAAAGGGGAAACTACCCACCAAAAAAAAGGCTGTTAACCACTTCATCTCTACAGCCAAGCTGTGTATTTTGTGCTTTGCTCTAATTGTTCAGTAGAGGCTCCATTAAAGTCAGTGGAAAGTCAGGGTATCCCTCGTGGATTCTGCTGTAGCAAAGTAGTTTAAATTTAATCTAGGGTTGGATTTAACACATTTAAAAGAGAGCAAATTCACTGTTCAGTCTAACAGTCCAGTCAATACTTGAAGCTGATGGTTCTTACTCTGGCACTGCGTTTTTATATTCTGACAGAAGGCAAGAATTATGTCCATGGTCATCCCATCATTAGTGACTCCAGTTGTTTTTTCCCAAACACAAAAAAATGCCAGATGCCCTGCGATCAAGGAACAGCCATGGGATTTTGGTGTTTCGTTGAAATTCCCATATATGTTCAGCAAAAGGTAGAACAAAACAGAAACACAATTTGTGGAATATTATATTTGAACATGGAGTTGGAAGAGCTATTTCCTAGCAATAGCCAGCTCCAAAACACTAACTGGTGAATTCAATAAATAAACCAATTAAACTCTATCATAACAATACTTTTTGCTTCTGCTGCTCTAACCAGAAGGCCATTTCTG
Organism: Corvus brachyrhynchos; assembly: GCF_000691975.1. Taxonomy (NCBI): domain Eukaryota; kingdom Metazoa; phylum Chordata; class Aves; order Passeriformes; family Corvidae; genus Corvus; species Corvus brachyrhynchos. The sequence goes on along the minus strand of NW_008238834.1, from coordinate 1,092,710 downwards.
AACCTCTCTGCTCTGCTGTTAAGACTCACCCTATTTCTAGCATGAATTGATTCAAAATTAATTTATGCCCACGTAGTCTTACATGAATTTTGCCTTTTTGCTGTCATGGGTCTCCAGTTTTTCTGGTGTTGAGCGCCCACCACCTCTCCAAACAAACATCAGTGCTGTGAATACATAGTAACACAGAAACAGCCTTCCCTTTAACACTGACCAGCAGAAGGGGTGCCAGGGAGAGATCAGAAACTGGTGGGAACTGGTAAGAAATTAGGAAGTCTCCCTGGGGCTCACCTGGGGAGGAAAAATTTGGGCAGAGTGGGAATGGGTCTGTGAATTTCCTTCTTTTTTCTTCAAGACCCCTCCCCCCAGAAACAGTTGGAGAATCCAGCTTCTTCTTTCTCCAGCCACTTGAACCCTGCCTTTTCCTGTGAGGACCCTACAGAGATCTGGTGCGTGGCCCAAGCCATTGCTCCTGCAGCCGCTGCCTCCTCAGACAAGGACGCAGCCCGCTGCCCTAGGCCTGTGCCCGAAGGCTGCTCAGGCTGCTGCCATCTGCTTCTGTTTTTCTGTTTTTCCAGACAAAATTCGCTGTTTCTGGGTTTCCCATAATAGCACAGGCTCCCCCCCCCCCCCCCCCCCCGCCACTTGCGCGGGCGTGGCCCAAGCCATTGCTCCTGCAGCCGCTGCCTCCTCAGACAAGGACGCAGCCCGCTGCCCTAGGCCTGTGCCCGAAGGCTGCTCAGGCTGCTGCCATCTGCTTCTGTTTTTCTGTTTTTCCAGACAAAATTCGCTGTTTCTGGGTTTCCCATAATAGCACAGGCTCCCCACCCCCACCCCCCCAGTCATTCTGGCAGATCTTTTTTCCTCTGGTTCCAACTCCAGATCGCTTCTCCTTACAAGTATTTCCAAGAGCTCCTTCATGCCCTGAGCAGGCACAGGCCTGATATGGCCTGAAACCACCTTCAGTTTCTCACCAGCCCCACCACACTGGTGAGATGTGCTGTGTCCCCTTTGCCCATGCTCTGAGCTACACTCACTGTGATCCAGAAGCTGCTTGACGGCACAAGTGTTACAGTATTCCTGAATTAACACGCTCTGCCTCCCAGTGGGCCTTATTAGCTCAGGCACAAACCTCACTAACACGGCTGTACAGTTTCTGTCCCAGAGAAGGTTTGTATCTGGCCAGTTTGCAGTATCCATCCATCTGCCCCCTCCATATAGATACAACATAGTACTCCTGTGATTAGACAGGATATCTTGTCTCTTGCCTTTTCAACACTCTGGCTGATTATTTTTATCTTGCAGAAAAAGGGGGTCCTCTCAGAGCCTGAGGTGTATAACCCCGTGTATCACACATGCAGTAGGCATGCACTACACACCAGAGAAGAACTCTACCCCACCTTAATGTTTGTCTCTGCGTGTATATCACTCTTTCAGCAGCTACACAGCTAGTCAGACAAGAAATTTTTTATTTTTTTTTATGGAAAACCCTGCCATTCATGTGCAGCTGTCCTCCAAACCCAGCTCAGAACTTCCATGTGGGATCCAGACACTTCCCCCTGATCTCATGCCAGTGGGGCTGCTGACTCCAAGGTATGAACCACACATGGCTGCGTGACAAAGCCTCAAAGGTTAATGCCATAGCCTGGAAATTATGCCAGGTATTTCAAATCTCAGCCCCATCAGATCCTGCTTCAGAGCCTTGGAGTGGTGTGCTCAGCAGAGGCAAAAAAATACCTGTGCTCTTGATGTGCATACCTTTGCTGTGGTTGTGCCTGCACTTAAGCACTTCTGTATCATTTGAGTTAACAGTACCTGGGTTAAGGTTCTCCCTCCTACTACTTAAATATGGTCTAAGTGGCTGAAAATATCCATGAAATGGAGATATACCTCTTCATTTAAAACCAGAACATTTCTCATGATTGCATTAACACCCAGGCTACTGTGGACACCTGAGACTTCCTAGGTCCTAAGCAGTGCTGCCTGAAGAGCCCGCTAGTCAATAAAATAAAATACCCATTCTCTTTAATTAACATATGAAATAAACACAATCTGTGACACCTAGTGTGCAGCAGCAATTAAGAGGCATTGCTTAGTTAAACCTCCTAATACCTCATTTAAATATGCAATTAAGGGATAATTGCCTTCAATCAATAAAAAAATTGAAATATTTTGCAGGGACCTCAATTTTTTTTTTGTGAAGCTTTCTACTTTGTACTTGGTCTGGCCTAAGTCTCCAAGTCTTATAGCACTTGTTAAAGAAACATTATTCTTTTCAGGATTGCATTGATTTATGGCTTTTATTTCTCCTACCAGCATCATATGAGCCTGATGCTAGCACTAAGCCCATGCAAAGTATTTATTTTTGTGTAATCAATGATTACACAAACTCTCCATTTTATGTTCTCCTTGGATCATCTCCCTTTTCTGGTCCACACAGACCAAGAGCGTCTCTTTGTGTAGGTCTTTACACACAGAGCTTCCTCACAGGCACCTTAACAAATCTTTTGTAATGCAATTGTTTTCCCATTTTTCAGTATCTGCTTGCAAACAAGCTGTACTTCACTTGTGCACAAGTGCTAGCAATTCAAACCATATATCCAGCCCTGCTCCCTGCCTACACACAAATCAATCCTTAGTAAAATGAGACAGATCTATGAATCAAACAAGGAACAAAGTCAACCATTGCCTTCCCTCTCAAGGCACAAAATTAGCAATGCAAATATATATGCTCATCTAAGAGCTCCTTGAGTGCACTCCATCATGGCACCTCACACCATCATCAGGCACAGAACAATCAGAATACAGGGGGAAATATTTTCATGCTCAATAATTGAATTATGTGGTTGAAGAGACAAGACCTGTGCAAGTAAGTGAGATGAGGGGGAAAAAAGCAGGAAATAAATTCTGACAGGCATTTACAGGCATCTAATGAGCACCCAAGAAAGCAGCATACTACACTGACAGGGAAACCTTGGTGCAGGCTAGGATTCATGCTGCTTTACATGTTTAGGCTACTAACATCTCATTATCTGGACGTGTTGTGGCAATCATTGCTGAAGTCAAAACCCCTCTCTGGACTATTCCTGTCATGGGGAAAGGCCAGTGAGGAAGTGTGGCTTGGATTTAATAAAAAAGGGTTCAAAACTGATCTGTTGTGCAATTGTAGTTAAGTCATCTCACTTCTTCAGATGTCTTTCCCACCATGCCAGATCTTTGAGCGAGAAAGACTTCTTGAGCTGGCATCCAACAAGGGTTACATCCTTGTTACAGCTTGTCACTTATCTAAGTGATAAAACTAACCTTGGATTTAAGACGTCCTTAATTAACAAAAGATAGCAAACAAAACAAAAATAGATGTCACTGCAGTCTCTGTGAGGTGCACACATTCTCTACTGGAAATGTTTGGTGGTAGTCAGAGGTTTTAGGCATTGCAATTGTGACATCGATATAATCTATATGGGTGCCACCTCCAGATAAAAAGCACTGCATAATGTAAACCAAAGAGCACAGATGGATATTTTTACACAGTTTTTGGTACACAGAGCCTTGCACAAAGTGTTACATTGATTTGTGTTTCCTTTTCTCTTGCTCACATCATTATAATATGTTGTTACTGAGTGTTTCAGTGTTATCTGCCCACTATAGTGAATTACATATGTAAACACATGGTAAGTTCAGAGATTATGTATAAAAGCATAAAGATGGTGCAAAGACGCTACTTAACAAGGAGAGGAACTCCCTGGATGCAAGAATTATTAGGAAGACCTGGAAATCATCTAAGGAATTATGAATTTTATGACCTTCATCACCTCCGGAACCCCCATTATTTCTTTTGTCTGATTTGCTCAGAGGTCTACCCCCTCTAGAGAGCAGGTGATTGCTAGATTTAGTCATGTGATTGTGTCTGTTCCCGAAATGTTTTTTCAAGATAATCAACTTATTTGCTTGAAAAACAAATATTTTTGCTCCCTTCTAATCTGTACACAATGGCAATCATCAGGCATCCACTGTTGTTTTCAGACTCTTATAAGGACAGATGTCCTGCAAAGGACCAATGATTCCGTGTTAGATGATCCACAGAGAACCAGGACACCGAAACTCTCAGTCTCCAGAACACATGACACGTCATGAGCTGCATAAAGGAAGATCTCTTTGACTTCATAGTACTTGTTAGTGTGGCTTTTCTTAGTGTCCTATCCATTTCTCATCCAACTCTTGAAGGCTCACAGTCTGTGAGCCTTTTTTATTTATGCAAACATGTTAAAGTTTCTGATAGTTGTGAATATCTCTGCAGCCATTAAGTCTTTATAAAATGAGGTTTTTATCAAGAGATGTTTCCAAATAACATGTTTAAACCAAGCAGAGAGCTACACTGAATATTAGACAAGAACTAAATGTTAAGATGCATACAACACTTGCCCTTCTTAGGCCGGTTCTTGTCTTTATATTTTCCAGTTGGTTGTGTGTAGCTTTACTGTAAACTTCAGAAAGCATCTTCAAGAGCCTTGGGAGAAGATAACTGAGGGCAACCTGGGATTGCTGCTCTCCAACAGGGATTTACTCATCTGTCTGTGCCTGGACATGGGGGAAATGGGGACTCAGCCCCCTTGAATTCAGATCCTTGCTGTTGAGACTGGAATGGGATTCTAATGAACTGTACTTATCTTCTGTGATTTCCGATATGGACACATTCAGATATGGACCCAAGTAATAAACCCAAGAGGTATCTTTGCTCTCTGTGAATGTAACACTCATACCCCGGCCACCACTGAAGAGTCATCATATGGCTCCAGCTTTTGCCCACCGCTGTCCCAGGTTTAACTCAGGGCAAGCTTGACCAGGAGGGATCATCATCCAGTTGCCAATTAAGTGAACTGAGCCAGTCCCCCAGGGCAGCAATGAAGCCATACAGGATTACTTCAGTTACATTATTATGATGAGGATGATGATGGTACAGGCAACCAAGCCCTGAAGAATCTCATTCATTTCATTATAAGGTCACAGAGAAAAAATCAGCTGCTCTCATTTACACCTGTCAACCCCAATGAAAGGAGCGGAGTGGAGTGGGTATAACTGAGAGCAAAATTAGCCTACAATGCATAAATATTATCCTGTGTTATTTGCACACAGCTTTTCATGTGTGAATTGATACATCAACTGGGTAAATGATGCATCAGTTGAAACTCAGAGAGAGAAGAACGTGTATTTTTGCTCTGCTATCTGCCATCAGTTTGCATCCAAAGTAAAATAACTGACCTGAAATCAAACCAGTTTTCAGGAGTCAAGCTACAAAATGTCATTGTGCAGCTCATCTCTCTAGTAACTTTCCAGGAAGATGTAGTAGCCTCAGAAAAACTGTTTTCCATCTGGCTCTAAGTTTTCACAGAGAATTAAAACAAACAACATTCTGAATATAGTAAGAATCTATTGCTTGATAATAATAAAACTGGCTATCACAGTGGAATTCAAATGTACTATCACTTCATTACAACACCAGCTTGGATTGTTACAACACAAGCCTTTTATTTCCTGCAGACATGGGCAAAGAAATGGCTGCTGGTCCAGAAAGCCATGAGCCATCCCTCAGGGATGTGCTACATCTGCCAGCTCTGATGGATGTCTCAGACACCACGGGGCATCAAAAACAGCATTTGAAACTTCTGATTAGGCAACTGAATTCAGTCATCATGGTGAGACATATCTTAAGTACGTGCTGGAGAAACAGTAAGAAGATGATGTCTATTCAAGGTTGGTTTTTATGGAAAAGCTAAATAAGACTGCAGTAGGAACCCCAGAGCACATGGAGTGGGCTCACAGAGGAGACTGATTTACAGAATTGGTCTTTTGTTCAGGTCTGAAAGCATAGTTAGATTAGATGATTTAATGCTATAAACCCTTTGGCAAGATCCATTAAGCCAATGTCCTAGCCAAATTTTGTTTGTACTTTAAAGGCAATTTGTGTTCAAAATTATTTGAATTAATTGCTCTTCCTTTTTTAAACTGCTGTGTGGTATTTCTGTGTTCTTTCAAGAAGTTTCCCATTGCAACTCAAGGCATATGAGGCTATCCTCCTGTGTCAATATTCTTACCATACCTCCTTCCACAGTGACTTAGCTTCTCCTTCTGAGCAAAACATTCTGTGAGAATGAGGAATTAAAATAGGCTGAGGGATAAATTTTTTCCTTTAAAGTGAATCACAACAACTCCTTTCTCTGTCTTACGCCACTAATGATACTAAAGCAGAGGGATGGTGCTTTGTATTTTGAATGTACAGACTGATGTCTTTGAAGCAAATAATCTGCTTTGGTCCCCAGCTATGATTGGGAAGCCTCACACATCCCTGGTGCATAGCACAGTGGCAGGAAATAGCTCCTAAAGGGCCACAGATTTGCTGTTTAATTTTTTTAATTACTGCTTATTTAGGAAACATAAATACTTTTACAAGTTATTACCATGTAAGTATGAACCATGCACTATTTTTAATTAAAAAATGAAGCTAGCACTTTTTCACTGAAAGGAACACTGTGAGAGACACAAAGCCACTCTTTCTTAAGGCCTTTGCAAGGACAAATACCTTCATCACCTCAGATGCCTTCATTCAGGGGTTTTATTTGTCCTGACAGGCAATGCTGTTTGCAGTTCAAGAAATCCTGAGTTGTGGTAAATGGTGTATGAATCTAAAGCAAATTAGAGACATGGCTTAGTGGTGGACTTCACAGTGCCGGGTTAATAGCTGGACTCAATGATCCTAGAGGTTTTTCCCAACATAAACAATTCTATGATTCTATTATTCTGCTGGGCTTGTCTTCACCAGGAGAAAGCAGACCCATTGTTCAGGAAACAAATGCTGCCCTAGCACTTATGCACCTCCTCAGAGACTTGCTGCCTCTGTGTGAGAGGAGTTGATATTAGTTGTTATTAAGATACAGCTGGGTTTAGAGCCTTCCAAGGTGAACACCTCAAAGAGATTAGTCAGCTAGTATTAGAGCTCTGCATGAAAATGTGGGTGTTTTTCCTAAGAGCTATGTATGGTTGACACAGCCAACTCTTCCCCACCCTGGGGTGGTTTTGTTTTTTGGGTGGGTTTTTTGAAGTAATTTTTCCCCCCCCCCTTTTTTTTTTTTCCTTTAATGTCACTTTTTGCCATTTGCATTCAGCTTAATTGATTGGAAAAGAATAATAATAATGCTGGAGAACCTAAAACCCTGAGAAAGCCCAAACTGTATGCCAAGTTGGTGCCTACCAGCAGCTTTAATCTCAATTAGTCCAATTTGTGAATGTTTGTTTGCTTCTTCTTATTCACTACCAAGCTAAAAAAACAAAACAGCTGTGAATAGTAACAATAAAAGAAGGACTTCAGCTCATGATTTATCTTAAAAGAGTGGCTCCATTTTCAATAGACTCACCGTTCTGTTAAAACATCACAGCCATGTCCAGACTGCCCCACAAGCTCTTAGTTTAGGAAGTCCTAAGCGAAGTAAGGTAAAACAGGATAAAGGAAGTTATCTCCAAGACCATTCCCCACCATCACCAGGACCATTGTCTGGAAGGCTGCTTCTTCAAACTGATGAACTTCCTTGAGAGGCAGGGATGTTCTCCCATGTCAGCTCTTCCAGAAGCCCCTGTCCTACATGAGAAGATCCTGAGGGAGCTGTGCTGTCCCCACAGCCTTGCTGCACAGAACGAGTTCAGGGAAGATGGCAGATCTCAAGGCTTTGTGTCCCCCCAGTGCAGGAGCTCAGATTCAACCTCTTCCCTGCAAGGACTACTCTGTAGAACACCCATTTGCCTTTGCTTGGTCCTTGCTGTTACTAAACCTGCTTTTGCTTGCAGTGCACCTCGAAGGAGAACCATCATCAGGGAGGATGAGGTGTGTACCCCACTGCCACAGAGGACAGGGCTCATGCTGAGCTGCAAGTAGGGTCCTACACGAGGACACATGGTGAGCATCACCCGGTTCCAGCTGGGGACTCAGCATGCGCTCTGCTCTTCTGCCTCTGTATAAAGCATGTCCCATACACTGCAAGGCTGGCAGCTGGTAAGTGCAATCATAGCCCCAATAGCTGCATCATGTGTGAGTCCTCATCTAAAGCATGTAGAAAAGCTTTGCCTAAAGAGTTCTCGTGTATGAAAATTGCGAGTACTGACTGCAGAAAGAGTTTGACAAGGCAGATGTTGTAGCTTTTCCATTGATCCAGAAACGATCAAGAGGGGAATACAATGCAAGGGGAAATACAATGCAAACCAGTTTGCTGTGGAGTCAGAGAAGCCCCTAACTTGTACCACACCTGAAATGTGTGAATAGAGCTGGGAAAGCATGAATCCAGTTGGGGGTCCACAGCTGTGCTATATACTGGCCTGAGCAAAACACCCACCACACAGGCTGCTTCTCACTTCGTGTCTCTCTATCCCCTATCCAAGCAAGAGAAACTCATTCAGGGCTACCCAGCTGTTGCTTTCACTGCTCCAGCCACCACCATTCTCCTCCCCCAGCCCCAAATTAATGCTCTTCCTAAAGCTGTTATCCTCTGTGAATTCTGTCATTTCCAAGGAGTCTTGTGCTGTAATTTAAAAGATAACTCACTCCTGTTTCCAGCATTTTAATGCATTTTATTTTTTCTACAAGCAATATACGTGTGTAATTAATAAACAATTTAGTATGTTGAGGAACCTAGGAACTTGGCAAATGTTCTGGGGATATGAAATCTCAGGAAAAGCAGCACATTATAAGAAATAGTAAGTAATTACTTATGTAAGCTTTTCTTTTTAAATTCTAAGAACATTAGCTACTAATTACCTACTAATTACCAGTACTTCAGCAGGTGTTTGCACTTAACTGTAGGCTAAAGCCCCTGTGAAAAACAAACCCCTCACACTCCCTCTCAAGATTAAAGCTGAATCCCACTGGCCTCCATAATACAGCATAGGTGCAGCAGAACTGTTTACATGCCAGTCCTTTAACCACTTGGCTGCTTAAGGTGAAAACAGGCTCCAGTTTACTTCCCTTGTATTTTCTGCCAGAGCCAAGGTGATTTGCTAGAATGAATAACTCAAGAGATAATGAACAAAATCTAAGGGTTAAAAGTAAACTATGATTAAGACTTCATCCTCATCTGCACATTTATCTCACTTCTGTAGTGACCTGGCAGAGGAACACTCTATTTCTGACCATGAATATTGCTGGCTGAACAAAGTGAGAATAAAGCCTTATCTGTGAAAAGTTCCCTGAGTTTAAAAAAAACAATGCAGAGCCCTCAGTTGGTGCAAAATGATTTAGTTTCAGCAATGTTGGTGCCCAAGTCAATACTTCATGCCACTTGAGGGACTGGCCTGCACTACAGATCCAATCTGTTACGACTCTTTTGAAAGACTAATTCATACAGGTAAATTTTCCTAAAAAAAAAAACCAAACATTTCTAGGCAATGAATTTCAAATTTATAATGTAGGTTCAAGTTCATATCTGTGACTGCTTAAAATTCAGAATTTTGATTTACCCAGTTTTCAAACCACAATTTACTATCAATAGAAGGAAGATATCAGACATAAGAAGTCCAGCAAGAGAGTGGAAAAGATAAGAGGTGCCTTCAGTCACAGTGCTCAGGTTGCACCTTCTGCAGAGCACCTCTAAGGACAGATGGAAGGACTGAGAGGAACACCTCGGGACAATACTTTTTATTAAATCTGTTCACAAATGAATAATTCCAATAATGCTGCTAACATATTTTTGCCTTTTACTCTCTCAGAGGCTTCTAAGATCTATTCAAAATATATGGTTGCTTTTTTCACATCTGCAAAGATTACTTCTTTTTCACTGAACATAAGACTCAAAGGTAGGCAGTGGAGGCAGTTCAAATCATCTCCATTTTTCCATGGATGCTAGTTAGGCTACAAATCCCCTCTAGATCCATTTTTCACTGAGGTGATAGAAGTAGTGGCTGTGCTGTGAAGTATTAGCAGCAGTAGAAGTGCTCATGCCTACAGCTGGGAGCTAAGTTTTTTGAACAGCACACCTCTATTAAAACAATAGGAACTGCAGGAGACTAGAAACAGTTGAAAACCTGACCCTTTCATTCAGGTACTTAAAGGGGACCTTCTGGCTGCTGGTGTGCTTTAAGACTTGAGCCCCACAACTGAGAAATTAAAAGCTGCTTTGACATATGAACAAACCAAATGAGACCATGAGGCTTCTGAGAAAATTATACAGCTCAACCTTGGTGCCTTCCATCTGAGCCTCTCAAAACAATATACAAAAATTAACAAAATAGCATGCCTGGGAGGTAAGTCATTGATCTTTCACCAGTCAACAAGCTGAGGCTTTGCACAGCAAAATGCCCATATGTCATTTAAAAAGAGGATTTAAATGTCATCTGTTGTTCATGTAAAAAATACTTTCTGCTCATTTCTTTTCCTCTGCTGGAGGCCTAAGGTAAGATTTCCAGAGGACCTGAAGAGTGGGAAGAGTAGCAGTGCTCTGGTCACTAAGGCTGATCCAAGGTGCTGAGTGTTTCAGTTCCAAGGAAGGACTCCTGTGCCTGGAATCTGGCCTGTTTCTGATTGTTGTCCCAGGTGATCCAATAAAAAATATTGCTTCTCTTTATATAGGCTTAACCACACCAAATGCTGAAACAACACAAGTGTAGCTGCTCATCATATCCACTTACAAGACAGCACCTTTCATGTCACCAGATGAGGACCTTACCAAAAATCATTATGAAAAACAGCGAATTAAGAACCAGGAATATTTTGGACAGAGCCATCTGACTCACAGCTGCTCCCAAAAGGTGAGCTGGAAGGCAGCCCTGCACTGCTGGAGTACCATGAGACTGCATCCCTGGTGGGTGAGGTTACTGCCCTGCCAACCATGCTGCTAACCCTGGCTCCCAGCATCCTGCAGCCCAACAAGGGGTGGAAGCACTGGGGAAAGGGGAAGCAGGTGAGGTAGAAATGTGACATCCTCTTCTGTCAGAAATGAGTTGCCCAACTGGCCCATTAGACACTCCTTAGCTGCTGGGCACTGGGGATGCAGAGGGAAATACTGATGATGCCAGCAAAGAGCAGAGAGTTTCATGGTTACACTTGTTTTAGTCATAAAGGTTTTTGCTGGGGTTTTTACCTATTTTTCCCCATTTTCACTGTCTTCCAGGCAGTTCCCTTGCGTGGGATTTCATAGTCCCAGCAGCACCTCGATGAAGTCAAGGCTTGAACACCTTTTCCTGCATGCGCCACAGGTACTGTGGATGCCGTGGCCCACTGACATAATTTCAGGGGATAGAGAAGCAAATTGAGGAGAGGGTTTTTCTCTTCTATTCTCTTTTCTTTAGTTTCAAAGAGGAGAGGAAAAAAATGCAGAGACAGGATTTTAGCCCTTCGTTTTATAATGTAATTGAAATGCCAAGAGACTGAAAAAATTCAATGTTGATGAAGAAACGGATGTTAGTGCAATGAAGAATAGCTCTGTCTTTGTCAGTCTGCAGTCTTTTATGTGTCACAGGCTGTCACTTTCTATTGCATTTCAACTGACTAATTACCCCAGTTTATTAAAAGTGAATATGAATTCACATTTTTTACTTTGCCATGTTCCAAGTGTTAGTGTTATCAGGAGCTATTACTGAATGATAGATCCCACAGTTCTAGGCTTCCTCATGTGAGCAAGTACAGAGCAAATCTACCTCAATATCAATGAAAACCAGATATATTCATTTAAGGGGGAAATATATACTCTGTGCAGTACATGTTCACATCCAAGCATTAATCACCCTGGTGTGTCCCACATGGCTCAGTGTATTATTAGAACCTCACTCACAGAGCAGAAGAGTGTCTGTAAGTGATGATGTTGGAAGGGTTGGACTTGAATTAAATGTACTCATCGCTTCCTAATGGGGAGGTATTTTCTGACAGCTGTAATGAAAACTGCTGCTCATCAAAAGGTACTCTGTGTCCTAGCTCGCAAATTCAACCTCAGCTGCAAGTTGCACATTTAAATTTCAAAGTTTTTATCTCTAGCCACACTGGAGTGCACTTATAAGTGCAGTGGAAGGGTCAAATTAGATGAAATCAAAGCCCTGCTTCTACTGAAGAGGCAATTTTAAGCTTTTGCAATTGGAGCTGTGTGTTGTTATATGCTTAAAAAACGTCATCATCAAAAATAAGGATTTCTAGAATATGATAATTATCACTTTGATCTGTCCAACTCAGATCCAGCAGTAACTACAATGTTCGAAACTCCCCATTCTGTATAAAATAACATACTCAGATAAACAGGTGCATAGACCATAATCGTTCTAGTACAGTTGGTATCCTGTTTATCATTGCTAGTTTTTCACACCTTCCCCTACCTTTGTGAGTGATCAGATTTCTTGTGAGGACATCTGCACTCTCTTTGAAGGAGCTGCATGCTAGTAAAAGCTGTATGTGTATTGGCAGTAATAATCAATAAGAGGAATAACAATAACTTGGGAAGTTATGTCGATAGCAAGTGCTGGGAAAGAATGGTGATTCAGGTCTTGGAGGGAATTGCCATTTTGCCTGAAAGCAAAGCACACATAGTCAACAGGAAAAGGAAGAGGTTTCATTCTTCTGGTGTTTTCCTAGTGGGTACTCATTGTTTATAACAAAATGCAACCATTGTATGTTTTCCTATGATTTATTTACCATTTCACATCCTAAACAAAATGTTCCTTCATTAGAACATAACATAGTTGGAGGGAAAAAAAATCACAAGACTGGCTGCGGTGGCAGGACTGACATCTACATTTACAAAAAGGACGCAGAAGAGTATTTTTTAAACATGCCTGCCTGAAGAGAAGCAGTGGGACATGCACTCACATTGCCTGGACTCCAAGCCGGTCAGCTTGATGAGATAGCTGTGATGTGAAAGCTGTAAGGTTCCCTTCTCTGGTGTTTTCAAGTCCTCTGGGTATGATGAATTTTGTATAGGATATTTAAAGGACTGTCTGAAGCTATGTCATTGTGGGTTTGTGCCCAGGCTGATACTGACGGCCATGAACAGAAGATACCCCCTGGAGCATGTAGCCTGTTCCCAGAGAAGAGCAGCTCTCTACCTCTCAGTTTAAGGAGTGGAGTGAGATCAGTCTCGCTGTACCTGTACATTAAGATAAGCTTTGACTTTGGTCTGCACCAGGGAGGTGCATTTCAGGTGGGGAATGCTGATCCTGGATGACTCAGACCCTGTACTGGGTTGGATTTACAAGGAATGAGGCCTCTCTTTTCTCTCCAGTGGGGAAGGCAGGAGAGGTGCTGGTATCCATGGGTATCTTTGGTGGCAAGCCAGGGAGCTTCAGGGAAAGGAGTCAGGAGGGCTTGAGGACACAGTGTGTGAGGAATTGTAAGTGCAGAGACCAGCTATCCAGAGCAGGGAGCAGCACCATCAGTGGAGAAGGAAACAGCTTCCCCACAGGTAGGGATGCAGGAGTTGGCTCCCTCCTGAGGCAGATGTGGAGATTAAGAACAGGCATGCTATCCAGGAAATTATATTTAAATCCTAGTGCCAAGGAAAAATCCTGCATATGACACCAGATATGAGATTTATAGTCAGACCTCCTCCAAAATAAAGAACAGCTGAGAAAGATGATGACCCTCTTCTGATGGGAAGAGAGGAGGTTTGCTGTTTGCTGGATCAGGAAAGCAGGTGTGGGGAGGAAGGGGTGCTGCCTTCCCTAGCCTGAGATGCTACTGGAAAGCTGTTCAGGTTTTCCTGCTGCCCTGGCTCCATGCTGTTGATCCAGCAAGCTGCTAACCTAGTTAGAAGGGCTTTAAAGTGGGATTGAGGGAGGGGTTGACTAGGAAAAAAAAGTTAGCATAAACAAGAGCAGCCTGGTAAGGACCTAAAATTTCAGTGATGTTGGTATTCAAATCGGGTCACAGGAGAGACACGGGGAGTAGTGAATCAGTCCATGGAATACTTTAGATGTCTGTATACTAAGGGAAGAAATATTTGGGATAAACAGGTGGAGCTGGAAGTCTTAATACAAGATCAAAATTATGACTTAATTGGCGTAACAGGGTCTTGGTGAGATAATTGGCATGACTTGAATAGTAATTTGAAAGGAAGAGCAGGCAAGGAGAAAACAGGAGAGGTATTACCTGGGTTTGGATCTATTTGTTTGCTGGAAGCCTGGCATGTAGAGAAGACTAAAACCACCTGAAAATTTTATAGATTATAATTTTACAGGAAAAGACCTCAGGTACTTCTGTGGTGAGAGGGTCACAGCAACTGGCCACGGAACTGATAAAGAGAGAGCAGCTTTCAGTGGCAGCAAAGGGGCCTTGAGAGACCTGGAAAGTCCCTGCAGTAGGAGACAGACTGACCAGCATGTGCATGGGGTGCACAGGAGGAAGAAGCCATGCTCAGATACTATGGACTGAGAATAAAAGATTACCAGGAGCACATAAGGACAGAACAAGAAAAGCTGGAATGAGGACTGAACCACTATTAGGCAGCAGCACCAAGGGTAAGAAGAAATCATTCTTCATGTGCATTGGGAGTAAGAGGTAAACCAAGAGCAATGTCACCTGAACAAGCATGAGGTAAAAAAGTTGCAAAAAGGATGCAGAAAAGGCCTGTGTGTGTGGAGTTCCTGCATCCTCATCAATTGAAATTTCATCGTCAGTTGTGAGGATGTAGCTGGCATGATTAAAATCAGAAACAAAAAAAAAGACTTTTCTCCAGAAAAGGGCAAGAATAGGTAAAGGATATTCATTTAGCTTCATTTTTTAAAAAATCCTTTGAGTCTGATGAATTTCGTATGGGATACTTAGAGGACTGTCTGAAGCTCTCTCAGAGTCATTAGTAGTCTTCCTGAGAACCTGTGGAGAGGGAATGAAGAGCTAGATATCTAGAAAAACACAATATTGTGCTTTTTTTTAATCAAAAGGGGGAATTGAGTTACTGAAGAAGTCATATTAACTTCAATCCGCAGAAAAATTCTGTAAGAAGTAAAGCATCTGGAAATCAATATTTATGTATCATACTATGTCAAATGAGCCTTATTTTCTTTCCTGGCTGTGTAATGGGCCTTGTGGGTAATGGGAATCTGTAGATGATACGCACCTTGACTTTAGCAAGGTTTTGACACTCTTCTACCTGATAGAAGAGATTATAGGGAAGATAGAGAATTTTTTGCATTACAATTACAGTGGTTTATGATCAAAACAAAACTATTTATTATGAAATCCTGTAAAGGTCTGCCTCAGTGCAGTGCAATGGATGACATGGCAAGTGGCAAGTAAGTCTTCAATGCAATTTTTACCAAAAATCCTACTTTTTCTACTACAAATTAATCTTCTATCTCTTCTCAGAATGGATGTCTTAGCTGAAATGCTGTGTATAGCCTTGGGTAGGGACGGGGGAAGTAACTTTGAAAAAGAACAAAAGAAAAACCAACATAGAGGAGGAAAGGGGTGAGCAAAAGGTGACTTTGGAAGAAAGATTTTTAAATCTAGGATAGTTTAATCTAAAGAAGAAAAGACTGAGAATGGATTTAACACCTTCAGATAGCCTTCAGATATGTAAAAGGTTGTTACAGGGCACAAGAATGCTCTGCCACATCCGTGGCGAACGAGCTGAATGATAGAAACATCATTCATAGAATGATCATCAACATCATTCATAGAAAGAGTCTGGACTTTAGGAATCCTTTCTAACCAGGACTGTAATGAAATGGGAGAAATTGCTTGTTGTGGTTGCAGTATTTCTTTCAGTAGAGATCCTTAAGCCCATGTTGGCGGTGGAATAAACAGGGCAAGATGCCATAGAGTTACAAAGACAGAGGAGTAGAATAGGAGCTTCCTAAGATCTTCTCCTGACTTTTTTTTTTCAATTTTTAGTGATTTGAAGTTTTCAGCTATAGGAGAGCATAATGCTCCAGCTTCACTTTTATAGCTTCACTTTTGCTCTTGCAAAACTCTTCACTTGTACCTCAGATTTTTAAAAGACTATGAGGTTGAGTATAAAGTCATATTTACAGAGAGGTAGCACCTGAGCAGCTTGGGCATGAAGCAGCATTAAATGTTGTTAAATGCTGTGCAAATCTAACAGCCCATTCCAGCAATGTACAACACTTCCTTTTGCTTTGGAGCTGGGAAAGCGCCCTCTGAAGCCCAGCTCCTTCTGTTGCCCAACCCCTCACCATCAGTGTCAAGTTTTGACCTCCTACAATGCTTCTCCAGCAACATTTTCCTCTTTTATCTATCACAGCAATCTTTTGTCTCTCTCATAAGAAGAGCTTCATAAAAACTCTGCGTAGTGTTTTTTAACAATAGTGGAGATTTAAAGGGCAGGTTTGAATGTGGTAGTCAGATGTCTTTTCATGCAGCTAAAATATGATGCACACAAGGCAATGCACTTTCTGTAAAACATTCGGTGAGAGGGAACATGGTCTTGAGCATGGGAACATTAGAAGGAGCTGTGGGAGAGAAAGGCCTGATGGTGAACCACTTGTGTGGCACTGTGCACCCATTTGTCCCCACTGAGCTGCCAGAACTGCAGGATTAGCAGCACTGCCTCATCCCATGGAGTAGTTCTGAGGATAAATACATGAGGTGCCTAAATACAGTAGTAACTGGGGTGCTATAAGCCCCTGAGGTGGATTTGCTGGTGCAGATGCAAGAGGGCAGTTTTGATTTCCATTCCTTTTAAGTTTTGGATTTGGCATGTTGACGACTTGGCCCATGTAGGAGCAGAAGGGGATGCAGTGGTGTCCCAGAGGCCCACACTTCTCATTGCAAGAGGGATTCAGTTTTTGATTAGCCAAAAGTGCTTGCTCTTGGACTTATCTTTGAGGAGCTGGAGGGTCCCAAGGCCCCTTGTGCAAAGTACTTATATACAAGGGATTAAATCCTGCTCTGTTGAAAGCAACAGAACTTACATTGTGGGCTCAGTCAACTTCCATTTATCTCAGGGAGGTGCAAATACATGCATTAGTGCTCCACTGAATCATAATGATTCCACTGGAGGAATTGCATGGAAAATCAATGGACGTGTTCCTCGTCCCCACGTCATTGCCATCTCAGCGGATTCCTGCCTTTAGATCACTCCAGCTGCCCAGTCTCTGCCTCTGCTGAAGCACAGTGCCTCTGCAGACCTTTCAGTAGGGCTGTAGGAACCCTCCCTAACCTGACTCACTAATACCCAGCTGTGCTAGCAAAGATCTCTTTCAGTTAGTTAACGTGGCTCACTTGGACCCACACAAGGCAGGGAGGAGTTGCAGTTGCTATAGCCTAGAGGGCAGTAACTTCCAGCCAACAGTGAGGGGCATGCTGGCCCAGGGATTGGGCAGTTCCCAGTACCTCTATATCACCACGAAATGTGGCCACAGCCACTCAGGTTTGCCTGAATTCCTTTGGTGAATAACTGTCTTAGCAATTGAAACTGACTCCTTTTTTTGAGTATTTCTTTGTAGAAATCTCTTCTAAAACTGAGAACTATGCAACTCTACTTAACGTTTGGCACTGCCATGAAGGAAATGTTAATACACATCTCTCCAAAGGTATTGGCTAAATATGTGTATGTTCCAGAGTGGAGCCTCTTAGGAAGTTTCTGCTCTATCTAATGAGAGTGTTCTTCTTTGGTCTTCTTGCTGTGTTGAACACACACATTTTACAGTACCTGTCCATACCAGCAGTGCACTTAATTTGTGTAGAATTACATAGAAAACAGCTAAATTAGTTCCTGGGCTTCAAGTCCACAACAGAGTGAAAAAAAGAAATGCTTCTAACATTCAAAAAATGAGTATACCTTGAGATATTTTCAGAGATTCTTTTTTCTGGAGGAGAACTCTCATAATGAACACTGAGCCTTAGACTCTTTCAAAACCCATGTGAGCATAAAATGCTTTGTCATGAAACGTTTCCAGGAGAACATAAACATTTAGGCAAACCTGCAACAGGGAAAACAATACTTCTTAGCATTTTCAGTCCACACTTCAATTGATTATGGATGTTTCTCACCGTGAGTATAAGTGTGACTTGTTTGGCTCCTGTGCCTCCTGAATTCACTCCAGAATAGCAGTTATTGGGGAAAGAAGGACCAGGGAATAGTCAAAGCTGCTTCAGAAGTAAAGTGTTTCAGAAGCCGTGTTATGATTGCTCTATCAAAACCTGCAGTTACACAAACATTTTTCTTGATATAAAAAACTCATTCTTCTTTCTGCCCCTGCTTCTTCCTCCCTTTTTCTTGAATCTGTTTGCTGGTGTTGTGAGGTGACCTGAGTTACAAACAACTCTACAATACTCCGCTGAATGTGGCTGAGCCAAATGCCCATGCAAGCAGAGCCTGATATGATTCTCTTAAAAACAGATGCTCAAAAACATAAAACCAGACTGAGTTAAAAGATTTGAAAAATCATTCACTTGCATGCAGTTTTCTGTCAAAAGGAAAATACTTTGTGGAAACATATAAATTTTGGGAAAAATTAGGTTGGAAGAAGGAGAAATGAAGAGGAAGAGAGAGACAGATCATGTGTCTCTATATATCCAAGTAACAGAATAAAACCATCTCAAATCCCAAGTGAATGTCCTCAAAACAAAATAAAGCCTCATCTGACTTGAAGTTGCTCACAAAAATGGTGAACAGACTCTTTTTCAATCCCACCAAATAAGAAATAAATTTGAAGTTTTGACATTTTACATTAAATAATGTTTTCCCAACCCTCTATAAGAAGTACCGTGAAAAGACATGAAACATTACTCAGAAAAATTCTTCACAGCTTGTTCACTTTCTGTGAATAGGTTTATTCCTGTCAACTCCAGAAATCTTTTGTCCAGTCCAAAACATCCCTAACATGATCAGTTGTGTTTCAGTGGTAGGAGACACACATAAGGCAAACTAATTGTAAAGGTTTGTTATTTCAGCATGAACCTTTAATGTCCAACAGGTATCAGTATTCAGAAGTTTTCCAAATTTTGTGATTTCATCTTACTTTTGGACATATTAGCCAATGTTTAAATATCAGTTACCTGTAAAAACATGCACAGACTTGTTTAGTATTTGAATACACTGTAATTACACAGCAGCTGATATATCTGAAGATATTTTGGGAAATCTTTGTTTTTATAGTTGTTTTGACTTAAAGCTGGTTTACTTCCTGTTGTACTGAGCTAAAAAACCTGAAGGACAGTAATTAACACCTGGGACAGCAGGAGCTGGTGGGTCATGAGTAACATGGGGAAACGGCAGCTAAACGTAGTGCACTAACTTATAAAACCTCTTGAACAGGCAGGAAAGGAGTCATCTGATGATATCAATCATTTGCCAATAGTTTTTGTATTTACATGTTTTATTGTTGTTTGTGGGGGCTTTTCTGAATTATTTAAGAATTATTAATATTTTATTAAATCTTGTTTCTCTTACTCCCACTCTTGTTGCCATTTCCATGAGCTGAGCAGCTTTCCTATAGAAAAATTGCATAGAAGAAATCAATTCTGTAAAGTTTCTTTTACATTCCCTCCTGCCTGTAAATTTTAATTTTCGGTATATCCTTGATTTTCCTAAATAATTAGGAAACACATTTATTTATTTTAAATTCTGGACCTTTTTTTTCCTTTTCTTGACAATCCTATTCCCTGCTTTCCAAGTCCATTTCTTATCCTTTTTACTCTGTGTTTCTGTCGCAATTTTACAGTTAGCCATTTAAAAAATATATAATTAAAGTGCCAAAGCACCTGCTAGCCTCATGCATATGCATGAAATAGAATTATGTCCCCTCCGGGACACTGGTGTTGTGACTCTGGGGAAATGGCTAAGTAACCATGACAACGTGTCTCCACCACATCTTATTTCCAGTGATAAAAGCATGATTTACCCTATTAAACAAACCATATTACAACTTGCCCACAGCAAGTGGTGTCAGCTTTCCAGTAGAGGCACCAGGTCAGGAGGGAGAGCAGCCCAAGCCCATCCATCCATCCAAGCCTCCCCTTCTTTGACACTGCTTCGTGGTTACATTGATGGTGAGAGGCAGGACGAGACACACGTACAGTATTTCGCATTTCCATCGTGATAGGTGAGATGAAAGGAGGGGAGGCAATGCAGTATTCATCAGCTGCAGGCACCAGCCCAATCCCCAGCACAGCGGTGATGGACAGTGCAGGAGAGCCCAAGGGTAGGGCGCAAAGATTGGCAGAACCAACACACAATGATTCAGATGTTTAAATTAGATAATTTCTGCGTCTCCTTTCCTGCCAGTTTGCCAAGGCTGCCAATACTAAGTGAATGCCAGGGAAGACTACCAGAAGTGGTTTTACAAAGGCTGCTGCCAGAACACAATGTTAAATGATTTTTTTATAATCTTGCCTATGCTACTGATTAGACTTTATCTTATTTAAAGTGATTTTTAAAATCAAGTGCACTCTTCATTATATATTTTTGATTTACACCTTGCTTAATTAGGGAAGGCACTTTGCTATTACATTATCTATAATAATTGTATAGGGAAACTCTCCTCATTGGATCTTGTCTACTAGCATAATACAATATTTGTTTTATTAGCACTTTGAAGAAGTATTTAAATCAGCCAAACTAATAATTTAAATATTTTAAATATTGCCTTGAAAGTGTTTGCATTAACCCTCTTCTTTCTGTCACATACTTAAAGAAAAGTATAAACCTTAATTTGAGTTCTTAATCACTTGAGGGCACAATTTGATTAAGAACAATAAACAGAGAGGTGAAGAAATTAAAACCACAAAAGTCTCAGAGAGAAAACAAAACTGGTGCTTAAAGGTCAAGTACATAGACGTAATTAGTTCTACTTACATGAAGAATTGCAATTAGCTTTATGAATTGCATTTTGAAATTGCCGGGTCTTGTGAATCCTGGGGGTTTCTTAAAACATCAACTGTTAGGAGTCTGTGATTAGATCAGACTCACAGCTAAGAATGAAAAGAGCTAAATCATGATTTCAGTGCAAACAACTGCAAGGTGAGGCTGAAAGTACTATCTGGGCTTTCCAAAAGGTGACTAGCAAATAATAACCCAGTATTCATCAGATTATTTGGCAACCTGACTTATGCTCACTAAGTTCTTGGGACCGATCCTTTCCCAATTCCAAACATAACCTGTACAAGTCAAAGCACAGGGATTCTGCATTTACTCTCGAAGGATGGAGTCCTTTCTCTTTCAACAACACTTAACATGGAGAAGGTGCTGGCTATTCTAGCAAGTTCTTGCAAGATCCTGAGAGCTGTTCCCAAAAAACCCCCAGCCCAATGGAAATCTGATTTCTGCTAGAACATGTATTCATGCAACAGAAGTCAGTGTTTGGATTTTAGGGCCACTTCCAGTCACTTGAATGTTGAACGATATGGAAAGATTTAACAAATATAATTGAGTTTTCAGGTATCCCAGTCCTGTCACTGCTCTGGGCTTCTCAAGCAGCAGGTTACCAAGAGGCACAGCTCACGTTTCTTGCAAGGTTCTCCAGTTGCCTCTGGATGCCTGTGCAAAAGGCATTGCAGATCCACCCTATTTCTGGTGTATGGGAAACTTGTAGTAGAGGTAGCAGAGTACCCAGATTAGTTGTTTCGAGTTTTGGACTGAGCAGATCTGTCAGAGCACTAGGTTTGGTGCTCTAGCTCTAATTTGTTTGCTTTTTGTGTGCGTGTGTGCAACATAACAGTCTCCTTACCATCCAGACACAGGCTGTGTTTTGTGTGGAGGGTTGAGCAAGAGAGAAGGAACCTGAAGTCAAATTTTATAATAGTGCTCAGGACCCCAACTTGAGTAGTGACTTTGGGCAAGTAACTTGCAGCAAACTCCTCGAGAGAGTGTCTGGAGCTTTACAGAATACAATAGAAAAATAAAAGGGGAAAACACTGCATCTCAGCTTTCCTATCTCTAACATGGGACTAATACTTACCAACCGACCCACCTCACAAGGGAGATGCAATAATTAATTAGCTAATGTTCCTACAGCACTTTGACTCTGTAAAGTGTAAAATAAATGTTAAGCATTATTGGCACTTAGATTCTACAGTGATTGGTGCCCTACAATTCCCTAAGCCAGGCAGCTAGTTATTGCTGCTCACAGCAACAGTAGCTTACAATACATCCTGCATTATCAGCTGGTTTCTAGATGGTTACATGCCAGTGTGCCTGTACGTACACCCTACCACATGTGCCAGATGCCACACAGGGGAGTTCTGAGGTCCAGGATATCGCTACACATCATGGAAAGGGGACTCCACAGTCACTCTGTAACTGGGCAGTCCCTTTTTGCTGTAGTTTTATTTCCTCCTCTCTGAAGCAGGTTATTAGGTAATAAGCAGGACCTGAAACCCACTGCCCTGCTGTATAAATACTATTTCATCTAATTTTGTCAGTTGACTCATTATCATCACTGAAAGTATCCAGGATTTCGATAAATTCAATGTCAAAGAAACTAACTGGTAAACTGTGTAGAGCAGTTTGAGAGAAAAAAAGAGCTTTGTCCTTTTTCATATTGTTGCTTTATTCTTCTTAGCTAATTTTTTATTTCAGTGAACAAGAAGATGGCAGCTTCTAAAATTATGTCTGAGAGATGGATATGTAGGTAATATTGTTTAATATTAACTGCTGCTACATGGGTTCATGAATTCCCATCAGTACCGGTTTTTATGGAGTTCCTTATGCTAAAGTCTCTTTCAACAAAGATAGTGGAAAGAGCCTGGTTTGCAGCTCAGTAGTTCAAGAAAGAATTGCAGCTTTGCCCTCTCAGTCATAGCCTGAGAGATGGGTATTGAAGTCTCTGCATTTACACTATATACAATTACAGGATTTTATTTCAGGTTAGATTCAGCCTGGTCCTCTGGGTTAAACTTCCTTATCATGCCTGTGTTTCAAAGCCATTCAAAGCACCCGTCAGTTATTTGTAGCCTCGTGACTCCATCTGGGTTTTGAGGGCATTTAATACAAACCAGGAGGAGAGTTTCTTATTTAGTTTGGTCTCAAAGAAATCCAAAGCCACACTGTGAATCAAACCAGTAGATGGTAAAAGGAGACAACTGGAAATCTGTAACAATCTGATTACAACTTTCAACCAAAACACTAGTGAGATGCAGCCTCGGCCCATATGGTACTATTTCTGCTGACTTTGTAGGAAGCCATGTGGACAATAAGCAACCAAGCAACCCCAGACCACCATGTCAAGGTTTAAGAGTATATCTCAGCAGAAACACCATTTGATTCCTTCACACTTTCTTGTACTGTTTCCCTAAGCATCCCCTATTTGGCTTTGCCAGCCAGAGGCTACTGGGCTGGAGAGACATTCAGTCTGAGCCAGCCAGGATGTACTTATACAGTGTTCTGCTAGATCCAGCAATATAAAGAGGATTCAAATATTGATACACACTTATACTTTGGAGATAATTCCAGCACTCTACCACTCTGCCATGGGATACTGTACACAATGTTATTTAACTAATAGCATCCATGGGAATTGTGATTGACATCAGTAAGAACTGGAGGAACCTTAGTGGGAAATCAGAGCCCTAAATTTGACATTGGGTCCTAGGAGCTATGCTTCATATTGAGACTCCACCATAATAAATACTTAAAAGCTCATAAAATTTGTTCATGATGGAGGTGAAAAGCATCTCATTTATGTATTAATAATGTATACTCATTCAACTTGTTAATTTAATTAGTGAACTGGATAAAATTGTCTCTTTTTGTGATCTTCCTACGAAAGCAAGGAATACTACTATGTGTAAGGCTAGCTGGTTATCGCCAACACTGTACCACTTCACTTCTGAAGTTCCTGAGAGTGAATGACTTAATTTATCTTTGTTTGTTTGGTACTCAATCACTGAATAACACCTAGTGCAAAAAACCCCAAAAATATAAAATGTTTTTGTGCTGGAGTAAAAATCAATTACTCAGTGATTTTTTTTTTTGCTTTGTTTCAGATGAACAGATCCCTTCAAAAACTTGCTGAGCTTTAAGGCATGTCATAAGCAATTTCTGTTCTTGTTTTGCCACTGCCCGTGGAGAGGATGTTTAAAAGTCGATACTATCTCTTTGCAAAACCCTTCCCCACATCAAAATCTATGATACTGATCTTTGCAAGTTTCTCTCAGAAACTGTCAGCAGTCTGAGGACGTCTCTATTGCAGTTTTCTTGAACTTTGGAGTTACTATTAATTTATGAACTTTGAGCATAAGGAAATGCTACACAAGACTATACATACATTTTTGTATTGTTCTTTTTCATAAATCCATGAATTAATATCTGACATATTTCCTGGTTTGTAAAGAATCTCACTTTGTCACCCAGTCCAGGATATTTTAAAACCAGTCTAAGTTGTTTTTTTCCTTTTTGCCTATTTAGCAAATGCCTTTGTTTTCTCTCTTCAGAATCCAAAGAAGTATGATAAGGAAGAAACTGAATACATGTTTTTAGATGCTTTAAGTGTTGGTGTTGTTTAGATGGTTTAAATGGGAGATGTACAGAGTTTCTTTATGAAGGACAAGAACTTTATCAGGTCCTGCCCTGTATTCAAAAAATTCACAGGGAGATAACTGATGCCAGAAAAATGCATAAATATTAACAGGAACATATTCTCTTCTTCCCATCCATTTATAGCTCCCTTTACAATTTAATTATCAATGCAAAGTGTTTAAAGTAATTAGAGATTTTTATTACTAATTTATGTCTGTAAATCAAAACTGGTCAAGTTTAAAGTCTATTATCTCCAAATGAATGTAAGTACTCAGCATAGTGAGTGACTTGGTGACATCTTCCAGTGCAAAGCTGCCCTGTTTTAACTGTAAACAATAAAAACACACACACAAAACTTAAGCACTGAGTGCATCATTTGTTCTTATTTTTAAAGTTTCAATAAAGTTGTTGGATGGCCTAAATAAGGAAGAAGCAGGGAGATATGTTAATGTGACTTAGCTTCAGGGAAATTAAAACAGGATCTAAAGCAAGCTTGGAAGGGCACTCTAGTCCTAAGACTTGGTAGCCCTCATTCTGTAGGAATATGAACAACAGTTTATTTTCATTTCCATTTGATGACCATTGGCATTAAGAAGACAAAATTCATGAGAGCTGCGGAAAGCTCCTGGCGAGTGCCCAGTACAGTGCTGGGGCTGTGTGCTTCTCTCTGACTCCCCCACATCCCCACAGCCCATGCGCATGGCCTGGTGGCCTGGATGGGCCCTTGATACCATGTGGCACATAGTCCTCACACTCCTTTGTCACCTGCTCCTAGCATTGTAACAGGAGCACGGATGGATATTGTGGGGAGCAACACGAGAGATCACAGCAATTCAGCCTTCCTGTCAGAAGCTTAAGGAAAAAATTTCCTGACACAGCTACACAAAGAAACCCACTTGCTGAAACCTCACCTTAAACACGCATTCCCAGTCCACGGAGCTCAGCACTTCATGCTCTTGAGCAGCCCCTGGACCAGCAAAATGCTCTACCAGGTTCTGCAGGCCAGGTAGTCTCTTGGTCTTTGCAAGTGGCATCCTGGCAGCTGCTTTGGCAAATGTCCTTGAGGAGCTGTGGCAGTCCTAAGGGCCAAATGCTGAAATCCTGACCAATTTACCACACACTTAATCCAGACAAGTCCTCTGTGAATGAAATGAAAATTCTGGTTGAGGATGAACAAGGGAAGGAACTTTTTCACTAAGTCAAACATTGAAAACAAATTTAAAGAGATTATATTACACTAATATCAGGTACTGAAGGTGTAGACTAGCTTAGAAACAAATACAGGCTTCTCAAAGCAGTTATGTTATATTTATAGAATGTTTCTCATTCTAGAGAATTCTCATTCTAGAGAATGAAAGCATTATAACTTAATAAAGAGCCCTGCAAAGAAAGATCTGGTTTTCCCAGAACTAAAGGAAGCCAGCAGATGTACCTACTGATTAAGAATTACAGCAACAGAGAGTGACTTAGGACTGGAGGCTTTTTTTCCTTCTTTTTTGGCACTGCCAGGTGAATTTAAGGTCAAGCAAAATGTAACTTCCCAAACTGGAATTCATACATCCCTTACCCTTTTTTTGTGCTGCACCAAGCAAAGGGGCATAAAAATGACCAGGCTTCTTCAATACGTTGCAATAAAATGTGTTCTAATACTTACAATAAATCATTTTGTACCAATAGAAACATAGGTATGTTTGCACCACATTGCTTCCTATTTTTCATCTAAAATCTCAGTACCCTAAGTTTAACACATCTCCTTTGTCTTATGCAGAGTTTGCCCAAGATTAGAATTCTAGTGAAACCCAGAAAAAATCTCTGTGACTTAGTGATCTTTGGATAACAGAGTAATTCCATCTGATACCAATATTTCATAGATATTAGAAACACAGATCATTTATTTTGGTGACTGTTGCAGATTCCATTCTAAGGACCTAGCAGATAATAAACAATAATTTCTTTATGTTAGTTACAAAAGCAGTTTCACAGTTGAACATACATCAAAGTCAGTTGCTGAGGGCATTATATATAATATGCTAAATCCGTAACAGATGGGCTATACAAGAGGCTGAAAAAGTGCTTGATTAGAGCTGTGCCTCTATTGCTCTACAAAACTTCCAGATGCCATCATGTTGTTAATAATCTGGGGATCTCTCTTCACCATATTGGACCTGCTTGTCAGCTCTGCCCAATTAGCAAAGATAGCTCCAAGGTACGAGCACAATTCCTAGGGCGGTGATTTTCAACATTTTTCAATTTGTGGACCCTTAAGGATTTATCACTGGAGATGTGGATCTCTGCACAGCAAATGAAAACCTATTGGCAGTGGGCATGCTGGTTTTGCTTACCCTTCCTACTCCCCAAAGTAGGAGTGCTGGGACCCACAGGAGTCTGCAAGCACACCAGACTGAAAAAGACTGTCTTAGGATAACATGTTTCTCATAAAGAGGCTTATGTTTTTCTTGGGTCCTCATAGCTGAGGCTTGAAATTTTCTGCCACATGAGAGAAGTCATTAGTCCTAAAAATTCAAAGTGTGTAAAGAAAGCCAAGCAAGCCCTCTCAAAATGTTTGGGGATAATATGCTCAAGTAATAATTTGTGGGGGTATATTTTTTGCTTGACCACAGGAAACTTAAAGCTTCATTTAATTTTTTGAAAACATTTTCAGAATGTTCGTGTATTGAAAGCAGAATAAATATCAGTACCTCAGCAGAACTGCCATTTAAATCAAATTAACTTTACTAATTAGGGGAAAAAAAAGAAGGCATCTCAGTATCAGGAATAATTTGTGCTTATAGAACTTCACACTTCAGGTGATATACTCTGCCTGAGAGATAGCTAAGAAAGCAATGTACCCATCAAAATGGGAAATCAACCATGGCCACTAAATTTTTCAATTCACAAAAATTTTAAAAAAATATCCAATTTGCCCAGAGGACTTTTAAGTCTCCAGTTGAAACTGAAGTCATTATATTCAAGTGAGTGAGTATATAGAGTTAGCCAGTGATACTGAAATGATTTCTTGTTGGGTAGCTGAAAATAATGGACGGAAATATTCTTGTCATAACACAGTACCTGGGCAGTCGTGTTTAATTCACATTTGCCAAGACTCTCAGGCTGCTTCTCTTTTTGACAGCTGAGACTGTGCAGTGGTTTATCTACTGGCAGGAGAAAACTTTCTAGCATCAGATGATAAGGGAAGAGCCATGGTGCTTGGATGCAACCTCTGTCACCTTGCCATATCGCAGGTACACCCACATCTGTCAGGAGCTCTTCAGCCCTCTTCTCCCTCAGGGGCAGCACATGCAATGTGCAGCTGGTTGGCAACACACTGTGACCTGCCAGGGTGTGGTGGTGGGCTGTGGAGGCAGGGAGAGGCAGGGAGAGGCAGGGAGAGGCAGGGAAAGGCAGGGAAAGGCAGGGAAAGGCAGGGAAAGGCAGGGAGAGGCGGCTCCTGCTGCACGTTTTCTGGAGGCACAGGAGCGGTTAGAGGAAAGCACGCATCTGTGTGAGCCTTGGTTTCAGTGCTTGGGCCTTTATGGGTTTTATGGCTGCATGATAGCATAATGATGCTGTAAATCATGCATAAAGGTCCTCTGGAGAATTTACCTTATGTAAGGGATTTCTCAGGCTGGGTAAAGACACTTCCATCAGGCTTTGGCATATGCAACGGGAGAAAACAGACGGAACAGCGTGACTGGTAAGCCTTGGCCGGTAGCTGTTGTTTTTCAAATGAGTCCTCAGGAATGAGGCCTCAGTTAGAGCAGTGCAGAGCCAATCTCAAGATGAATTCTTGCCAAGGATCTCCAGTAGCCTAAGAATATGGTGCAGAGGCAGCTTAGAGAGATTATGAACCTCCCTCCTCATTTTGCCCTTGGTCGTTGTTCTGAGTCCAGGAAAAAGGGAAAGGAGAATTAGGGAATCTCTGCCTCCATACATGTGATCTGATAATGATTTGTCCATGAGGTTAAACAGCACAGGAAATGGTGATCAATATTGGAGGGTTGTACCTTAAAAGTGCAAAGGCCATTTGTGCATTCTGGCCTGCCATGGAGGGGACTACAGCACCATCAATAATTGATTCATAAACAATGCCTACTTATTCCCAAATGCTACAGTAAGTAATACAAACTAAAGCTGAATTCTAGATAGTAAAAAAAAAAATCTTTCTTCAGCTTGCATTTGTTCTCTCTAAAATGCAGCTGATTTTTACTTTTAATTCTGAGGTTCTGCCTACATTGCCTGGACATATTAGCTGTTCTTAAGAAACCTATGCCCCTGGTAAATATGCTTACCTGACTTCAGGTTGCACTGTCTCTGCAGATTATCGATGCCATCTGACCATGGCAGGCTGAAAAGACCAGAGAATCCCACAGCAGCACTTCCAGCAAGTACAACCCTTCTACTGACACCCCATTACAGTCTGGATTTCTACTCCTTGTGCCAGTTGCCAAACCTTTCATCAGCACACATTCAGTTAAGTTTCTGGTTTTGACTTTTGATATTAATACATCATGCTAACAAAATTTATCCTTCTTTTTTTTGTTTGTTTCTTTTTTTTTTTAAACAGAAGTGGCTCTTGAGCTTGGCATGGATTTTCAGCTAATGATGGTTTCTTGAGGGAGAGAAACAGAGCAGAGGTTTGGTTACTTACTGAGCCATCCATCATTTTGATAGTGAGACCTGGCCTAACTCTTCCTTCTTCAAGACATTAATTTTCCACCTCCCCTTCTTTGCTCAGAGCAGGCCCAATCCTGCTCTTTTGGAAATCAATGGCAAAAATCCCACTAATTTCAGTGGATTAGTTCCAGTATCTCAATTTACATGTGATTAACAGTAATTTCGTCTACTTAGTGCTAAAAAATTCATAATCAAATTTACAATAAGCTGTGCACTGATTTTCTAGGGATCCCAGCTTATTTCATAGGCTTCTAATTTCAGTGTTTAATCACTTTTTGGTTCTAGCCCAATATGCATCAACTGACCACGGAATATGTTCCTAAAAGCTCCCCACAAAGTTGCTGGATTTGTAGCTGATGGAATACTAATTTGCAGAATTTCTTTAATACTGAAGTGCTAGAGTAGCTCTGCTTGTCAGACAGACAGTCATCCTCCAAACATTTACTGGACTGAAAGCCTTTTTATACTTTATTGGCATTAGGTGGGGTGAATGGGCCACACTGTTCAAAGTTACATGATGAGTCCTAGGAACACAGGACAAATGTGAAGCCTGAATTTAAAGAACATGGAGCTGTCCTTGCGAAGAAGACACTTGCTTAAATTGAGATGAGATTTCTATGAATTAATCTAAACCCATCCATCTGGAATGGCCATGCTGCCATTCTGGGCCATCCTAGTTCAAGCAGTCATCAGTCAACCAGAGATGGTCCCTCCAAGAGTGTTTTATTCACAGTCAAAATAGACCCTGAAAACCATAAACAAGAAGCCACACAGGTCTTGGTCTTGCAAGGTGCCCAGCACACCTGAGTGCTACTGCTGTGAGCTATTTCCTCACAATCTTCCTGGTAGTGGAAGATTAACAGCACTTCAAAGGATAAAATCACCAGGGGGTGATTTTAAAAAAGATGTGGCTGAGTCTGGTGCTCACTAAAATGAGGGACTAATTGCAGTGGTTCAACTCCAGTCAGGTAGTGCCTGAGCAGGTGTTGTGTGTGCTTCCCCAGGCAGCTCAGGCAATGCACCTGCACAAAAACTGCCATCCCAGTCTTGCTCTCCCTGGATTTATTCTGTGAGAAAGATTGCTATCAAGTGTTTGGCATCCTTTAGGGTAGGCTCTTCTGAGACCCTTTTCAGAAACAGACATCCATTGTCCTACAACAGCCTTTTATTGCTCCAAATATGATTTGGACATAGGTTTGCATAAGTGAAAGGCTATTGCATAAGGATGAGCAGTGACCTGTATCATTAAAGGCCTGTTGGTGTTAATATGTCAGGGTCTGAGGGACCTAGACTCACACCTCAGATTTGGCATTTTGGCCTTCGCAAGCCTAACCAGTCCCTCCTTTCCTAGTACTGTTCTCTGCTGGTAGCCTTCAGAGCTACCATTTGCAAGATGCACCATGGAAGCAGCAAGAAACTTTCCAAGTTGCCTTTTTTTTTTTCCCCTACATATGCTTGCCTGGCTAAATACATTATTTGATACTTATTCTTTAATTTATGGTAGTGAAAAAGCTATACCAAGCCCTGCATAACCGAGCTCATTTCTGTGACTCTTTCTGATCGCTTTATCAAATGGAACCCTTTCTTTGAGCTGTTAGCTAAATGTCGCGTGAAGTTCTGAGAACAAATTGTGCTGCTTTGGGACATTAACTTCACATTAATTTAGCTAATCACTTCTACTTGATAGAAGTTTGTTTGAAAAACAGGATACTTCAGCTGCAGTGAAACCTGCATGAAAAGTCATGCAGTAACAGCCATCCTGTCTGATAGTGGGCAGTGAAATCTCAGGATGAGCAACAGAAGCGCACAGAAAAAGTGTTTTTGTGGGTGGCTCTGTGTAAAAGAATGGAGATCCGGATCAGGAGGAATTAGAAAAAAATTATCCAACAGAAAGGAATTAAAGTTTCAGCTAGGCTCAGCCCTTGTTAGCATGTTTTATTCTGCCCATGGACAAAAACATGCGCAGCATTGCCAAATTTTTTAATCAATTCCACAGCAGTTGTTGTCTATTTTCTTGCACCCCAGTCCCTGAAGTCAATAGATTTGTGTGAGAGTTCTCCCTTCCTCTCTTCCTTCTCCATGTCCAGCAATTTGTAATGCTATCAGGAAAAGTCCTAGAGACCCTGGCCCCTGGCGGTTCCAGAACCACAAGGCACAAGAATATGCTAGTTTTAATATCCTGTGATTTTAATGCTAATGCCATGATTAATAAGTGTTCAACATGTAATTTCTGAGTACTGAGTGTGACTCCCCTCTCCTGGCAAAAGGGATGGTGGGCAGGGGCACCAGGAGCGGGGAAGGTGACATCCAGCAGCTGCAGGCCTGAGCACGTGGTGAGCAACACTTCCAGTCAACTCCCCACCCATGACACAGGAAAGGCAAGTGTGGCTGGAAGGACCAGTTGCTCTATATTTGTGTATGCAACCAGGTATCCACCATGCTTCACCTTCCACACTTACCCAGACAGCTGTGGTGATAGGAGAGACCATCCAGTGGGAGACAACTGTAAGCATAAAGTAGAAGTAAAGTACTGCTGCACCCAGAGCTTTCAGCCTGCAGAAGAAAAGAACAGTTCCCCAAAGGGCATGAGAACAGCAGACGATACTGCCTTGCTCTACTCCCCTGGTCAACGCAAGGAAAAAGAAACATCAGCATTTCTGCTGAGGTTATCTCCCCTGAACTCCAGCTCCCATGCTTAACTCCCATGCTTGGTAAACATTATTTCTAAATAGGAAAGATGCTACATGGGATGGCAGATGTACCTCAGGGAGGAAGGGTGAGAGGCTCTGGCCAAACTCAATAGATAAATTATCTAAGGAACTCCACTAACTAGAACCAATTGGGACAGTCTGAGATCTCAAGGAAAAACAAGAAAATCAAGGGACTTTCTGGAAGTGACTCCATCCTAGAAGGCAGCCAAAGCACTCCAGTGGGCTCAGCTGGAGGCAAACAAATCTTTCCCCCTCAGGATGTGAGGGGCAGACAGTGTTCCTTGCTCTGTGGTGGCAGGTAGAAGATAAGTCAGGGAGGAGCTGCAGCAAATGTAGATGAAACTTTGGAGACTAGACCCCAAGGGAAGTGAGCCAAGGTCAAAACATTTTTAGAAGTGTGGGGCATGGGAGAAATTTAGCTTCAATATGTTTTGATGTTAGGGCACTTTCAAGGTCTGCAATACAGAACTTCAACTACCACTCCAGGTGTTTGGCACTTCGCCTTTTTTCTGATAGTATCTACTTGTTGAATGGAGTAGACACTGCTGTCATGTTTAGGAAAGGTCTGTGGGTCTCCATCCAGTTTCAACTGGTCTCTCTTGCAGATCACAGAGGGTTGCCAGTTATGACTTGTCCTCAGAAATATGCTTTGCCCTCATGCAACACACCTTCCTTCAAAAAGCCTCTGCTTGCAATTGAACCTGATTTAGCAGTCCTTCCTGCAGAGAGACAAGCAGACTTCTTCTGGTACCAAGCTTGGAGCCAATCAGCCCAGGCTACTGCTTGAAGCAGGAGCCTGCACTCAGAGCACAGCCAACAATAGCCAGCATCTACAGAGTATCATCCAGCATCTTTTAGAAGTGCCAGGGCAAGGCTCAGGGTTGTGATTAGCATATGCTAATGTCTGATTATAATATGTAAATGACACACTGGGTCAGAACTGCACGCCCATTCAAACTAATGAACTGTGCACTTTTTTTATAAGTGGCACCAGTAACTGGGTGCATCATTTTTCTGTTGCTGCTAGGCAGAGAATAAGGAAGCCATCTGTAACGACAGGCCAATGTTTGCAGCAATCCCGTTGAGAAGTAAAGGCAAGGACTGCTAATTTCCAAGTGTCCAGCAGGGAACCAGTACACATGCCTCCAGTCACCATCGTCACAATCCTTAGTATCTGAGCATGTAATTATATGGTCATATTTTTAGAAGAGATCAGCATTAAAGATAACTGTTGAAAACTCCTGGCCAGAGCAGCATGCAGAGATCTATTTGAGCACCTACTGCCTAAAGTGCAGAACACCTGGGTTTTGAAAATGCAGTTGTATGTGACCTTGCTGTAATGAAGAAAATATTAATATCTCATTTGTGGGGTCTGCTCTTCCCTCTCAAAAATAAATTCTCCTGTCAAGTTACACCACTCTGTCTGAAGTAGGCAAGAATACAGTTTAATATCAGAATGGATAGACTATGAAACTTGCTAAAACTGATTTATTTCAACCCTCACTATTTACTTATTCTATTAATTAAAATTCTTACTCAGAATCTTTATCAAGAATAAATTAGTAAACAGAGTGATTCAAATATGAAGGGTTTTTTTTTTTAAAAAAAATCAGATACATTTTACAAAGGGATATGATTATTCTTTTATCCTAATTTTAGATATGAAAACAAAGAACTGAAACAATTTGTGTTAAATGTCACACTGTAGACAGTCACCAGAGCTTGCAATAGAATAGAAATTGCCTGGGTCTGTATCTCTCCTGCAGATATTGCCCACAATAGCAGAAGTATGGTGGAGTGACGTGATCAGACTCCAAAGCTGACAGGGTACAAGGCAGATCTTTATACGCCTCAGGTTCAGGGCAGTGTCAATGCAGGATATCCCAGACAGAAGCTCAAACTGGTAACTCCCCACAACTGTACACTGTGCCACATGAACTTGCTTATTCAGGTTTTTGATAGTTCACTAATTCCTGCAGCAGGTTCTGGGTTTTGGTGTAGACAAACCTCATCTTTATTAAGGCATCCCATTGATGTCCCTTTGGGGATTACCTCTTCCATGCAGCGATTTTCAGACTCTCCTAGTTTGTTCTCTCTCTTGTTCGAACTATATATTTATATAAAGTCATTTGTGTCCAATCTTGGCTCTTTTTCATTTTTTCCATGCTGGGGTGGCATTTTGGGGACACAAGCATGCCACAATGCCTTTTCTATTATTACTAATTTAGAAAGCTCATTAAAAACATCTATTAATCCTAATTCATCTGTTCACATAGTCATTCTGACAGTGAAGGTACTTCCCTTCTGGCCATTTTATTAAGTGAGAGGAAGATATCAGCTCTGAGTTTCACTGCTTCTAAGTCATCCTAGAACACAGGATGTACACATCATCTTCAATAGCCTCATGCTTATTTGACTCAGATTGGTTGCTCAGAGTCCCCTTGTGGGTGGAAAGGTCAATAATGAGGCATGAGGGGAAAAAAAGGATATTTTGACAAAACTGACCAAGTGTAACATTCCGAAAAACTCCATCAGAGGATATCCAGCAGACTTTTGGGTAACCAGCAGTGAAAGGAAAGGACAGGAAATTAACTGTTGTGATTTACTAAGTGAGAAGGCAGTCCTGTATCAGTGGGAAAACCCAGCAAACCTGATAGCAATCTGCAGATGGCAGTGTTAAACCCTTTGCATATGGCTCTCACTTTTGATGTCAATAGAAATATCAAAGAGATCAGGATTGGGCCAGAGACTCTCTGTTTGGTATTTCTGGACACATGGTCTCGGTATTAACATTACACAAAACATCTCATGTTCCCAAAATTTAAATATATAATTTGTGACTGATTATATGTGTTTGCAGCTGGCAGTGAAGGGTGATATATTGTTAATGTCTTTCTGTAAATATTAGATGAATAGCTATCAAAACTCTATCATCTATATTGGCATTCATATAGCATAGTCTAAAAATTCTTCATTCTTTCTGACTAACCTCTAAAACTAGAGATTTTACTATTTTTCACATCATTTGAATTTTTATTACATCTAAATAATAAAATGCATTATGAGGATCAATGTAAATCCACAGTATTTGCAGTTTTAGGATTTTCTCCACAGATTTGGCTCTGCTCTCCAGAATCTAAGCCTTCCCTTTGCAGAACTGAACTTTCTTTTGCCCTTCTGGTTGCAAAGGTATCTTGGCAAGATTTAAATGCTGTACCTCTCCAATATATGGCTTAGTGCTGAGCAGAGAAGGATTGAACTCAAACTTTCAAGCCGCGTTCCATTTATAAAATGAAGTCTAATAAAAAAAAAGCTTATTTGGCTGCAGATAGGGTAGTCATGTCAGCAATTATGTTTCAAACTCTTTATATTTGTAGGGCTTATTTAAAATAAAATGAATAGAAAATGAATGTGATAGATGCATTATTTTCCAGTTGCAATGAATTTGAATAATATGTAATAATGTATCTAAAAATAATTGCTTCTCTTAATCATAGGTTTTGCTTCAGTGCTATCTGCTTAAATGACCCTAAGTCATAGAGTACTTTTTAGTGTCTCTTCCCATTTCTTAAAAATTGAATTGCTCTTGCTAAATGAGTGGTGGCTGTCTCTATTCCCTCCCCACAGACCACAGAGGATGAGAAAGGAAATATTATCTTGCTTCTATTTCAGAACATTTTGCTAGATTTAGAGATCTTCTTGACTATCTACGTAGGAAATGCCCTGGTCAGAGAGGTTGTGCTGCACCTGGCCAGGTGTAAGATCCGTGGAAATGGTGTCTCAGTCATTCAGTTCACCAAGAGTGACTTGGGAGATGCAAGGAACCAGCTCCCCTGAGTCAAAACTACCCTGCCACCTCACCAGCAGGGACCAGAGGAGCACAGTCAATTATCCAGCACCACCACAGGTCATCAGCCCATGGCTATACGCTCACTGGTCTGTCATTGATGAGAGTATCTCTAGTGCAAACAAGATGAAATATTTTTGATTCTTGGAGAAAGAAATTTGCTGCCACAGTGTGCCTACCTGAGTGACCCATCTGTGGGCTCTGCCTGTGGCTCTCAATCTGCCCAGGAGTCCCAGAAGTCAGCATGACGTCAGTGACTGGCAGTGAGTGGAAAACCACTGCAGCCCCCATGCCTTTGGCATCCAGCCCCACATCTCACATGAGTCCTGCAGTATCCAGTGCAAGCAGTGACAACTAGAGAAGACAACATTACCATCTATTTTGGTAAAATACAGAAGCTGACATTTTGCAGGGGATCTTAAGGACAGAAAGGAACTACAGGAAAGGCCCCACACTCTGTTCAGACATTAAATGTATGGAGGCATCCCATCTCATGGATGCAGCTCAGCCAAGTGATACAGAGCCAGATGTGACAGGCAGGGGTCACACAGCAAGAGAAAGAGGACCAAAGCTCCTATGGACTTCTTGATGGCTCACACATGAGAAGAACCCTGGCAGCAAAAGGCCTGATTTCTCAAAGGACAATACAGTCCTAAAGCATAATAGGACAGTTTGAGGATTCTTAAACTCATGAGATTGGGTACTGGTAGCAATTCAGCCATGCCAGCAGAGACCCTTCTTCTGAGAAACTTACCCTAAGTGTCATAATCCAGGGGCTTTTTGTATCCAGCATGGTCTCTACTTGGAAAAGTAAAGCACAACCTCTTCTCCACAGCCCATCAGGTTCACCCACCTTTCAAAGTCCCAAGTCCCCTGAGAACTTCAGGCAGATGTCTGCTTACATCCAGGGGCTTTCAAGTTGCCTTACAGTCTTTTAAAAAGCTTTGTCTTACAGCTTTTACTATGGCAGGTGTGAAACGAAGAATTTGGGTTTTCCATTTGGGAAGAAAGAGAAGCCAGAGGTTCAATCACCATGCTGCAGAGCTGTGGAGCTTGCCTTGCAACAAGCTACACCTGGGACCTTCAGGAAGGCAGTCCCAAAAGATCCACATAAAGCCTAGAGGCCTGGCAGAACCCATTCATCCATAGTGTTGGCTTCATACCAGACTACTACTCTTGGCAGTAAAGTGTGCTGTGTATTTAAAAGGTGGGTTTTATTTGTTGAAAGGATTAAACATTTTTAAAATATTTGACAAATCAAACCTTGATTCAAATAAAGATAAGATGGCAAAAGCACTGCATATATTCAATGCTTGGATGTCAAAAGGCATTTTATCTCCAAAAAGACTCCAAATCCACACCTTACTGGTTTTCTTTGCAGAGGTTTCCAAGGGCTCCTGAGTGCTGCTAGAAAATGATACAAAGTGAATCGTTAACCCATAGAGCTCACAAGTTAGAGCACGGGCAATAATAAACAACCAAATAAGCATGCAGAAAGTAGAAAGGCAACTGGTCAAAGACAGCCGAGTTCCAGAAAACATTAAATACAGAAGCATCACTGTTCACAGCAGGCTGCCATTCCTGCCAACCCTGTTTGTCCTGATTCATGCCAGAGAAGCAGGGTCAATTTTTCCCATATTTATCACTGATTTAGCATGAAGTACATATTAAAAGGATTTTCTACCATAGGCTCTAGCTTCACTTAAGTGAGAGATGCCAAGCAGCCTTGAGAACTAATAAGTACAAAAATTACAGAGGTTTTCACTGGACATAGAGTGAAAATTATCCAATCTGAGTCTCAAGGAAGCTAAGCTACTATCAGCTGTGTTTTCTGAAGTTACGTTGCATGGGCCAAAACTTGAAAATTCAACAGAATACGGATATACCACAGTATTTAAATTTGGCTGGTTAAATCAGTAAGTCATTTACATTTTTAACATTTACTGGAGAATGTTGGAGCACACACATTCTGCAGTAAAAAGTAACTGCAGGGAAATGCAGAGAACTCCTGTTTTCTGGGAAAAGCCTTAACAGCATCCAGTTGCTTTTTCCCGGTACAGGTTTTGCAGTGTGTACTAATTCTGAGCAAATATGGTTTGGACAAGTTTGTTACTGTACATTTCTTTGTTTTACGGCATGACTCTGGGAAATAGCCAAGTGATAAATACATTGACTAGTCATAGTTCTTGCCATCCGTATGAAGTTTACTTCATTTTTCCCTCTTTACTGATTAAATCCCACCAGCTTATCCCCATCAGTCAAGGCTTATGTGAAGTAGTGATCCAGTCATCCTCAGGCTATGTAAAGCAGTGTTTTGGCCCTGTCTGACTTTGGTTGTATTGTGTTACCTGGGATATTCTCCAGCCAAGAGAGAATTGCAGAGCTATTGAGAAGTGGCACATGGGCTCATCCCACCATGGCAGCCTGCTTCCTGAGAAGCTAGCAGTTCTAGTCAAGCTGAAAGTGAAATTTTAATATGGCCTTGGCAGCGCTCCATTGGCACGTCCCCAAATTTACACTAGTGTAACCAAGATCAGCGCCTGTGCCAGCATCTGTATTATATTAAAGATAAATTGGACAAGATGTGTTCATATCTGAACTAAACTCAGCAAATAAAAAATGAACTTAACAAAATAAAATCAGATGGTCTGACTCATCCTCTTTTGAGAGATCCTGATAAAATATGGCTGTTCCAGAAGTGCTGATGTGATCTTAATAAAAGATGACACTGTGAAAAAGGTGGGGTGGAAAGCGCAGCAGGCGAGAAACTTGACAAAAAGAAGTTTTCACTGTGCCTGGATCCCAGCTCATATAAATGGAAATAGATGAGAAGGCTCAGCTTCCTTCATTGACATATGCAGCATAAAATCACTGCATAGGCAGAACACTGTGAGCATGCCCAGTAGGTAAGCACCAGACTATAATTTCTTGTTCAAAATAACAAAATGCACCAGTGTAACTGAAAGAATGAGAACATGATATGAAACAGGCATGAGCTAAAGTACAAAACAGGAGGGATGACTGGACCCTACCTCCTCCTACTTCCGAAAAAGCTGCCTAATCATTAGCCTGGGGAGTCATGCTTTCACTCGCCTTTTCTCCTTTTCTCAGTGAATTCAAACCATTTTTCTGCACAGTGGTGCAGCTTCATGAGGAGTGGTAAAGCATTCCCAGAAAAACCTATAGTCTAATGACTAGAAGTGTGTTTGAATTCTTTCCAAAGAGGATAGAAACTGACTGTGGATTTCCTACTTCTAACCCCTAGGCTGATGCAAGATAGAAATGGTTGGTGGTTGCTTTTCCACAAGTTTTTAAAAGACAGTGAGGCCTTCAGAGAGTTTTACAAGGAACTTGGTCTGGCCAGGCTACATCAGGCATGCTCTGAGAGCATCTCCAAAGCCCATCAGGGGGCTGCCATGTCCTGGTTTTTGATCATTACTGTGAAGGAAGGTGTAGGGCATATGATTTGTTTCCATACCTTGATGGGCTAAAGGGATCGTAGTTAAGAGGGAGAGAATATGAGCATAACAGTAAAGGTGGAATTATTTACTTCAGAAGTACAGAAAGTACTTTTGGATGCCAGGTAAAGGATCAGTCACAGCTCTATAGCCATATCCCAGTGTTTTATTTAACTGCCTACTTCCCAAGTGTTTCAAGTGTTTGGCCATATCATTTTAATAGCAACATTCCTTCATTTGTCTTATATTTCTGTGTGTCATCTGAAGTGGTTGTGTCCTGACATCTGGGCCCATTCCATCCCTGTAGCAGACAGCCTCTCTGCTGCATGCCCTGGCTTCCATGGACATCAAACCCAGGAGCAGCAGCCAGAGTGACACCACAATGTACTTGAAATTGTTCTACTCTGTGGAAGCTGAGGATGCAGACAACACACCAGAGAGGGATGCACTCTACAGATGGGCCATGGGTGAGATCAGATACAGCCAGAGAATCCAAAGGATGAGTCAAATGGTGTCACATGGAGCTTCTTTTCCAATGGTATTTACAGCCTTGCCAGCAAAGCCGATGTCCTTTAGGGCTTGAACCCAGGACACTGAGTGTAGAAGTGTTCTCAGGTGAACTCTGGCAGCTCTATCAGTAAAGTCAAGGAAAGGGAGATGATAACGCAGCAAGGCATGAGAAGACCTTTGTAATGGGGTCATTAAGATCACTCTGAGAGTACATTCACAAATATCATGACAACATTGTGGATGCTAAGTGCTATCTAAAAAATGCACTCCTGTCTAAGTGCTAGTATTAGACAAGGTACATTCTTGTCAAATACTGTTTGGTCCAGTAATTGAAAAGGATCATTAAACATTTACTGAAAGTCAAACTGGAAACTCATGGATGAATGGAGCTGTACTTGAATACCCCACAGCTGTCACTGATACCACAGATTAAATGGCAGCATGTTACAGGTTTCCAGGAGAGGAGAGACAGGCTTCACACACACACATACATGCAGCTAAGGAAGGTGATGTTGAAAGGGGACGCTTTTGCATGTGTGATCATCCTCTGTGCTCTTGTCTTAGAGCACTGGATGTCAAGTTGTAACAAAGCATCGATATTTGCACTTGCACTCCATTCATACAGACACACCTACAGATTTATTTCACATGAATATTTGATATGACAACAGATTTGATATCAAGTAGGCAGAGTTTGAATAATTTAATTGTTTTCCTAGAGTATTTTATTTTTATTATTTAATGAATGCTGACTTTGTGATTGGAGCTGGACAACGATGAAGTGAGCCTTAACTCCAATGTGCTCATGAGCTGACCTAATGAAGTCATAGAATCTTAGGATGGTTTGGGTTGGAAGGGACCTTGAAGACCACCTAGTTCCAACCCCCCTGTCCTGGGCAGCGACACCTACCACTAGACCAGTTTGCTCAAAGTTCCATCCAACCTGGCCTTCGTTGGCCTTCATGGCTTTGAGGAATTCTAGCCTCCACTAAATTCTGATGCATGACGTTGTCTCAACACAGTCTTTAAGATTAACCAGACTGGCACCAAACCTACAGCTGAACACTGATACGGCCTCCTGGTAAAACGGAGCATGAATCAGTCTCAAACCCATGGTCAGGGTTTCTGCAAACTCCCTTCTCCCTTCTCCCCTCCTCTTATCAACCACTTAGCTGCAGCAGACAGAACTTTTCTCAAGATTTGATGTGGCGTATTTAAGATGTGAAAACAACAGAGGAAAAAATTAAAATGTTTGTGATCCATTATGCAGAAGGCACATATTCTGCATGAAAATATTATTTACTTGAGTTTTCTATTCTAAAACTTGATTTTGTATTCAAGATTTAAGGTCTCCATGGAGGTGGAAAAACACTTTGAGACTCTGAGGCTTTGAAATGCTGAATTGCCTTGTATAAGATAAAATCGATATTTGGAAAAAAAAAAAAGCAAAGTGGAAATTAATGTTCTTGTAATAGGTGAGTAGCTTTTACACAATTATTTCACAGTGATAGACTTGGTTTTGATGTAGCTTAATTAGCAGAATATAAATAATATATGTTTTTTTTAAAGATGTGCATATGTATATTACAAGATTTTTTTATTTCATTGTGGAGCAAACCATTTGATGTGGCTCTGCAAAAAGCTCTAATACACATCAAAAAGCAATCAACAAACTCTTTGAGTACATCAAGCAGGATAATTTAGATGGTTTTTAATCAGGATTATGAAAATATAATTAGGTGGTTTCATGTTGGTTGGTGAGTGCGTAGGGAAAAGTGATTCTCCAAACAGAAAAATATGGATAACATTACCCAGGAGCCATGAAACAACCACACACACACACATGCATACACAAACCAAACAGAAAATACTTCTGTCCTGCTTCTTCAGTAGATCAGCAGGTAACATGTTTAAATAGAATGTCATTTCCTTTAGGATGTCAGGAAGATTCTTATTTAACAGACAGATTACACAGAAGGAGCTTTGGAAAAATGCCCCTTTTTAATGTGCCTGAAATCATTAGTCTGCAATTTAATAAAATAAAATCCTCTTTTCAGAATTTAGTCAATGAGCAGAAGATGCACTTTGGGTCTAATCAAACTAGTTTTACTGAAGGAAACAAGAGAGTGCTTTAACTATGTCTGGGCCTCTAGTACCAGAGCAAATGCCACATCTGTTTGCAGGGTATTCAGGTGAAGACCTCTCTTTCACCACCGTAAAT
The DNA here is from genome assembly GCF_000691975.1 of Corvus brachyrhynchos. NCBI lineage: Eukaryota > Metazoa > Chordata > Aves > Passeriformes > Corvidae > Corvus > Corvus brachyrhynchos. The sequence goes on along the minus strand of NW_008238834.1, from coordinate 1,050,855 downwards.
GCCTACCATTCCTTAATTCCAAAGAATGCTGACTAAAGACTCCTTTCTTAAGAGCTGCCACATCTAAACAACCTCATCTTTGCAGGTTCTCTTCTCATGTTCTCATTGCTCAAAGCTTCCCTATGCTTTCAGTTCTTTTTGATGTGCTGATGCTGATCTCTGTTTCCCAAAACCTAACTTTTCTCTACAGTGCTTGATTAATCCTGAACACTGTGTGCCATGTGCCATGATGCTTCACCCACTTACATGAAAGTATCTTAAATATTTGAAGTGTTATTCTTGAGTCCTTTACTTTCATGTGCTAATATTACATTCCTGGTTGTCTGTGAGCACTGAGCAGATGTTCTCACTATTCATAGATCCATCTCCTGGCTGGATGTGGATAATCCATAACCCCACAGTACCCTCAGTACATGCCTGCCTGTACATAATCCTCACACCAATACTCCCTCTGTCACGTTCTTCCCTCATCTGACTGGTTCTGGCAAAACAAGGTTACCACTGTCAGCTTGCCAATACATTAAAGAATTAGAGAGACTCATTTTCACTTTTTACTGTAGTGAAAACTGCCTAGTTTGTCCTTTCTCTTCTTTGCCTCTCCTCACTGGGTCCTATTTCTTGTGCCGAGAGAGTGATTATCCCTGTAGTGATGGCTAGAGATATCTCAATAATCTCCTGCTATCTCACGTGGATCCCTAACAAATACTCTCTCCACTTCACACCAAAGGCTAGATCTGTTTTCAGTGACTTAGAAGAAATGCATTTCATACTGCTATAGTGATTAAAAATTACTTCAGATGCTTTTTAAGCACTCGGATAACATTTTTAAAATTTAGATACATAGTTTTGATAGCAATCCTATAGAATCATATATTGGGGAAGAAAAAAATAGCAGGTTGGTAGATGTCTGAAAGTAGTTTGGGGTTGGTTTTTTTTTCAGCTAAACACGAGTGTGCCCTTGGAGGCTCTTATGAAGGAAAATACCACCTTCCAGTCAGTCAGTCTGAAGTCAAAAGTACTTATGTGCTGAAATAGCAATCACAAAACACAGCGTAGGTGAAAGTCAGAAGTTTGGCTTTTTAAGACTAAGTGAAACAGCAATTAAGTGCCCTTTAATTTAATGGCAAAAGAAACAATATAAGCCACTGCCCAGAGCATGGCTCAGCTTCAAAAGGCAAGAGGAAAAAGGGCAGGAGCAGAGTTCTCCTGGGTGAAGTTGTGAGTGAAACAGCTGGGGGGTTTGCATGTTATAGGTGGATATGTGAGGGAGTGAAAAATAATGGGAAAAGAGAAGACATTGGGAAAGCCACCTGCAGGAGTGGAATGGTGCACTGTCAGGGGGTGAAAAAAACCACAGTTCTTCTTGGCTGAGTGCTCCCCAAAAAGAGACTTACACTTCCAAATATGAAACTACTTTGCTGGCTCCTGCCCTGCTGTAATAGCACTTTGCTGTAATAGCAACTTCTGGAAATAAACAGGGCCCTTCCCGAAGAAATCCTGGGTTCCTATCATCCTCTTCCATTCCTAATGCAACAAAGGCAGCAAGGCTCAGATTTTGGATAGCTACTTGAACCATGGGGACAAAAATACTAGCTGGCATCAAAGCCTGTGCTGCACAGATTAGATCTTCTTATCAAGAGTTAGAGAGATGAAGAACTACTGCTCTCTGCCCGAGAGGATGGGGTCCATGCCTTCCCATGTGCTGTTGCAGGCAGCATTGCTTTCTTCCCTTTGGAAGACTGCTAAAAACTCTGGCCTGATCCTGTTACTGCTGAAGTGGATGGGAGTTTTGCCATTGACTTCAAGGAGACAAGAAGCAAACTGGGCCCTCTGCTTGCAAATCCAGTCTTTATAGTCCTTTCCAGATACTAAATAAAACTGTGCTTGGAAGTAATTTGAATGCCCGCAAGCTGGGCCAGTTTGCCACGGATTTCAAAGATGCCCAACAATGTGATGTTTATTAGGATACAAATGAAGTGTCTTCTTCACAGTGCAATGTGCAATTTCCTTCCCAGTAAAAATATAAACTTGCCTTATGTGCAAACAATTTTAGCATTTCTGTTTTTATGCCATCTTACTGACAAGAAACTCCCAGCTGTTATAATTTGTCTCATCCTTCTCTCTCTTGTAGAACCAGCCTTTGTTCCTTTTTGCAGTGCCAGGGACTTGCTGAGCTCCACCTGATGTGATTTGTCCAGGCATTAATAATGCATCTTCAAGATGCAAGATGCATGAATTCCTTTAGTAACAGATCCGCCGGCAGACTGCCGCACCGTATTGTGCCACTTTCCCGAGATGGGGGAGGCAAGAGGGCCACACACGCATCATGCACCCGCGCAGGTCGTCAGGCTTGGGAGCAAGGGGGGTCCTGTTATTACGAGAGAGTCACTACATCCTCACGACAAGGTCAGGCTGAGGATAATGAACATTACAGGAGACATTCCTCCAGCAGGCAGGTCCTTACCCGCCATCCAAGGAATCCCTGTGGGACGACCTGAGGTGTCCACACTGACAGTGACTTTAGGAGAGCTGGCAAGCAGGGGTCGAGCGCTGCCCCGCTGGCGAGTCCTGTCCCTAAACATCACAAAACCAAATCAGCTTTGCCTCTGAGCGCTCCTCTCAGCCTGCCGTCAGGACGGTGTGGGCCGGCAGCTCGGCACCCGGAGGATGCGCTTTGTGGACGGTGTGTGCTGCGGGGGGGAGGCTCGCCCTGGGGAGACACCGCACACGCCTGGTCCTCACCCACTCCCGGGCACCGCGGAGGGATCCGCCGGCCGCCCCCCCCACCAGATCACCCCCGAC
>NW_008238834.1:1043974-1047756 GCF_000691975.1 Corvus brachyrhynchos | reverse complement strand
CCCAGCCCCAGCCCCGGCCCAGCCCCGGCCCAGGCCTCGCCAGCACAGCCCCGGTCCCGCCAGCACAGCCCGGGCCTCATCTAGTGGAGGCACCGTCTGTGCAGATGCTCTTAATGGCTCTGTGTGTTTGTGTCCCCCAGGACTCGCAGGTGTTGCTGTCAGTGATCCAGCAGGTTACAGACCGCAGACTCAGCCCTGCCTTCTGCGGCTGTGTCTGTATGTACCCACACATTCTCTGCAGAGAGGGGCCTGGGGGTGCTGGTGGACAACAAGCTGTCCGTGAACCGGCTGTCCAAGAGCAATGGCATACTGGGATGCATTAGGAAGAGCATTGCCAGCAGGTCCATGATGATCCTGCCCCTCTACTCAGCCCTGGTGAGGCCACATCTGGAATGCTGTGTCCAGTTTTGGGATCCCCAGTAGGAGACATAGAGCTCCTGGAGTCCAATGGAGGGCAACAAGGGTGACTGGGGAGACTGCAGCATCTCTCTTACAAGGAAAGGCTGAGGCAGCTGGGCTTGTTCAGCCTCGAAAAGAGACAAGTCAGTGGGGACCTCATCGATGTGTATAAATATCTAAAGGGAGGGTGTCAAGAAGATGTAGCCAGGCTCTTCTCAGTGGTGCCAAACAATGGGGTACAAGGCAACAGGCAGAAACTGATGAACAGGGATTTCCACCTGAGTATGAGGAAGAACTTCTTTGCTGTTCAAGTGACCACACACTGGAACAGACTGCCCATTCTTTTTGATATGACTCAGAATATTTCTGTTGTTTTCAAAAGGAGTTCAACAGGGTTTTTTTCCCACATATAGTAGGAGAAATGTTTGTACATAAATTTATATTAAAAAAGACAGTGAAACAAATACTCCTGTGAATTTTGTTTTCAAAAAGCTACCAAACTGTCTGCAAAAGTCATCTCAAAATCACTTTATATTTTTGAAGACTATGCACCTAGAGACCAGAAACAATAGACTGGAGTTCAACTGATCCTTCCTGTACAAACTGAATAGTGAATTGCAACTGACAAAAATTCTGATACACCATCCAGTCTGTAAGCAATACATAGGCTGAAATATATTCAGATTAACAAGTCACAGAAGAATTTATACAGTGAATAAAATTAATAGAAATTAAAATGTGATCGTTGATCAACCACAATTAGGAAACAGAGCTAAATTCAACAAATCAGCTGTTTGCAACTAATAGTTTTCCTAGGTCTCATGATAGATGTGGGTAAATGTTGACTTACTAATTATGACAACAGAACTGAAGAGAGAGCTGAGAAGTCAAAATTAACTAGTGCCTTTCCTGAATTAGTGTCAGAATCTATTGACACAGGTCTGGAGTGTTGCTGTGAATTGTCCTGAGTTCACAGACTGGGATTTTTTCAATATGTGATTTGTAAAAGTGAGCAAAATCTTGACTTTCTTGCTTGATATAAGGAAAGAAAAAAGCGTAATTTTTTAATATTAAAGTTTGACTGAGTTCTGGGCAACTGAGAAAGGGTTGCATGCTGCAAGATATCAAGCAGTCTTTCTATCTCCATCATCTGCTGCATTTTGAAGAGAAAAAATGTACCAGGCTCCTGTGAGTGGTGAGCTGGCCTGGCAGATCCTCCAACATATCAAAGGAAAGGAAGCTTCCCACCAGAAGAGGCAAGGAAACAGCCAAAATATTACCTGACAGATCTGGCCTTGTATCAGGCTGGCTTCAGACTCAGAAATCATCAGAGGCAATATTAAACTCCCTCCCCCAGCTTCCAGCTTCTTAGTTTTAAGGGGATTTCTATACATGCCAAGGAATGTCTCATCAATCTGCACCACACTGGATCCACTGCAAGAATTTTGTGTAAGGAAATCTAGTTACTGTAGGTACAAAATACAATTTGAATGTCCCCTCTGTTCTACTTGATTTTCTTCTTGTTGCTCCAGGAGGCTGGAAAGGATACTACAGTTTTCCTCATGTTAATTTTGGCAATATTTTATTTGAAAAACTTTGTTAAAAGAATCCTTTAAAACTGAGTGAAATGATGGAAAGTGCCTTGTGATGTTCCTGTGTCACATATGACTATTCTGAAAATTCAGACTTTCTATTGTGTCAAGATTGGAGATTTTGAGGTATTTTCTTGTCATACGCTCAGATCTTTAAAATTTTGCATGAACTGCTGTTCCAAGAACAACCCAATGTGGATAAAGCTGAGAATTTTACTGTGCTGGTTGTTTTTAAAGATTCATTTTGACTTCAGTTTTCATTAAACTTCAGTAGCCCTAATTTACTGGCACTTCAATTAAGCAGAATGGTTTGTTATTCATTATGCTTTCTTCCCAAAAACATTTTGCATAACAATAATTCAATAAAGTTCTTGCTTTGTGAACCCTTCTGATTTTAATGATTTATGATTTTTCCTTTTTTCAGAGTAGGGAGAAAATGTTTAACATTTCTTCTGAATGTTGATTTTGTATGTAGAAATTTGAGCTCCGGGTTACACACAGCGGGCAGGACTACCACAATTTACATCGCAGGAGATGCAGGACCAGCCCTAGTGTGTCCTTTCTGGTCCACACAGGATGCTTCCTAGAATTGCTGAAATTATCTGTTTCCCACCATTTTCTGCAATCCTTGTCATCACTATCAGATGTTCATTGAGACCTGTGAAGTGTTTCTCAGATAAATGTCATGCTAAATAACCTCCTTCCTCTCTTACTGAGGAGGTTTGATTAGAAGTCCTCAACTAGCAACACCTTTTGCAAAATCTGTTTCTCAGGAGTGGTGAGCTCCAGATGAAGTTCCAAAGGGACTTTACTAAGCAGAGAGCACTAAATGCAGACAGCCTCTAGGAGCCCTGCTAAAAACACAGCAAGGCACTGACCTTCACCAGCAGATCCCTGACCGACGAGCTCGGAATATTAGTGGGCAAAGAGAACAAGTCTTATGGGGAGCGGCTGAGGGAACTGGGGTTGTTTAGCCTGGGGAAAAGGAGGCTTAGAGAAGACCTTATCACTCTACAACAACCTGAAAGGAGGTTGTGGCAAGGTAAGTGTCTGTCTCTTCTCCAGAGAAGTAGCTGACAGGACAAAAGGAAACAGCCTCAAGTTGTGCCAGGGGAAGTTTAGATGTGGGATTTGGATAAAAGGGCTGTCAAGCATTGAAACAGGCTGCCCAGGGAAGCAGCTGAGTCACCATCCCTGGAGGTTGTTTATAAGAAGAGTAGCTGTGGCACTTAAAAACATGCTATAGCAGAGTTGGCAGTGCTGGGTTAATGGTTGGACTCAACCTTAGAGGTCTTTCCAGCCTAAAAGATTCTATGATTCTATGATTTCAAGACTTCTGTCACTGTATATTCCCCCTTCCCTTGCACACCTCTTGAAGGGCTGGACACAGCTGTTGTTCAGACATAACCCATAACCCCATGAATGCCTAGACATGAGAAGGCACGACACCTCACCTCTGGATGTTGTGTTGTTGACAGTCACAGGAATAACCGGGAGGGTAATCACTGATAAACACATCAGGAGCTGGGAAGAACGCCTGATTACAACTGCCTGCACCAGGTCTCGGCGATAGCAAAGCTGGTGCATTCAGGCAAGGTGATACAGGTCACTGTTGCTGGGGTAGCAAGGGAAAGATAAGAAAGTGAGAAGAGAAAAGCATCTCTGCCTTGCTGCCCAGGCCTGTCGGGCAGATAAACCACACGCATACATGCAGCCAAGAGAGCCTGGCTCACCCCAGTGGAGGTGGTCCCTTGACATCCCCGAGGCAGCCATGGCAGAGGAGGCACCTGC
>NW_008238834.1:1026068-1043824 GCF_000691975.1 Corvus brachyrhynchos | reverse complement strand
GGCAGCGAAGACTATTGCACTATAAGGAAAAAAAAAAAAAAAAAAACCAGCAAAAAACAAAAACCAACAGAACAGATCTGGAGGCAACAGCAGTGGAAGAGGCAGCGGGGAACTGGTATAAGAGCTGTTTATTCAGAGACACTACCTCTGACCCTTCCAACCCACCGCAAGTACAATTTATTTTTGTAGGTATATGCATTTTATAGCAAAAAAGTTATGGAGCTTTAGTGTTTCCTTAACTACTCTCATCTATAAATATTAGTAGGCAGACTGTCTTTTGTATATACACAGTTTCATGACAACAGAGTGTATCCCAGCTTTTCAAAGCCCTAGTCATCTATTTGCCTAGGGTGAGTAATTTCTTATTAAGGCAAGACTTTCTTTCTCAACATTTACAGAGAAACAGGGAGAATTGGGGGCTTGCTTTCAAGATTTCAAGAAACTCACAACATTTCAATATTCTAATGATCTCCTGAAGGTTCCCCTGTTATAGCTTTTTTTTTGTTTATTCATTTGTAGCCTGGTATGATCTAATTTTCCTTGCATCAAAGAACATCAAACTAGAATATGTAAAAAGTAGGTAATGGTAACTGTTTCTGCTAACTATTGAGTATTTTAATCAAATTCTGCTGTATATTGTGCAAGGTTTTTAATCACTGAACTATCAGATGCAAGGACACTAGAAGTAATTCCCCCTTTTCTCCCCTTCCCTCTAATCTTCATCACAGGTATCTGCAGCAGCATTCCACTTGGAGACTGAGAAAACCTTTTATTTGTGCATCTCAGAAGAGATTAGACTGACACAGAAGCCAAACTTTGCCAAGGTTGTTAAAGGTGTGCAGAGAACATGAACTCTAGAAATCCACTATAAGGTGGATCTTTAGCACCTCCAGACATATTCAGGAGTTTTAGGGTCTCAAGCCCAAACCTGGGCACCTGCAGGTAGACTAAGATCAGCACTAGGTACATGGGGTTTTTTTGCATCTAACTCCAAAGTACATTTTAAAGGGCACAGGACACAACTCCACAGCTTTGGCCATGACCCTGACTTAAGAACTTCTTGCATGCTGGAAGCATTAGGCAAAATTCATCATCTCTGCAATTTTGATGGTACCACTGTCATGCTTTGAACTGGTTTGCTAGAATTAAGTCTCCACTTCAGAGAAAAAAACGAGTTTTAACTGGTTTTGCTGCCAAAGCCAATTTGTTGCTTAACTGAATCATTGATCCCTTCAATTGTTAAGTTGCTTGTGGAAAGAATTATTCCTTGTCCCTGAACTGATGTGGTGAGTGTCCCAACAGCCCTTTCAGAAGCCTCACCATCCTGCTGTCTCTAGGCTCAGATCAGCAAGGCAGTCAAGCTTTCCTTCAGGTACATACTTAGTCCCCTTAACTTGCTGCTTTCACAGCAGGCTAGAAACGCGAAGCACATACTTAAAAGTAGGCATACACTTACATTTCCCCTTCTTTATTACAGCACTCAGAACCAGTGAAGAACCCTAACTGTAGCCAAATTCCTGTTTCTACTAATTCTGAAAACAAGCACAAATGTTTACTTAAAATATTAATATGCTTACCATATCTTATCTTTGACATAATTGCTTTAATTAAAGGAATTTATAAAAACTAACGTTATGCCTACATACCCTAGCAGTAATGTATGAGAATAATGGAATTTAGAGTGGCTGATTTATTAATCTTAAAATACCTACTTGGAGTAAAACAGGTAAAATTGTAAACTGGGAAGAAGAACATGTGAATATTGTGATTTATAATTTAGTCTTGCATGGGTTGTGTTAATACATATATAGGTTTATACTATCTGATTAGATTTAAACATATTTTTTCATGTTTATATTCTATTAAATTATATTTTATAAAACATAAAATATAAAAATAAATATAAAGCATGTAATTTCTCTGCTTCTGATAGAAATTTTTTAGATTGTATTGACCTTTGATATGGACAAAATTTACATGACAAACATTACCAAGATCTTTAATACTTTATGTACACCAGTATTAATATTATATATTTCGTGTATAATCGACCCCAGTCTACTCCCTGTCCCTACACACATTGCATGTGTCATTCTCCACTGTATTTCCTTCTCTGCTCCCCAGAAAACTTCCTTCAATCTGTCTCCAGTGCCTTGCAGTGAGGTGAAGTCTTCATTAACCTCTTCATAGCCACCTCTGCCCTCCTTAACCTGTGAACAACTTCAGATAACATTCCCCTAACTTTTTCTGGAAATCTTACTTTGCTTTGGCTTCTCTATCTCTTTCTCCCTGTCCTTCAGCCTCTGTAATTTCTTTTTTTTATACGTCCTAGTGCTTTGCAATCGCCACTGACCGTGTTATCCAGTACCACCTCACTGGTTACTTTTACTTCCTGACAGCAGCCCTCAGTCATCTCCTGGTTGTTAAGTATGTTGCAAACACATGGAAAGAACCATCTTTGTCTTCCACATTAACGCAACACTCAGTACTGGTCGGAATTCTAAAAAATACCTGTTAATGTCTGGCTCCTGTGACATAGGAACTACCTGAAGGTAAGGGTATATTTTACTTGCTAATTTGCTTAAACAATTGTTAAAGGAATGGCAATGTATTGTTTACACATATTTGTTTCATGTCTTCTTTATGACATTGCCCTACCTAATGTGATTATGCAGCAAAATAAACAATGTCAAATCATGACTTCTTTGTAGGGAAGTCTAGTCTCTTAGACTACAAGTCTGGCATACTAGCCAAAAGCATACATAATTTAAAAGGCACTTTGAATACTGCCAGAAAAATTGTGTGAAATATGGGTGAGCTTGAAGGGGAGAAACTACACAGAGGTTAAGTTGCATGAGAAAATCTTTCTCCCAACTATGATGCTATTAGAAAATAAATGGCTTTTTCTTTTCTTGTGCATATATTCACATCAGTGATGTGGTACAGCTCACAGACTAGAAGAGACCCTCTGTCAAGAATGTATTTGTGTCCCCACCTATTTGGAAAAGCACACAATCGATCAGTGCAAGAAATACAATTATGTACTCTAAGAAGGAATGCTAAGATGTTCAAGGTTAATCAAGCTCACTGTACAGGTCATCTTTGTTTGATACAAATGTGCTCACTCAACCACCTTCACTCCTTACCAGCATGGTAAGCACCAGCTCAGCCAGCTGAAGAACTACTACACCAACAAGGGCTGCATAAGACACAAAGGCAAATGCAACTTTGCTTCAACCTTGAGTCAGCCTAGACATAAAAATTGCAGACAGAAATTTAATTTGACAATTACTGATTTTGAGTTTAAAGAACATTTTGCTGTTGCTTATCTCTGCCCTTGCCTGTGAGTTCTGAACTGGGGTTCATAAGGTCATTAGTTGTAATAGCAATAGGAAAGTAGAAGAAAGAGACACATTGTGGCATGAAACAAAAATCTGAAAAGCAAGAAAGATTTAATGTTTAAATCCAATATCCTTTATATTATGTTAGGGAATTTGAGATGTGCTTTTTTAATCTTATCTTCTAGGATTTTTTTCCACAGGAAAACTTCCCCATAAATTCACAAAACGTTCTGGCACTTGGTATGGTTTTACACCCTGAGAATTTATTATTCATGAAATAGGTCTTTTGAAGTACAATTTCTAAGTATTGATGTTTTATCTTTAAGCAATGAACATGAGCAGAGGCTTAAAGGCCCACTGACAATCACTCAGGAATAGCTCAACTGCTCATGTCTAGGTGAGGTCTTCCCCACACAGGGAACCTTTTGTAAATATTAGTTACTAGAATCACAACACTAATACATGTAGTTAATAATTATCACAATGTGCCAAAACTGCACAGTTTGCTCCCTGATTACAATATTAAATTGCTATTGAGCTGTGGTATTTGCTTCAGGCAATACTACTGAGAAGCCTCCAAAGACTTTGGTTGGCCTCCCTGCACAAGCTTGGGAAATGCATGCCTACACAGAAAGCAGAGGCAGTGCTGGGGTTTGCCAGAAAACAAACAAACCTCAGACAATAGAAGGAAAGTTTTATCAGAGCTGAAGTGTCATTTCACTTGGGAACTGTCATCTCATGAAAATAAAATTCACACACACACTTGATTAGGGCTTCTGTGGCAGACCATTATCAAGAGTGAGGTGATTCAAGCTGTGTGTGGAGCATCCTGCACAGCCAGCTCTGAAAGCTTTGTTTTAGTTGCTTTTGATGGCATCTAAAAAGCTGCTGAGCCACTTCAGAAAATTTCAGAGGTTCTGCCTGACATGTTTATGCTCATCTACCAATGGGTGTTTTCTGCTGATACTTTTGTCTGTTGCCCTGCAGAAGTGGTTTTGGATGGCAAATGGGAAACACCATTGCTGGTACCATTGTTCATCTTGGTCATGCATTCGAAATCATGATGGGTCTAAACACAAACCATAATCTTCAGCTTCAGGTCTTGATTCTTTATCTTTCTAAACCCATGAACCAAAGTGCCCAATTTGAAGAGTCTTCATTTGAATTTAAAATTCAAAAATGGTTTAAGCTCTCTCCTTAGGTTTTGGGCATTTGGGCTGGTATCAACATTCTGACAAGCTTAGGAAAGGGTCTAAGAGGTACAGTGATGTCTGAGCCCAGATCGGGTTGTAGACTAAGGTTTCTGCTTGAGAACAAGAGCTGGAAAATGCCTCTGCACTGTCGTCTAACTATCACTTAGTAATCTGGTATGTAAATGTAGCCCTTATTTGGTGGGAGAAGAAGGTGTGACAAATCTATCAGGAGCAAAGTTTCAGGCTCAGGATTCTTTGCCTGTGATCGAAGATGACTGTGATTTTTCTAGAGTAAATGCATTCAACGTTTACTGAAGTTCTGAAGACAGCATGGCCAGAAGGATTGCAGTTATTAGGATGTCGGTAGGAGTAGCCCAGGCATGCGATTTGCAGGTACAGATTCCAATCCTTGCACTTAGGAAAGGCTGTCGAATGAGAAAATACAGGCTTTTGACTCCTTCTATAAAGCAAAGCCAGGTGTTTGCACTTGGAAAGTGCAGGTGTGAGTTTATGTACTTGAGTTTATCAGGCCCAAGTTGAAACTGTATCCGTTATGAGATCATAGGCTATTGTCCAGCTTCTGCATCATTAAGGTATGCTATTCATGTAGGTTCTGGGACTTGGTCTTGAAATCACTGTGCTGGGTTTTCTAACTCATTTTTTGGTAAGTTTTATGGTTTCTTTTACAGAGCTGTGTGAGTTACATGGGGCAAGGCTTCCATGCTCCTTCAGAAAACATATGTTAAATCGAAATAGTAGTATTATAACGCCTAGAAGGAGAAACAAAGAAAAAGGGACAAAGATTTGCTGGCTGCTTGCCTGAAAACCATGCTTAGGTACCTCAGCTGAATTTCATTTCAGCATTTGAAACTTACCTCTGATGTTTCCTCAGAGAAGATCCTAGCACTACTTGTCCTTTTTTATTTATGTACTTCCTGAATTGCAGAAGGTGTGTTTCAGGTCTCAGCAGTCAGCCCTATACCATGGGCCTCTTGTCCAGAATGAAATGTCGTTCTAAATTAAATCACAAAGGTGTTAAAAAAGAAAAAGAAAAGGAAAATTTTGTCTCCAGACTGTTTTCAGGGTTCTTCCGAAGCCCAAACATAAAACCAAATTGGAAGAAACTGTTGTGCCATTAAATCTATCCTGCTATGAGCTTCTGCTTGTTCCCTAGTACCTATTTCACCGGACATTTATAGTGCCCTATTTTAAATGTTCCAAGTAAAAATTGTATCTATGTATCCTTTTGGTTCACGCACCAAACTCAGATTAAGGCAGATATTGTTTTTTCTTCTGATTCTCTCGTGCCAGGAACTGCTGAGATATTTTGTAGCCTGTCAACAACCCCTCTTCAAGAATAACCTGAGCAAGCAGGTAGGCTATTACACAAGTAACAAGGGTCTGCTCTCTTTCTTTCAGTTTCTTCTTCTACAACAGCTAACACAGAAAATGATCAAGGACTGTCGTAAAAAAACAGAAAGCAGAGAACTACCTGGTGTTATCTGTTACACTGGCAGGCACAATTAATTATTTATGCAGTACCATGGGTAAAGCAGCAGACAGGTCAGGTTCCTGAATCTGCTGTCTGTGGGTGTTTTGCTGATGTATGTCAGCTTCATTCTTGGTCAAATATTATGGCCCCATCCCGCTCCCGAGTGTATCTGTCTTTTATTTGTGAATTTCCATGAAAGAAAAGGCATAGAGCTGGCAGGAAAACAGCTTATCAAATAGCATATATGTGTTTTGTTGATTCTGGATTGTACAATAATTTTAATCTGATTTTCAGCCTTGATTCTGGACAAAAATTATTGGATTTGAAACTGTAACACCTGGAATAACTGTATTTAGTGTGTATAATTTCCAAGGCAAAACTAGAAATCTGGAATCTTTATAAAGGCTAAAATGAAAAGAAAAACACAGGATGGGGTTGGCAGTATTTTGAAGCTTATATAAAAATTGTTGGGCTATTTTTTTTCCTAGCTTTTTTTTTTTTTTCATCCTTTCTAATATACCTCCCTCTTCCACTGACTTCTCACCAAATTTAGAGGAGAATTTCTTATCTGTACCTTAAAAACTCTCATCCTGTGTTTCATAATCACCCCTTATCACTACAAGAATGAGCTCAAATGGGCTGTGACTTCCCTGTCTGCTCCTCCTAGCAAAGATCTGCTATCAGTGCTGACACGATGCAGCAGCCTCTCTGGTTGCACGAAACACCTCACTGACAAAATATCCCATCAGCCAGTGTCAGTCTGAAGAGCGTGTCTCTCCCAAAAAGCCCTATGTCATCACGACAAGTTACAGTGTGAAAGCCCTACCATCAGGGCAACAGTCAAAATTTATTCTCAGGCTGGCCTCACATGTTAACTTATTACCAAACTAAACTCTTTGCTGAAAGGCTGGAGCTTATATTCACAGAGGGTGAAAATTAGTTCCACTGGGAAAGCTTCAAAGTCATTTCAGCCATTAAACTGTGGCTGGATGTATCATAAGTACAGGAGAGGTCGAGGAACTGCCTGTGAACCACGGGGACTTGGTGAAGAAGTTCCTTTTTTTTTGGCAATGCTATTTTGTATTCTGTTTCAGTCCGACTCTGCAGCAGGAGCAAGTCGCGTTTGTACATGAGACTCATTATGCTTCCCCTGTTTAACATACCAATTACTTTCTGTATTTACCATGTTTAGAGTGACTTCATGTCAAAAATTAATAATGCTAAAATAAAGAGCTGTGCTGATGTATGCTAAAGGGGAAGCACGGCAGACTAATAGGATGTGTAATGGAAACAGAAGATGGATTTGCAGCTGTGGGGATCACATCCAGATGAATTTCACGGTGTGCCATGGGGGGTCCCACAGAGGCTCATGTGCTCTTTCAGGCACACTTCAGACTGTGATAAATGTATACCTTGAGAGGTCGCAGTGCCTAAGTAATTTCACCCTGCAAGCAGTGTAAATACGTAGTGGTGCTAGTCAGTCCCTCTAAGAGCTTCACTTCTCTGATTTTCCTGGCTGTCTCTCCACAATGGACAGAAGTGTTTGGGGAACAAGTAATAAAGTCTGGGGGACAAGAGGTCTTTGCCTTTTTTAACTGACCTTTGTACAAGTTTGGGCAAGTAAGGAAACCCTGATTCATACCTGCTGACCCTGGGCAAACTGTATTAGTAGTAGGTCTCTGATCTTCTTCAAAACTCAGGTCTCCACTAAGGATTTTACCCAGATTCCCCAGAGAACCTGACAGCTCCAGTGTATTAACCCTTCCTTACAAATCTTTTATTCAGCATCTCTCTGGTACTGGGGCTCGAATTCCTGTCAGAGTCTCTAGTGGACATGGACAAGCTGTCATGCACTGAGGAATATTTCCTTTCTCATGTTGATCAACATGGGCAACAGAGTGGCCAACCTCCTAATGGGAAGTAACAGTGAGGACTGTTGATTAGTGGTGTTTGAACATTGGCATTAATGAAGATCATAAAAGCAGTTACAATATTTGTAATCAAAACAGATGGAAAGTTTATATTTTCATTAAAAGAGAGCCTCTGCATATGAAGACCTCAATAAGCAACTAGTATACAGGCATACCCTGTTATTTGTTACCTCCAGTTTCAGTGGGGTACCTGCTCTAGGTTGGTATGGGAAAGATGCTGGCTTCTGAATCACTTTGCTCACAAGCTGTGATTCCTTTCTGAGGAGCAGTGTGAGGGAGAAAGGGGAGAAGTTCTGAATCTGCCTACTAGCTTCAGCAGTAATGGATGGTGTTTTAATATTTTCCTGTTTTTCTGGCTTTGGAAAGCTAATCCATACCTAAGCAAACAAGTTGTTTTTACAATAAAAACATACTCCATGCTGAGAGTTTGCCTCATGTTTGCCCTTTTGGAAAGACAACTTCCACTAAGAAATCTGTATTTGATAGTCCATTCAGTAAAGTTTTAAGAAATGCTGCATGTGCATAAACTTTCTCAGGGCCAAATCCCAAGCTCTTTGCTCACTTCCTTCCCATTTAAATTCCTATGTGCCCTAGCAGAAGTTCTGGTTTTGTAGATTTCTGCTATTTAACTGCTATTTTTTGTCCACTGTAAACTCAGCCACACTCCGAAGGCAAAACAAAGTTCTTTCCTTACAATGCATCACTCAGACATCACAAAATCTCTGCCAGTGAAGATATGCAAGCATTATTGTTGTGCAAACATTATTGGTCTCTTACACAAGAAGAAATTTCACTCATGCTGACGCTAAATGGGGAAAAGGGAGAGATCCAGGAACACTTGTTAACAATCAGTGTGTTCACTGACTGGACGATTAACTGATAAGGAGTACATAGTTTTATTAATGATACAATAAAAGGAACCAGCTCACTTGTCCTGAAGAGGGTTGGTTTTCAGGGCTAAAAACAATAAATTTTTTAGTTCTAAACTAAGGCAGCAGTGGCCCACAATACAAATCTGCTGAGTAAGAAGGTACCATTTTTATAATATTGCTTTCGGAAAAAGACATACATCAATCTTTACTGTTAAACAAGCTCAGTGTTATTCTTACAACAGAAAGATCAAAAATACATGATAGGAAGTATAAATCACTGTTTCATCCTGCTTGGACTGAATGTGGGGCTATTTGCCCCTTACTGACTATATGAAAGATAATACAAGTGCGGGAAAACCTCAGGTTCCAATACCCTCCAGAAGACCTCCTCCTCATGGTGTGGTGAATGATGGGGTATGGCCATTAGCAAACAGAGGTTGGAGTTGTCATTACTGCAGCTAGAAAGTACAAAAATGACCACTGACTTCATACCCAGCAGTTACATCCAGCCATGGAAGGCACTTTGCAATACTTGATGTGCTGACTTCTAGAAATTAAGAGTAATAAACCCAACAGCTTGAATATCTGTTTGCTTTTGCAATTAAAGCACTCTTTATTTTTCTATGCTCAAGCCAGAAGGGGACGCAGTGGTGCCAGCACCTGCTGTGTAGGTGTAAGTAGTGGCCAGTCTGTGGTGGTGTGTATTTCTGCTGGGTGACAGCACAGGGCTATTGGGTGCTTGCGCTGAGGTCTCTGCTTGCTCCATACACAGTCCCTGAGACCAGTCACTCCAGGGTTTGCCTCAAATGGATTAACTGGTGTCAGTCTGCAATTTCTTGATGCTACAGACCAATTGTCTAAACAAACTTTCCAGTGAGAGGCCTTCTAGGAGGATTTTCTTCTTGTCATGGTGAAAATCAGTCCATCCGGTGAGAGCATTCACTTAGGCTGGAAGACACCATTCTTGAACTATTTTAATCTGAGTAAGGACTTGTCCCTCATCCAAAGTGAATGTTTTGTTTTATTATGATCTAAATCACATCCCAATTTAGAAAACAACACATATTTTCACAGTACTGCAAAAGCCATTTCTCTGCATGCCCTGAGTTTTAACTCTCTAAGACATGCACTAAAAGCTATCTATATCATAAATTATGCTACAAAACCTAGCTACTTGCTGTAATTACAGGATTCGGTTAATAGCAGTAATTTGTAACTGCTCAAAGTTATGAATAACTCAATAATTTCAGAGCAGTTCATTGCCTGGACCTGGAGGAACCTCCTTCTTCGAATTCTATTAGGTATTTTTAAAGTAATCTATCACTTTCCAGCAACTTAGCAAAAATGTTAGGTGGAAGGGTAGAGAGTTCAGAGATTCATGTGAGAACAGCAAAGATGTGACTGTGTTGGGATTCCTGAAAAAACCCAGAAATCTCACACTAAAGTCTGGTAAATAACTTAGGGACAAATAACACTTTACTAATCAAAACCACTATAATTTGCATGGGTCACATTAGGAATATACAACTGATTTCGTGCAAGTGAAGGTAATCAAGGAGTCTGAATCTGAAATCTGTCTGCAGCAAGTAATGTGCACCTTCCTATGTGATAATTGTACAACTTGAGGCCATCTACAAAATGCAAACAGAATAATTAATATCTCCCTCATAACATAAAATGGTGGGATGGACTAATGTTGTTTGATCTCCTTGAGTCCTCTCCCTGTAATAAGCTCTTATTTTGTATTGCATTATGCATAGTATATTCACTCATGCCTCACTGTTGCACTGTTTTCTACCAAGACAATGAAAATACGGGCCCCCTTTTACATGAACCCACACCACAGATTGCCAGAAGTAGCTTACATCTAACCTGAGGCCAATAGCTGCTGGGAAGTAATTAGTTGTAGTGCTGCTATAATCCTTTAGTAAATGTAAGCGCAACTCCTATTTGTGCTGAAGGTGAAATGTTTGTGGTAACAAATGCCCTTTTCTCTGAATAAAAATGTATTTACTTTTAATCAATCAGGGACTCATTATCAGCATTGTCTTCATCTCCCTAAACCTTGGCCTTCTGTGTATGATTTTAGCGTTGGGGGAAGAGTGTCTGCAAGGTTATTAAGAGAATGTTGCAAAATAGCTCTAATGACCTGAATCAGCTAGGGATAGGCAGTCAGAAATTACAAGGCAGTCCTATTATCTCCTGGTACCTCCAGGCTCTCATCAGACCCTCCCAGTCCTCAAAAGGAGAGCAGGAGGACATTATTGCTGTTCCTATTCAAGCAGTGGGCACGTTCACGTGTTGCATGATGTGCACACGAGCACATTGCATGTGTGAAGAGCAACCCCCGAAGGAGGAGAGGGACCCTGGAGCTTTGCTGCTGAGGACTGTAACCTGCAGACTTTGGAAGGTGACATGGAGAAATGGCTGCCTTAATTTAGGGAATGGAGCTGGCTGAGGAGCTGGGGGATGGCCAGGGGAGGTCTGTGGGAACTGAGGAGAGCCTGAACTGTGCAGTCCAGGGTCCCAGGCTGGCTGTGGGGCTGCCCACACCTGCTGGGCTCCTGTCTCTGCAGTGCTGAGTCTGCAACACGTCACAGCCACACAAGGGGATGGGGAGCTGCGGTCTGGCTTCTCCCCCAAGGCATCCCAAGTGCCCCTCTCTCCAAGAGTGCTGTCAAACCAAAGCATGCAGCTGAGCAGAGGTGTCCTGGCCACAAGCAGCCCTTAAAGACCCTCTAGATGGCTGCAGCCCTTTCCGCTCCACCCACCTCTGCAGAGACATAGCATCCAGAGCAGGGCTGAAAGTCTGAGCCGTAAAGTTTTGCTGCTTTTAAAAGCTGAGAAGAGAACTCTGGGAATCGGTTGCCATGAACTAAGGCAGTTGCTTTAGTTATTTTCAGTTTCCCCAATGTACTTTCCTTGGCCAGCCCTGGAAGTAAAAGTTACAAATCTATTATGGTACATAACTTCCCAGCAGACCCTCTGCTGTGTGATAAGGCAAAGGGTCTTTCCAGCATGCTTTTCCAGGATGAGCACAGGAACAGAAGAGAATCCTGTGCTAAAAGAACATGAATGGTGCTCCACCTCACTCACCTTTGGGGTCTTCGTGTTTGGCCCCAGAAAAGCACCCACATCTAACAGGCATGTCATCAGGGATGTGAGAATATTGCAAGAAGTGAGAAGAGAATCATTATAGCAATCTGCACAAAAAAAAAAAAGATCTTCTGAACTTGTGGCTTCTTCAGCCAGCTGTAGGATAGCTGTTCTCCTGTGTGGTTAGCTTGACAAGTCATTTTTCCCTCCCTCTATTTTGGTGTCCTTCTCACAGCAAGGAGGGATGTGACTAATGTTGCTGGGTGTAAGAAAGTAGCGCTGACTTCAGGTATGGCTACCTAGTATTGCTTTGGCAATTTGTTTTTCATTTTTTCATTACCTGATTTCAACACTGATTGTGAAATATTAAGAGCAATGAGAATGGGAAAATCTTATTAGTGAGCTCACTTTAGAGAGGAGAAACTCAGAATCAGTGTCTTTTCCCTGTGGAGGTAATCCGTTATCCTTCAAAATACAGGCAAGTCTTCCATGGACAAATGAAATGGCAGTGCATGGCATGTGTGCACTATGGAAGGAGCACAGAGCTATGGTAGAAAGCACATGTGTTGCAGAGGGAAATTTTGATTCTGAACACGTGTGGTTAGCTTTTGATACAAAACTCCACGTGACGAGCTGTGATCTGGACTCATTATTACCTGCTTCTAGGATCACTTTCTATAACATCAGCAATGCTGAATCAAGGCAGCATATTTGACTTACAAGAACAGTTTTAGCAAAGGGTAAATTGTGATAAAAATTGTCTCCTTCCTTGTTTCTTTGTACAGTGCAGATCAAGTGATACACTCTCAGCAGTAATGCAGCCTGATCATTACTGAGCACTCTCCCTGGCATGCCTATGAGCAAACTTTCTATTGTTTCAATTAGATGATCTTGGGTGTTCAGGGAATTTAATACTGATGGAACTCAGCTCCTAAAATCCTAGAAATTAGAGCCTCAGAGAACCTAGGGAATCATCTTGTCCATCCCCTGACAATGCAGATTATTTTCTACTGTATTTTTACTGTGGTTTTTTTTCCAGTCTATTTTTAATGATTCTAGCAACGGGGTTTCCATCACTTTTCCTGGGGGACTATTCCACATTCTAATAGATCTCACTGTTAGGAAAATTTTCCTTATATTCAGTCTAAATTTTCCTTTGCTCAATTTCATCCCATTACTCCTAGATATGCCCAGTAGAGGCGGGTGAAAACTGAAAGTGAGTAGGCAAACCTGACACATTATGTGTGCTCAGAGCCAATTTACAGCAGAGGGTAAAGTGATAGAGTCAATTTGCAGCATTCTGTAAGTGACAGAGAGGGTCTTAGGGCATGCACTCTCTGAAAATGGTTCTGAATCTTGATGAAAACCCCAAAGTGAAGAAAAATATCCAGAAGCTGTAATGACTTTATATTTTTTGCAGCACTCGGATTGAACACAAGAGGAATCCTCTATGAAGAGATAACAGGTAGGGCACCTTGTTTATGCTATGGCTGCCAATAAAACTTAAATTTATACAGGCATCTATCTGAATAGCATATATTCCACTGCACCAAACACTGGAAATTGTCATTTACTTGTACATGCTAGACAGAATTAAAATCCATCTCAGAATACTTGAGCTATTACCCACTAGATAATGAAACCCAGAGCTGAAAATTGCATTTATATTGTAAATGTTCTTATGTAAGTAACTTTATATCTGCATAATTTTCTGATACCCTGCTAATAAACTACCTAACAAAAGAAATTTGCTAAATCCCCTCTGCATACACACACATTGCTCTTTTTTTCTGGTTTCCCTTTCTTTTCCTTTTCATCCTTTCATGCACTATTGTGAGCCTTACCTCTGTTTTCTTCCTCACTGCTAATTCATTTCCAAAGAGGCAGCCAATCCTGCAACTACTTTGTTGCCCACATCACTAAACCTTTCACACCATTCACCTACTTGTCTTATGATGTATAAAGTTCATATATGTCGTCTCTCTATTCTTGGACATACATGTACCCTTTCTACCCCATCAACTTGTATTACCAAAAAAATTGTCTTTCATCTTATTCCTTATTTATATCCTTTTTTATATCATATCTTCCCCAGCACCTTTTACTGATGGTCTTCCAAGACCTTTCATCATCACTCTTCATCCAGTGTTTGTGTCTAATCAAAACCGTAACATTCTCAGGTGTGGACAGTGCCTTCCCTTATATCCGTAATGAAAGATGACAGAAAGCTTGAGAAATCATTCACAGTGGGGAGTGGTATGGCCCCTGCAACAGGAAAGGAAGATGGTTTTCACAGCCTGTTGTACAGCAATCCAGCCTCCTTTGAAACTGTAAAAAGTTTAGCAGACAAAAGAAAACTAAAATACTATGTTAATCTCATAGTGATATGAGGAACTCCACGAGGACAGAGTTGTATCCAGACACTTTGCTAGCGGCCAGACCTGGTTAGTCACAAAAAACCCCATGGAAATGGTCTACTGATTACCAAGTAGGTACATCTGGAAGAAACACAAGTCACAGGCACTGGTATTGCTGGATGATCCACAGTCATGTGCCACAAATTCTGCCCTTGGGAAGGGATTCAGAAACTGGGACAGGCGAGGAAAAGAAGGGGCTTGTGTGAGACTGCAAAGAAATGCTGGAACTTTTAAAAGTCACAGTGTGATGAGGGCAAGGAACAAAAGCTATATCTGAGCCTTGTGGTAAGTGGAGAGGACTGTGCAGTGCGCAGGACAGGAAAAGAAGTGAGGCAATAGAAGAAAGATCAGCTTGGGTGTCAGGGATGCCTGTCTGATGTCTCACTGGGGCTATTGGGGCTGCATATGTCCCTGGCAGTGCCATGAATACATCAGAAGGGTTAAGAGGGGAAGTCATCTTTCCAGATACTTGGCACAGCCTCCGGAACGTGCTGTCCAGGGGTCTGTGTGTGCAATCCTGTGGTTTTGGTCAAGAGGATGGTCACCAGAGTTTATCATAACTGTTTGTTCTGACCTTGGATTTTGTTAACCCAATGACCTTTTCTATTTTCCTCAGCTTTTCTTCTTTTTGCTGGGAGTCTATCTACTGCTCCAGATGCCACTTTTTTCTCACTTGTATTTAATCATATAAACCACCTGATCTTCACCTGGAAGAATCTTTCACAGTTTTTTAGTCTTTTCTTAGTTGGAACTCAAGATGTGTGTTTTGAGCAAAACAAAAAAAAAACCCTCTGCATCATTGCAGATCTGTTAAATTAAGATGTTTTCTCTCCTTATAGCAAACTGCTATAGCAGATGCATTCAAACTGGAATTATGTCAGTGGCTGGGACAGTGATCATCTCCTGCAGGGAAATTCTGCTCTAAGAATTCACTTCTCACCACCAGTCCTGTAAAGTCCTCTGCATGCCTTACCCGTATTGCTCTTTTGATTGTCCTCTCCCAAGAGTGAGAAAGTTAACAACACTTATAATAAGCAGTGCTCTTTATCAGCAGTTGTCCTGGTACAGAATAGGCATTAATCCTTAACTGTATTTAGGAATCAGAAAAAGGGTTTTATCAACTTCATCTGTCTTCATTGTTTGGTAGGGGAACATTCACAATCTCATCTTTGCACTCCTTTCATCCTGTTTCCCTCATTGATCCCATATTTCTCTGACTCTGCTGCTCACAGTGCTCCCTGTGACCCCTTCTTTCACTCTTCTCTCTGCCTTCTTTCATGCCATTTGAGCTAGCTTTTCCCATCTCCTTCCTCCAGGTCTTGCCTTAAAACCCATGGGAGTGCTATCCTGAGATTCTCACCACTTGTGTTCCCAAGCCCTTTTTCTTCTCAGCATTGATTGTAATTTGTTTTGATCTGTTAACTCATAAGCCCTTTTGGCCAACAATCTTGACTCCTTGATTCTTTCAACAGTTGTCAGATATTTTGCCAGCTAGCTGATGAAACGCTCTGTCTATGTGGTGATAAGTACTAAGCTTAAATTTCAGTGTTGTCCTTCATTTAAGATATCTGTAAAAGGAGGTTAGTGCATGTCTCCATCTGAATATAGGACATGTAAAACTTAGGAGTGTTAGAGATAGAGAGGATTTGCTGAGATGGAGCTATGCAGAAGAGATGGTATACAAGGAGAAAGAAGATGCAGGCATCTGAACAGATCTAATGCCCAGTTTCTCAATGTTGCTGGTGCCTGCCCTAGGGGATGAGCCTCTCTCCTGGCTGCTCTTGTATGAGGGGGCCCAAAATAGGCTCACATTTGGGGTTGATCTTATAACAGTCATGAAAAGCAGAATGCATTTCACCTCTAACCCCATCACACAGTTTTCTACTCCACTCTATTTAGACCTTTTTCTGTTTGTCCCTGGTTTCAGAACATTACACTTTTATCCCATCTGTGACTCTTTGGCTAGGCATACTTACCTCTGTCTGTGACTGGAGCAAGTGTCTCCTTAAGGTGTTTCTACCTTTGGTATGCAGATCTGCGAACTTCCCACAGGCCCCAAAGGAAGGATAATAGTGGGATTTTTTTTTTTTTTTTTTTTGGGCAAGTTTCTAGCAGAAAGGGCTGGGGGCAAGAAATCTGTGCATGATTAACACTTCTCCTAGAAAAGCAGAACTTTGTAAATTCTTATAAATTATCAGAATGAAGTATCTCCCTCATCAATTTTTCATTCTAATTGGAATAACCTGGTGAGCCACAAGATAAAAGCCTGGTGTCAACACTCGGGTGCCATTCAAACAGAGAAATTATGAGCTCATATTCTTCTTGAACCAATAACAAATCTGCTCTCAGAAAACAAAACTAGCCAAAAAGAATTAAAGCAAGACCAGAAGGTGCTAAAACAAGAGTTGGAAACTTTACAAAAGGAATTACAGCAGTATCTGGAGGTTTCCCAGAAATGGCTGAAGTGATTTGCAGGCAAAGGTGAACTTTCTGTTGGGGTAATGACTACAGAATGTCCTAACAAATTGAGAAGGCCAGCTATAAAACTTCCAGTCTAAACTGGTAAGGACAAAAAGGTAAAAGGCAATGACACTTTCATAGGTGCTTCTAGGCAGGGAGTCACCTGCTGGGAACCCACTAGCAGTGATGAAGAGGAACAAGGATTGACTGGCTAAATTTCAGCTCCAGGAAGAAATGTCTGCTCATACACCCATCACGGCCAGACATCTGGAAGTTCAGTTAGGCCAGTCAGAGAGCTTGGGCAAAAACATTTGCTGCAGTTCATCTACTTGCTTGCCAAAGTCAAAGGGTCCCATAGGAGAGGCTGGACTTTCTGAGGTCAAATAGTGCAAATACCTAGTATCTTTTAGGAAAAACTCTGTTTGAGATTTACTTTGCTAAGTATAACATTACGGACCGAGTGAAAGCTGATGAATACAGAGAGGAAGATGGAGTTCTAGCAGCAAGCCTGAATTCCCATGCCCAGAGAGTGGCATGGCTCTGATTTCTCAAAAACAGGCTTCAAGCAAACCTTTGCTTCTTGATTAAAACCATCCACAGATCTGAACTGATCCAGGTCCAACTAAAAGTCAGAAGAAAAAGAAAAAGGAAAGAGAAAATCCTACAGGAACTCCAAGAGAATCTGCAGAAACTCAACTTCCTGGCATGTGCAGATGACAATGAAGGCTTTCAAGGATAAACGGGAGAGGGATCAATTCAAAGAAGCTCAACTGGACTTAGGCTTTTAGACTAAGGTCAGGGAATGGCAGCCAAAGACACTCCAAGGGATTTCTGAAGTTTACCATGTAAATTGTGATTCTCCTCTTGTACTTGTAGACCAGAGGAAGAAGCAGTTTCTGGTGACAGGGATGAAAGACACTCACTACAAATTTTCTAAGTGCAGTTCTGTAACAG
>NW_008238834.1:969087-1025469 GCF_000691975.1 Corvus brachyrhynchos | reverse complement strand
GGGCAGGGAAGGCGGGCTTGGGATCCCGGGGCTTCTCCCGTAGAAAGGAAAAGCAGCCAAAGAAAGCAGACTCCCTCTCTCCCGAATGCAGAGACCGACTGACCCCACACCCTCAGGTGAAACAAAAAGAGCAGCCAACTCTTTTGTTTTTCTAAAGTATCAAGTCATTTGTTCCCCTAGCAACATGTATGGGGGGAAATTCCTTTAACAGAAAAAAAACAAAAAAACCAGGAGAGCTCCTAAAAACCCAACACCTGGTAAAATGAAACTGAGAATAACATGAAGTTAATTTGAAAATTGGGCCTGTGAATGAAGTATGGCCAGGACCTGGAGGTTGTTCTATGCCACCTCACATAATTGCCAGGAGCAGGAGAAGGGAGGATCTTCCAGTCAATGGTGGCATGGCAGGGTATTGTCAGGGTTTTCCTCGTAGGACATTGGTGAGCAATCCATGTGAATTGTTTGTCTTTTGTACACCCTGTTATAATATTGTTGCTGTTACTGTTCATTTCCTTATCTCGTCACTGTTTCCAGTAAATCGTTCTTATCTCAACCCATGATCTTTACCATTTGTGCTTCCAGTTCTCCTCTCCAGCCAGATGCAGGGAAGGGACAGGGATGGGGGGAGTGAGCAAATAGCACAAAGTTTGGAATGTGTCAGTGGGAACACTAAATTGGGGAACACCATTCCTGGGCAACAGCACCTGGGCAGACCACCATTGCTTCATCGAGAACTTCTCTTTCAGCTCAGGGATTGGATGGACATCAAACTGAACAAGCAAAATTCATGCTTGTGTAAAAGGAGCAGCACACCATTTTCATTTCAAGCTGGACAGCTAACAACAATAATGGGAATTTCGGGGTTTGAAAGTGTAATAGAATTGATGAAATGTGAAGGAATTGTAGACAATGCCTCAAACCTTACATTTATTAGACCAGACAAGCCAAAAAGACTAGGGATTTGGGAGATTCAAAACAGAACCTCCTAATTGATTTCAAATAGAGAGAATATCTGGGGAATGTGAAGGCATCCAAAACTGGAAAAACAGATTCTGAAACTGGGACCTCTGCAATTTGAACAAGAAATGTGAGTAACTGAGATGATAGATGAACTAACACGTGAGTTAATCATACCTAGTAACAATAGGAAAGGTGTATTCCAAATATGATCTTCAGAAGTTCCATTTGAAGATGCAGGCTAGCTGAAACAAATTTATAAATGTGGGAAAGCTTAACCTTTCTGTAATTTTGTTTTGTTAAAATTTGGGGAAACATTATAATGACTTTGACTAAAATTAGGTAGCACCATTCCAGTGATCTGAGTTGAGGGAAAGGATGTAGGTCAGGTTATCACTTTCAGACCACTGTGTCTAGCTATCAGCCTTTAAGATAACTTTGAGATATAAACATATGCTTTCACCTACAACAGAAAAAAGGTGACACAGAAAAGAGGCTTTTCTGGTTTTTTGAGAAACATGGGGGCAGGGGTAAAAACAAGTAGACTTTTACTTTATTTTATACTTTTATTTTTCACAGGGAGTTGCAAAGAAGCTTCAAGCAAGGAAATTGCCTGTCTCTGGATCCTTCTCATGTCAAGAAATCAGGATTTGGTACATTTATTTGAATATACTACATGTATTTGAAAAAGCAGGATTTTATCAAATACACCATCTCCATTGCCAATTTCCCCTCCTAGATGGAATTATATAGAAATTTGGCTTCCTGCTCACATCTAAAGGAATCACAAGGCTTCCCTCCTTCATGATGAGATGCAATACAGGAAAGAGGATTAGTGATAACAGATCCATGTTTTCTAGCAGAGGACTTAAATACAAAGATCCAGGCTCAAAAAAAATCTTCTGCCATGTTCCTTACAAAATTCTTCCACGAATTAATGAAAAGTGGTTCTCAGAAGGTTGATCCAGATTTAAACACACTTTTTTTTTTTCTAGTTTCAGTATCTAGATAACAGCATACATTTGAGTGGGAAAAATTCCCAGGAACATATAAAGTGATGTAGGGCAACAGGGTGGATGTTCTTTACTGATAAGGAGAGACAAGTTTGTGAGGAGAAAAACATTATGATCGATAATCAGCCACAGTTCAAACTGAGTGGCTGAGAGGCAAATTGAACAAGTGGAGCAGCACCTGATGTGGCTTGTTTGCTTTCCTGATGGACTGCTGGGTTTGATCTTTCTGTAAAAGTCCTGGATGATATCTACAGAGTCTGAAAAAGATATCCCTGAAGTCTCACCTATTTATTCCTTTATTTTGCAGATAGTCTATGGAGAGCAAGGTTTGATCCACAACAGAGGATCCTTTGAGTTGTAGTGTTTACCAGGCTATCTCAAGCCCTAACCGCTTCATTCTTTGTAATTTGATTATTTGGTCATGCCCTGGAATGCAAAGTATTACTCTGATGTATTTGTATAAACCTAGGCTCTTCAAATACAGTAAGTAGCTGAATGATGTATGTTAATGACATGCTCTCAATAATTTTTATAATGCGAGATCTCAGCCCAGATTTAATGCTTAATATCCCTGGGATTCACATTGAAATTATTACACACATTATGTATTCCATTCCTTGGACTTAGAATTAATTTCAAAACAGAGCAAAAGTGCATCCTATTTGTTTTCTTGAGGGAGTTTGCATCGGTAACAGTCTATTTATTCTGGAGTTTCTGAAGTTAGAAATACCTTTTCCCTTTGCTGTCTTTGATCTATCCTGACGAATTGTGCAGAACATTTCATTTCTGTGTCTTGTCTTAGTTATGTCATTTTCCCATTCACTTGTAAAATATTTACCCCAGTAAAATTTACCTCCTTAAATAAAGGACACAGGTTGTTACAAAACAGTCTCAGGGAATCTTTGACATAAATCTGTTTGCCAAAAATAAACAAAAATACCCCATAGCTGCTTCTCTAGCTCCCTTTTATGGAAGACTGCATAGGAGAATTCATAATCTGCATTGCTTTGATCGATCGTTCAATCTTTCCATTGGTGATGTTTCTAATACAGGGGCTTAGCCTCTGGAATGACTCCAAACAGGATGGAACAAAGCAGCTAAACGTGTGTTAGGTTGTGATCTGAGTACTCTCAGGCAATAAATCTTTAATTTACAAGATTGGCAAGTGTCTCAAAATTAGAATTAAAGGAACATTTAGCATTAGTGATGTTCTCAGTGTTATGAAGAATTGCTTTCCTAGACAATTTTTGGAAGACTGGGTCTTACTTCCAAGCATGCTTCTAAGATACTCACTAAACTGACTAAACCACCCTTTTGGTCCCCTCCTTCTCAAAAATCAAGCCCAAAGAGCAGCAGAAAGGTGTAAAAGAGGAAAGGAAGCTGAAGCCCATATTTATGATAGTTACACCTGATGGTGAACTGATTTGTTCTAGCTGTGCTTCTATCCATCCTGTTGTCCCTGAGCAGGCCTTTTAGCTTGAGCAGTACAGAGAGAAAACCCCAATGTGAACTAGTCTGCTTAGGAAAGGGGAATTTTCCCTCAGGCATGAGGACAGAAACCGCTGTCATGTTATTTGTGTGTGTAAGGGCAGAACAATCTCCCACTGTGGCTGAAGGAGGATTTCAGGCTTACCTATGCAGGTAGGCTTAAGCCTCAGGTATGCATGGTTGCTTAGACACACCGTCCTCCTAGGCTAGAGCTGTAAAGGGTTCTAATTTCTCCTTCAGGCCTGCTAAGCCAAAATCTGTCTGGTTCCTAGCTTTCCCCTTTCTGCTTGACATGTCCCCATGCATGAGTGATCATCACACAATTGGGATGCTGAAGCAGTCCCACCTATTTCACAACAAGTGCCAACAGGCTCCTCAAAACACCTTATCCTCTCCACCTCTGACGAATGCTCCAGGAAGTATTCCCTTAACAGCTCCAGCATCACACCAGGCAGAGCGAAGTGGGGGAAATAACACCTCTTCTCATCTAAAGACTCCATGAAGTTTTTATATTAAGTAGAGCAGGAACTGAAACATCCCAATTGAGTGCCCTAATCCCCCTGCCTTGCCTCCATACTTGCTCTCCCTGGCTACTTAATTCTCTCTTACAAAATTGGGCTGCTTCACTGGCGACAAATTGGGAACAATCCCCTGCAGTCCCTGGCCTGTTAGTTATGGTATTCCCCCATGAGATACAAGCTTGAAGCTTTTTCCAGAAGAGAAGTGAACTAACGTCTCCTACAGCCACTGAAATACTTCTCCTAACCATGAAATGAGGCACATCTCCGATGAACTGTGTTCCTGCCAATGTGCCTTTCCATGTGCAATTACCTTCTCCCCCTGCTCTGCTTTGGGATGGGGAAGAAGTGGGAATTTGGCCCTGAATGAAAGATCAGCTTCTTTCTCAGCAAGGGAAAGGACAGGGACATACAATAAGAATATTAATTTTAATGAGAGACTCAGACTGGCAAGAGAACTTTATTGGCAGAAGTGAAATTAGCTTTTCTACATAAACAGTTAGTGGTGTCAAGGGACTAGTCATTCATTGCCCAGAAGGAAAAAAACAAAACAAAACACAAGAGTCTTTAAGGGTCCTTACTCTCAAGAATGCTCTTCACTGTTTAATACAGAGAGGATTTGCTTTGTACTTCAGAAAAAATCAAGTATGAAAGATATCGTCCCTTTCCAGCATTCTGAAGCAGTAAATATCCAAATGGAACAAAGTACTTCAGGCTTCCCTCTTGACCCTTTGCCTTCCTCCACACAGACACATGCTCATGTGCTCTACACATTTATTTTTTAAAGCCATTTCCCAAGTCAGAAGGTGAGTTAAGTGTAAAAATCTTCATGTTCATAAACCCATCCCAACTCATTTCTGCTTTGCTCCATTCTTGCAAGACTCACCTTTCCTTATCCTACTTTTTGTCTTTCACCCTCCCTCTTGCCACCCTGATCTTGGAAAACAAACTGTTAAGGTTGGACTGTCCTTTTTTCCCTTTTCCCCCTTTCCAACTTCCCTGAGCTAGGAGGAATGGAGGGGGCACCAGGGGATCAAGGCCTCCCATTAGGTGACATCATGTGGGGACCAACCAGTGAGAGCCCCAAACCAAAGGCTGTTTCTTGCCACTTGTACCACAAATGTTAATATAACCTCTGTACAGCCAGGGCAAAGCCAGCTGTGTAGCCTACTCAGTGGTTTTCTTCTGTGTGTGTTCACTGGTAGGATGGGATTTAACCCATGAAAGAATTACAGATTATACAGTTTTCCAGAAGGAAGGTTTTTATCTTGCTCCCACCTGATATTGTGAAGAACAATAACAATTTATGTTGGAGAACAAGAATGCAGCCAGCCTGCCACAAAGGGTGCTATTTAGTAGAAGTGATCCTATTTTATACTTGGGAGCCAAAAGGAAAATAGTCACTATGGCTTATTTCTTCACAGAAACTGGACACCTCTGATCATGTCTTTTTGTTGGTTTTTTGGCAGTTTTTTTTACCCCAGCACAGTAGGAGGCAGATGTGTGCAGATGCTCTAATATATCCACTTCTGTACTGTCCAGCCATGACTGCAACTTTGCCTGTATCAGAGGCCAGCAAAGCCAGGATGGTGAGGACATACAGGGCAAAGCTACTGCTGGCAAGAGGTAAAAGAAAAAAAAGCAAAATATCCAATCCTAAACCCTGTAGCTGTTGCCTGACTTCTTTGGGTTCCAAGTAGCAGCAAGATCAGTAAGATCCTCTTTTGAGGGGTTTCCCCTTATTACATCCCAAAACCTTGCTCTGGTTTCTCCCTTCAGGGCCAGAGCAGCCAGGCAGACACATCAGGGAGCCTTGCATCTGCCTCTGTGGTGCCAACACGCACAGAGGGAGACTCATTTGCACCAACAGAAAAATGGCTGTGCATCTATTGACTAATCAGAACACAGTTTGTCAAAGAAAAATTATTGCTTATGCATAAACATTCACTTTGGGTTTTTTTCTGAAGATAAACAGTAAATCCCATTTACATCCAGCTGCCACGTCCTGGTAATTCTGAACACATTCAGTTTACATATAACTTTGTTCATCCTTTTTCTCATCTTGAAGCCAGGATAAAAATCGATCTCAGAATATATTCTGCTGTAATTAAACAAATACAGTCAAGATTCAGAGCCATCTGTATTTCATACCATACTTCGTAATGTCTCAATATCACAAACTCCAAGGAGTAACACTATACATTAATGGGAACATGTGTCGTATCTACTTGCTCTTTATGACTTACAGGCTATCTATATTATCCCCATGTCTCCAAATCTCTGAAAACAAGTGTAAATAGTAATTCTTATTAACTGCAGAGACACCTGCACTGATATGGACAAATCTGGTCAACAGCAGGTTCCCCTGCTGTTTTACTAAGCCTGCAACATGCTCCTGTCTCTGGCAGATGCTCCTGTTTTGTATTACTTCTAAGCAGATATCAACTTTATGCACTTTTTGAAATTCCTTTCAGGAACCACTGTCCTTCTGGCTACCAAGGGCCTTTTGCTGGAACAAAGCAATGAAGAGATCAGGGAGGTACCAGGAGACTGAATTTTGGTCCTGAAAATTATTGGCAGTTTTTGTAATCTTCCCGTATCCCTTCTGCTAGGGATTAGCAGCAGCAAGAAGGGTAGGTTTACTGGGGAAGTCTTGTAAAATAAACAAACATTACCAGTCTAAGCATCCACCCATTAAATACCAGTCAAATTACCGTTTTAAGCACCTAGGATTGCTAAATACCTTTTTTGAGCACACTAATAGGTAATACTTCTCTTCTTTAAAGCTCTGAGTATTTGTATGAAGCAAGAACAGCATTAGGGAAAAAAGTAACATAGCATCAACCTGGGAAAATGCAGCAATAAACAAACCCAAATGAATCATAAGTGAAACACTCTCCACAGTGGATTTTGACTGTTCTTGCAGCTCATGGAAACACTGGGCTGAAGGGATCCCTTGGATCATTTAGTGCAAAGCTGGGTGGTGATAGACAACAATTTAACATCATTCTTTTCTTAAAATGAAGAAGCAACATTGTAACATTTTCCAGGGTCCTGTCCCATTTTTTTTTCTACCAGACATCTGTTCCCAAACCGTATCTCACATGAGGCAAACAACCAGCAGGCTGTTTGCCTCATATGGGATATCTCCCTTGCAGAGACAGGGTGCTGCTGGGCAGCATCAGAGGTAGTGCAGGTCTCCATGAGGCATTGTTCCTTCCGACTCATCTCCATGTCCCCATGGCTTTCCTAGGACCCCATCGGTTTTCAAAGTCTTGAGGCTCTTAGAACAGTATCAAACATGAAGGGCCAGACTCTTCTAAGAGCCTGAAAGTCCTGAAAAATTTACTGGCTTCCACTGCAATTGGCCATTTTCCTTCTTGTTGCATTTCTTGGAGGAACAGACAATGGGGTTTGTGAGATTTTTAAACCTTTTGTTCCCAGAGATGCAGAAGGGGTCAGTCAAGAGCTGCACACCACAGACTGAGACACCTGAGCAGTTTCACCCACGAGGGCACAGCTCCGCCTATGGGGCCCAGCTCAGCATCCTGGGACCTTTGGCACAGACTCCCACAGGAGGGTGTTTCTGCCCCAAAACCACCGTGATTAAATCACAGCATGGTATTTCCAAGTAAACGCAGCTGACTAAGGAAAGGGAAGAGTAGCTTGTGAAGCTATGTAGAGTTTTCCTTTGTTCAGAAGCAAGAATAGATCCAATATAGATACATAAACTAGCTACTTCTGGGTCTTAAATAGAAATACAGACATCTGATGTACTAAACCAGAGTCTACAAGTGACATGCCAGCATGGCAATTAAGAGCACACAGGAAAATGAATACAAGCAGTGAAATTAAAAGGCAGCATTGTTGGAATTGTTAATTGTATGGTAATTGGAAGTCAAAGCAAGGCCTATTTAAAAATCCAGGTTGTCTACTAGGAGTTCACAGACCAACAGCACGTCAACAAAAATTAGGAAAGGAGTCCAGATTTTAATTGTAAATGGGATACTAATCAGCAGCAACTCAGTTTCCCAAGTGTCAGTCAGAGGTGGTTGCTTGACATTTTACATTTTACTTTTTGCTTTAACAAAAGCTCACCAATGGCCTGTTTAGGGTAAAGTTCCCAGTAACTGGTAACTACTACATGTTTAACTACACAGCAGAAGTATCTACTTGGATAAATCTCCAAAGCCTCACATATAAATGTCTACATCCTAATTCTGTAATTAGGGGTGTGAATACATACAAGATGTCTTTAGCAAACAGTTGCACAGTGGCAGAGGAGTCAGCACTGCATGTAACTATTGCTACCCATTTTTCCTGCACTCCAGCTTTGCTGAAGCAGAGGTCCGAGTACTGTTCTTCGTCGTATTCTTTGGGAAACTGCAGAGTTAAACATCTCTAGTTAAGGGCTAATACAGGTAATTCTCTGAGAGGCAGATATTTACAGTTCCCTGATTCCTTTCTTGTCTACAAAGGGAATGTACAGCACATGTTGCTGGGGTCACACATAGGGGTTTTCATTCATTCCTTGGCATGACACCAGGGACACACCAAGAACATATGCCTGGAGACTTAGACCAAAGTATCTACTACACTCTCAGTGTGAGTATACTCATTTTCAGCTGAGAAATTTAGCTCAGAGAAGTCTCAACCAGATGAAGATTATCTACAAATTTAGGTAATTTCACAAGGCAAACTCCCCCCTGGACCTGAGATGAATTTGTTTCATCCCACCAGAGCTGAGTGCACAACTACCTACCTCCTGGGACAAGTAGGATGGCATCAGGTATTTCTCTTCTGTGTGCAGGGGTAACAGAAACATAATTTGCAAAAGCCTCATCCGTTTTAAGTATTTTTCTGCTAGTTTGTCCATTAGCAATGGGAGAAAACCTGGAAATTGCTGAATGCCAGCTAGGCAATTAATACAACCACTTCTTCTTTGTTGCTGATCCCTAAGACTCCAGCAGTCCACAGCAGCTGAGGATTAGTACAACAACCTCAGTCACTATGACTGACTCAAAAACTTTGTGGTACCATGTGCTTGGGCATGTAGGGCTTCCATCCTCCAAGGCACTCTGGTCATCATCAGGTTGCTTTTGACAAGCAATAAGGATAATAACAGTCCTTAGAGTCCAAAGTTTCACCAGAACATATAGCTCCCAAGGGCTCCAACCCTGAATGATGTATTTCTGCTAATGATTTTGCAACAAAATATTTAAATAGCTCCAGAGCTTTTTCTAAGATGACCTTAGAGGTTTTCTCTTGTATGCTCTGAGCTAGGCATTCGGGAAAGGTTTTTGGGAAGGGTTTATCAAGAATCATTCATTCATTCATTTCCAATTTGCTGTGTAAAGCTACCTGGCCGTGTATGTACCATTATCCTATACCATCACCATGGTGTCTAAGTGCCCTCTTCATGTCCCTGTTTATTTTCATTATGCACGAACCCTTGCACAAACAGGATTTTGTTTCCTGTGAAGGTTTGGAGAAGGACTACTCTTCATACAAATGGCCACATTCATATGTTAACGTGGGTGTCTGTGCACAGCAAAATGTTCATTAACAAGGCCTATCTACTGCAAGTCATTCATTCCTCTGTTTCAAATGTTTCCTGTACCCAGACAAGAGACTTTGGTGACTGCTTACTAGCTCACCACCAGTAATTCATAGTAGAAGGGAACAACTTGTGAAAACCTCCCCCAAACCACAAACACCCTCTTATAATAATACCTAACACAGCTAAGCCCTGGTCTCTCATAATACTTGCCACTATCCTAGTGCTGCCTCAGAAGAAATCTGTATTGTCTCTCCAGCAGGCAGAAAACAGAGAAAAAGTCATGTTCCTCAAGCAACTGGTTCAAAATACCAGGGAGAACCAATGGGCACCATTTTTCTTCTAACCAAGGTTTTTGTGTGCCCAAAACACTTCTAGTTTGCCATCCCATGTCCATTTTCATCAAGGGATGCACAAAAAAGTGGGTATGTGTTCAAACAACGAGGTGACATTTTCATGCTGGAAGGACTGAAGCCAAGGCTTCGGTGGGGCACCAAAATGTGAGATTTTTTCATCTGCAGAAATTAAAACTGCCCTGCACCTCCAAAATCAAATTAATGGGAATTGCTCTGCTATCAGAACATTTGTACCTAAAGCATCTGTCTAGGAATGCAAATATTAGCTCTGATCTCTACTTTTTGGCCTCCCATTTTGAAATCTTGTCTGAAGTATAATCTTATAAATTGACTGCAAGGTCAAGGCATAAAATTTAACAAGTAAATAGTGCAAAATCCTGAAATAAACGCCAAGGAAAGCAGGAGTGCCAGTGCAAAAATAGCAACAAAGAACATTTAAGTATCTCACATAAATGGTTAATATAAGCCTGATGACATCCTCTTCAGCAGCAATGCACCTCAGTCCATGTCTTTGCAAACAATTAGGTGCAATGAAACTTTGCAGGCACATTTGTCAGGAGTGCAGTAGGAGCTTGAGTCACACAGGGAACATGATGCATATAAATACAGGACAAAACTGTTTATCGCTACGAGTAGCCTGCATAAAATCAGATCAGAGAGCAGGAAAAACAAAATGTGGTAAGAGACAGCTGAAAATTGGTTTGGACACCTCTCTATATAGTATACAAACTTAATGCCACCTGTTTGTTCAGTAGCAAGCAGAATCCATTGGTTAGTTTAAAAGGTGACTTTCAAAAATATTTAGCAGGAGGAGATGTCGTGGAGCGAAAGCTTAAATCTCCCAGAGTTATTATCTTGCCTGTGTGAGGATGTTGTGTGGCCTCCACAGTCTTCTGGAGTGGCAAATGCTTCCCAGGATGCTCTGGGAGAGCTGACACACTGAACTAATCTTTAATTTATTGATGTACTACTTCACTGAGAGATGTACTATATCAATAAATGGCTTTAGTTAAGAAGCTAAGGTCTAAGAAGCAGTGGTAGGTGCTCACAAAAGTACATCAAAGCTTACAGAAAATAAAATCAAGAGCTTGTGGGAGAAAATTGATGTCTAGGAAGGACAGAAAGAACAAACAAACACTGCAAACTTTTAAGTAGGAGTTTTGTAAAGACAGTGTTGTTGGTCATCTCAAACATTTACACATTTTGCTAGTTTCTACATTCTTCCCAGTTGTCCAGCAGCCCATAAACAGATTATTAGGGACTAAATAGCAGCAGTCACCAGTAAAAAAACCAATTGCCTTATGATGAAATAGGAAATCACTGTCCCACCAAGGGCAATGTGGCCTGGTAACTGATAGGTTTTTGCAGTGATAAACCCCAAATCACTTAATCTGCTACTGCAGTGGGCAGCACTTGTAGTCTTGTTAGGCTTGATGGTAAGCTCAGAATAGAGGAATAAAAGCAAGTCTGAGTTCACTCAACAAAAGACACAATATTTATTTACAATATTTTTCCTTTAACTCCTATCTTTTGATTTTTTTCTAAAATCAATGGAAAAAATGGGAAAAGTAGGATATCCACAACAACTGCAGAAGTGGAGTACCTCCCTGCAGCTGGTGTCTCTGTATACATCTGCTTTTTTTCCCACCTTCTGCACACAGAAGTGGTAATGGTCTCCCCTCACCCAGCTCATGGAGGAGGTGCATTACCCTGTGCCCCATTCCCAATCCTGCCCCACTGGTTGGTGCTAGCTGGCTGGATCCCTCAGCCCACTCACACCCTTCTCTGCATTACCCCAAAGGATGTGCAGCTGGCACTGGACAGCGGAGAAGGCAGGTGCCTCACCCAACACACTGCAGGTGAACACGTGAACCCAAGAGAAGCCATCTGGTCTGTATTTAGCAAGGCCTGTTGTGGTAGAACGAGGGGTAATGGTTTGGAACTAAATGAGGATCAACTTAGATTAGATATGAGGAGGAAGATTTTTACAATGAGGATGGTAAAACACTGGAACGGGTTGCACAGAGAGGTGGTGGATGCTCTATCCCTGGAAACATTCCAAGTCAGGTTGCATGGGGCTTTGAGCACCCTGATCTAGTTGAAGACGTCGTGCTCATTGCAGGGAAATTGAACTAGATGGTCTTTAAAGGTCCCTTCCCAAACTATTCTATGATTCTTTGATCTGTGTGCAGAGGAAAGGATCCTCCTCTTCTAAAGGTTTTTGTACAAAATAGTTTTTAAAGCAACATCTGTAGGTGAAATGCAGCTTTTAGAAAGCTGCTGGAGATAAAGGAAGAAGCTGTTTCAGTTGAAGAGATAGGCCAGGATACTTGAGGCAGGTATTGCTCCTTGCTCCTGGGTACAACTATTCAGAACTATGGAACTGCTCTCCCCCCATGGGAAAATGCCATGCTACAGCCTTGACACATTCCTGCAAAAAACAACTGTTTTATCACATTTCCCTGCTAAAACTGGACAATTTTCTCAAAAGCACTGGGTTTTCTGTCACCCCAATTTCCCACCAGTACTCCCCTGCACCACCCTGAAGTTCTTGGGAGCCTCAGCCAGGAGAGGGAATCTGTGCTGCCAAATGCAAAGAGCTAAAAACAGATGAAAAGGAGCCTGATCCTGCCACCTAACAGTGGCATTGCTGGAGAAGATGTACAACCACAAGCTCCAGTCCTGGTTTTACTTCTGCTGTTCCTACT
Source organism: Corvus brachyrhynchos (assembly GCF_000691975.1). NCBI lineage: Eukaryota > Metazoa > Chordata > Aves > Passeriformes > Corvidae > Corvus > Corvus brachyrhynchos. Next base: position 1,012,872 of record NW_008238834.1, on the reverse strand, counting down.
TTTTGGACAGCCACGAGGCACTGAGTCCCACCCCACAAATTAACCTAACTGAGCTTCAGGACCAGCTTATGCCCTTCTACCAGTCATGTCCTTGTTTTCCATGACCCCTAGTTCAGTGTGTGGATGAACTGAGGTGGTCCCTGGGCAGACAACGAGCCTGATCAGTGACGGAATTTTTGATTCGAAATAAAAACCAAAAAGCCATGAAAATAGTGGTGCCTATTCTGCGTTGCTGCTTCCCTTTCCTGCTTCAGTGCTCTCTTAAAAGCTTTTCCAGTTCCCCATTCTTCACTTGAACCTTCCCCCTGGCACAGCCCTTTCCCTGCAGCCTGTGGCATCCAGAGGATGCTCAGTGGTCTCTTCTGGCCTCACTACAGCTCCAGCTTGCTCTCTGCAGCTCCTTTTTCCCTTCAGAAGGGCTAAGACAAGTGCCAGCTAAGGAAGCGAGATGTATCTCTGCTAACAGCTGCTCCTTAAAAACTTGCAAAATCAGTGAGTGCTGGGAAGATTGTTCATCCAGGGGTTACAGCTTCAGAGAACACTCTGGCCCCAGCCCTTTCCTCTCTGATGGGTTCTTGAACTCGAGTGGAGCTGCTGAACAATCCTTTACTATATTCTTTTCTATGCCAGACGCATCTTCTCAGATGCAAATCACTTATGCCCCAATGCACTGTTTTACATTCAGGAACACCACGGCACTCATTTAGTGCAGATTTTACTCGTGCACAGTCTGTATTCATGTTGCAAAGTCATTTAACACATAGCTGTTAATGTCACAGGCATCTTCTGGCATTTTAGGCAGGACATCCAGGTCAGCCCTGGGGACATTTGGACAGGTGTCTGACCATGGACGTCTTTGCTGTCCTGAGCTCTCAGACACCTTGCAATATCACTGCTCCACCTTTTGCTTTAAATCAATCTAGTAGTTATGAATTTCTACAATGCCTTTGCAGTTTCAAAGCTTCCTCTTGAATTTCATACTTGGGCATAGCTGCCAGTGAAAACAATGAGCCGTTTGCCTGAGTAATGAGCATAAAATTGGAGCTGAGGTCAGTAAAAATTTTTGCAGGAGAAAGGTTGCAATAGCTGAGCCCATGCAGCACTCCTGGTAGCTCCCTGTCGAAAGACTAAAACTTTCATTCTATGGATCTTTTTATAAACCCCCCTAGCTTACAATTTTCTCTATAAAACAACCATGGATTTAATTTGGCTTTTAAAGAACAGAAGGAGAGGAAACACCCCGTACCTGATCTGCATCTGAAAGGTAAAGAGGGAATTTTACATAGAGCAAGTCAGAACTTTTTTATTTCAGTCTTTACTGGGGCTCTGATTTTACGTCAGAGAGCATTTCAGAGAATCTCATATTCTGCTGGTTTTGTTTCCCAATGATATGTTTTTAATCCTTGGCTTTGCCAGTAGTCAATTGCTTCTTCTGTCCCCTGCTGCCCACCTCTGCCTTGCTGTCAGTATTGCTGGCTGACTCTATTCACAGCCCTCCCTTGCTAAGCTCCATGTCTGCGCTGAGATTTCTCCCTACAGCCATGAAGCCAAAAGCCTTAATGCAACCTGGAAACCAAGAAAAGTCAGTGGCAAGAGACTGAATGGGAGAAGGGAAAAAATGCTAAATGTGTGCACTGAGCACTCAATATGTATTTATTGTGGGAGCTAGAAATAGAGTAAAAACTGACCTGAAAACATGAAACGATGGAGGGAGGGGGTTAAATCCATTTATTTTTATGATGTGAAATCTATTATCCCTATAAACCATTAGTAAGGTGGGTTGTGCTAAAGGTTCTTAAATTTTTGTTCTAAAGGGTAAACCGTGTCTGTCTTGATTTTTCAGGATTGTGTGCAGCTGACTGCAGAGCTGGTATTTCTGTCAGAAACTTGACAGAAACTAAACCTGAAAAAATGAGGGTAGCATACTTCTACTTAGAGGATTTAAAGCTATTACTTTTTTTTTATAGAATCTCTTTACCATATCCGAAATTGTCTAGGGGAAAGGATCTCTGTTATTCAGTGTCTAAATTAAAGGTTGATAAATCTGATTGTTTTGAAGTGTTCTCCTTTAGCCCACCAAGGTGATCTCTAGAAAAAAATGAGGAAGACATTTATTCTTGTCCTTATGTATCAAGTGGAATGAAAGTGTGAAAACCTAGAAATTCACATTTAATATTTCATGCTTTATACAACCCTTTTTATACTAAGGCACATTGCAGGATGCCACTTGCTTGACTTTCGAGAGAGACCACATAAAAATGCCAGACTACTTTTGCAAAAAGCCTAGAGGCAAGTAACACACTCTTCCTCTCACTTTAATAGGATTAAAAGTGACAATAATAAGTAATTACTATGATTTTGAACAATCTCCAGAAAAAGCACGCAATCTAAGAAAGAGAGGATGCCATGCTCACTTCCAAGATTCTTGAAAGAACTCTGCTGGAAGTTGGTAGACATTTGACTTACAGGTCTTTAAAAAGTTCAGACATGTTCAGCTTGCTTCATTCATTCAATCTCAGCTTTGAGATCAAACAGAAATAGCATAGTTTAGTGAATAAAGTAGATTCAGCCTAAAATCTTTCTTAGCTCTTCTGGTGGTTCTCAATATTCAACCGGAAGTCTATAAACCAAAGCTTTCCCCTTGTCCTTTCAAAGCCGCCAGGAAAAACAGCCACGATGCCTGAGGGACACATGCAAAAAGAAGGTAGCAAACTTCTATTAAAGAGTTCATCAATGATATGTAAGAATATTTTCTTGTGAAGGCAGATTAATCTTAAATTCCTTCCAGGAGAAGCCCAGTTCTGAAGAATGCTGAGAACATTTAAGTGTCTTCATTAAAAAATGCAATGGGCAGCATGTAAGTTCCTCACTATAGTGAGTTTTCTTAAGGAGTGAAAGAGAATTGAAACTGTTTTTCAGAAGACAGTTATTCAATATGTCTTATGCTAACAGTTTGCTGTTCCAGGGAAAGTCTTTGGAGAGAAGAGGGGAGGCAAAAACACCAACACAGAGGCACCAGCAGCAACAGGCTCCTTATGTCTAGCTGACAATTTTGGCAAAGCAGAAGACCAACTGGGGTTAGATGTCATCAGCTATTTTGGGGGATTTTTGTTTATTTGTGACATTTTTGCATTTTGAAAGGGGAGAATCGTGCTGCTGCCGTATTGACGGCAATGTGCACTTTTTAAACAGTCTTGGAAAATTTTAATACCCACAACCCAACCTAACAATTAATAGGAGCTGCATGCATAAATTCTAATTCCCCACTCAGATTCCTCTTCCTTCCCACAAGAAATGTGATTGCTGAGAGGTAAGTATTTTCTTTCCAGGGAACAGAAAAGAAGTCGCCTGACCTCCTGGCTGACTGGCATTGCCTGACCTCTCATTGACCTTGCTGCAATTGCATACCCACAGCTTAGACAAAAAAAGCTTCAAAATAGGCCACTTAAACACTGTGCTTGCGGAAGATGATGGGAAAAGGAAGCACTACCTGCTCAGCTTTAACATTTTAATAATTTGATGAAACACACAGCAAGGAGAGACAAAGTTCTGGAAATGCCTTGGGCTAAGTTTTTTCGCCATCACCAACATCCTTTCTCTTGTTCTTCCATGAATTTGTCATCCAACTATTCCAAAAGTCAGAACAAACTCAAGAAAATTGAAGACTTCTTTAGCTGCTATTTATCACTTTCAGGAAGTGCAGACAAAACTCTTAAGATCAGTGTTAACATTTTTCAAAATGAAGTTCGAAAAAACTGATGCCTTTAGGAAACATCTGGGCAGATGGGTCACACAGACCAAGCTCTTCAGACAGCAAAACACGAATTCCTTTGCATCTCCTTTGTTCACTGGAGCTGATTCAGGATTAATTTAGTTCTCTGGATCTTGATGTTTCTTTTCCTCTCTTCCATTGGTAATTGACCGGCCCTCCCCAGTTGTCTGTTTTTAAACACCTTTTCCAGAGAAGGCAATATGAAACAATAGGGTCTTGTAGTACCTCTGATGAGTTCCCCCACATTCTCTGTTCCCAGCCCCACAGGCCCTCTTTCCCTGGGTGGCCAGGGACCAAGTGAGACAGAGGCACAGGGTGTATGGGTGCCCAGGAAATTGTTTCTATAGCAACAGCTGTAACAACTACATTAAAGCATTTTGAAATTTCTTCCTACTCATCAGGCTTTAAGGTTTCAAACATCGTGACAGGCCCGCTTTCCCTGGGTGGCCAGGGACAAAGAGAGACAGAGGCACAGGGTGTATGGGTGCCCAGGAAATTGTTTCTATAGCAACAGCTGTAACAACTACATTAAAGCATTTTGAAATTTCTTCCTACTCATCAGGCTTTAAGGTTTCAAACATCGTGGAGACTCTGATCAGGCAAATGCTATTTCCTCATAGTGATCTCTGATTTGTTCTCATCAAAACCAGTTTTGTGTTGAGGGGAATTCTGCTTGGGACATATAAAAGAAGACGTGGCAAAACAGCAGTAAATAAGCAGCTGAGAACAATGCTTACTGTCCAGAGGAGGAGTGGGCTAGGATGATCTGGTAGACATAGGCCACCTTTAGGATCTCTGGTCCAGCTGTATTTTACTGTTTAAAACCTTATGTTATATGCATATAACATATGCATATGTTCTATGCATATCTTCTGTAGCCTGAGTCTTCAGAGAAGAGAGAGTTTCTGTAACTTAATGTTCTGTATTTCCTTACCATTAATTCTTATTTAAATGATGCCTTGTTCCATCTGCTTAGTAGCTATGCTATCTGTGATGGACTAAAAACCACAAAATAATACAAAAATGGGTATTTTATGTGGTATCTTCTTCCTTCAAAATCTTGCAGATGTTTGGGTCCCAGTGATACTTCTTAGAGGATGGAGTTTGCAACTGCTATAATTAAGCAATATAGTACCATTAAGTCACTTGAGAGGAAATTAGGAACTAAACTAGTGCTGTGTGCCGAGAAAGCCAAAATTGTGAGCTGAGATCTTAATTCAGAGCATGAAAGTCTGCCTTTTTTTCTAGTTTACTTTAAAAGAGGTGTTTTTCCTATTATACACCGTCAGAAGATGTAAAAAGTGAATTAGATCTGTATTCAATGTTTATTTTACATGTAAATTGGGATCTCAGATTGTGGGAAAAATATGTTTTTGTCGCCAGTGCTTTCTGTTTTGGTAGTACTGCATTAGTTTTTTAATGGGAAGGAGAAATGTGCTGATTTGGAGGCTTTCCAGGGGTTTGGCAGTATTCCACTGCATCAGCGCTGAGTAAAGAAGATGTTATTCTTTCTTGTTACAGTAAGAACTGGGTAAAGGCAGTGTCACTTCTCTGAGCCGTCCTGGCAGAGCTCCACCTACGGCGAGGCAGTGAGACCAAAACAACCACAGTGTGAGACAGGGAAATGCTGGGTGGTGGGAAGTGAACACCCAGTAACCTGTCTGGGACAGCGCTTATCCACATCAGCTTCTGCTGCACACGGCCTAATGGGGTCAGGAGTGCTGCGTTTAATGGAGGAGACAACTGTCTGCCAGGCAGCTCTGAAGGATCAGAGCGGGGATAATCCACTGCCACAAGAGCCTCACATCAGAGGACCTGTTAGCTCATATGGAGGCTTACAAAGCAGGGGAAAGCTCTTCTGATTGCTTTCTACAATGGTGATTTTAAGACATGCAAGGCGACCCATCTGAATACAGCTTGGTCTGGGCACTCGCCTCTGCTTCCTACCAGCACATCTGCCAGATTGCCATCTTCTTGGTGATCTGCTATGTGCATCCCCACAAGGACTGTTGTTTTGTCTTTGACAGCCTACAGGCAACTTTCAACTGGATTCTTGACTTTGAAGCTCTGACAGTCCCCCCAAAGTACCACTGCATTTGTCTGTCTTGAAGAAATCTTTGTAGACCGTGAACCTGTCGAAAGTAATGTCCTTCCTCTCCCCTTTTCAGGTGATGTGCTTTTACTCAGCTACATATAGAAGGACCAGCAAGATATTGATGTACATTTTCAATTTAGTTCTTAGGACTGATCTTTCTGCCCCTAAATTGCCACTTCAACAAATTGCTCTTCTCACTGGTCCTGACATATGTCTCCCCTGATCTTGCACTAGGCTAGAGTTTGGCAGCTTTCATAGGTGCCATTATCTATTCTTCCTCTGGTTTCCAGGCCCATAGACACTCTTCATTCCTCTCTACTTACCTACCTTGTCTGAACAGGATTTAAGTAAAGGGAGTCTCTCTTTGTATACAAGCGAATAAATAATCCCACCATAGTCTAAGTGATCCCAAAGCCTTGCTGCTCTCTCACAAGGCCACTCATGAACATATCAAAAGATGCTGATGCTGCCCCTGCTCAGAGGTGCACAAGTCCTCTCTGTGGTCTTCAGAGGTGCCAGGGAATGAGCTCAGCTCAGACCTCTGGCTCTACACTAGATTTACTGAAAGAAAAATCTCATCATGTGTGACTTAACAGCAAGTCTTGCAGTTCTGCGAATGAGTCTTTTCCCAGCCCTTGCCTCCTAGAAGGACGTGGTAATTTCTCCAGAAGGAAATAAGTCTGTGGGGGTTATATATAAGGTATGGCAAGATAAAAATTACCCCTTTATTTAGTGAAGTCAAATTTATCATGACAGTTATTAGAATGCCGGACACTGCTCAAAGAGTTTTGAAAGGCGAAAATCAGCTTTGTCTCATACTAAGTCTCTGCGTAACAGGAAAAAAAGGCCCTGTTTGTCAGCTGCTTCCTTGATTATGTTCAATAAGGATACACAGGGCTGTTTTTATTTTCACTTGGCAATTTCTGTGTTGCTATGACTTCACTAATCTCCAGTCCATAAATCATTTGAGTAAACAACACACCAACAAGCTCAAATCCAGAGGAAATTTCTCCAAGGCAAGTCTTTATTCATATTTCTATTTTAAAGGGAGAACTCGAGAGATTCCGCCTACATGGGATGTCACCATGAGAAAAAAACTCCTGACTTTCCTGAAGTTTAGCTTTAAAGCACATCATTAAGTGTAGGTATTAAAGTGAATAGAGAATAGTACAGTATGGTCAGCTGAATATTCTTCTCTCTCTGAGTTCTGCTCCCTCTTGACCCTTACATGAGGATCCTTCTGTTGACTAGAGGGTCTCTGCTTCTCCTCCCACTTCAAAACCCTTCCTCCTAGCAACAGAAAAACTATCGATGTGTGGAGGCTTTCAAGACAGCCCATAGCTGTGCTCCCTTGAATGTCAAAAGGGGTTGGTCTCACAGCTACAAATCAAACATCATTTTACTTAATAATATATTTTGTGGTGGTCTGTGTCTCGTCTGAATTGTTTAGTTGCACATCTACCTTTTGAGTTTTCTCTGTAGCTGCAATCCAGTGCAAATAACATGGGTACTGGGGAAATGTGCACTGGCTTTATAACACAACTTAAAATATAATCTCTCAGGGAAAAAACACTTTATAGGAATCAGAGGCAGAAAAAGCAGCATGTGGAGATGCACTTACATGAACAGGTAGTCAGCTGGTCTAGGTCTCTGCTGCCTTGTATCTTGCCATTAACACAGTGTAGAATGAGTTCAAAACACAAGGAAAACAGTGAAAGACCCAGAAAATAATATTCCCACCATTGCCCACTTTGTGCAGACATCAGTAGCCACACAATATGAAAAGCACAGATGGTGTACCCACAGGTTCCTTCATGAGGGGGGATACAAAACAAGGTAACTCTGGGATACAATCTGAGTTTTTTGAATCTCTTTTGCAGACTGTGAATAAAGATTTCACATGCCAGCTCTGGGAACACCTTGCCTGGACATATTAATGTTGCCATGGACTGGCTAGAGAAGGATGTCATGAGTAGTGGCAATCATCTTCTGCTGAGTAAATTCTACAGTCCTTCTTTGTAATCAAAGTATTTTCATAGTAGCTGACACACAAATTGACAGGTGAATGACCTGATGTGATCCATGCCGGTATGAGTTAGATCTACTGTGTGATGACAGCAAGAAACTCAATTCCATTGGCAAATAGCTTACATCTCTGTAAAATGGGGCTATTGTTTTTCTCATAGTAATGAACAAGCTTAAGGATTTCTTGACACTGTATTTTCTTTCTGCTTACAGAGATTAAATAGCTTTTTTTTCAAGAGTAGATGCTCTGTCCTTTACTTTTACTTTCAAGTCCTTTCAGTAGAAATATGACTGTGCACAGTTATGTCAGAATTGGTGTTCTCTTTCTGATCACCAGCTTGCCTAATCCTCTTCCACAAAAGTATCTATACTGAATTTTCCAGTATGTCATGATTTTTCCTATCTGTTACTTGCCTCTTTGCTGCCACAGGAGACAGATGCTGAGACAATATTTGAGAGGCTTTGTTTTCCCCTCATCTGCCTCCATGTGTGGCTCAATTTCCACTGTTCTCTGCCTCTTGGCTCTCTTCAGCATTGCTCCAAGTTCACCACTCACAGGACCCAGAGAGGCTTTCTGGCCTGTCAGTTTTTGAGAGAGTTTGCTCAGGCATACCCTTGTGAGAGTCTTCAATAACAGTAAGCAATCCCCAGTACAGAGCAATTTAAAGGATGGTAAGAAGGGAGAGACCTGCATCACAGAAGTCCTGGCACAGAAAAGAAAGTCCCAAGACACGAATCTCTATTCTGTTCCTGTTAGGCATATTTCCTCTTTGCTTCCACTTCCCTTCTTTCACATGAGATGATCTGCCAGAAAATATTTCTTCAACTATCTTCAAATGTTCATCTTCTTTTGACTACCCCAAGGGCAAACTCAGTCCCTGTTTTATTATCACCTTTTTTTTTTTTTTCTGCCACAGAGCCAGCATAGAGCAATCTCCAAATAAAAGCACTGCTTTTTCATCCCAGGTTGTCAAAGTGTTTTACAAAGGTGAACGGGCGATAAGGGTCCCATCTGCCCAGCACACAACAGGATGTATCAGAGCTCACACTCAACTTGTAATTCCTCATCCCTGTCCCATCAGGAAATGCTACTAAATCCATACATTAAGCAAGCACAAAAAGGATATCTAGGTAGTAAGGTGGAACCTGACTGGGTAAATTGCTGCAGAAAGTCCTCTAGAAAAAAGCCCCAGTGGTTATTCAGGAAGAGATGTTCTCTCTAACAAATGTGAAACTGTCCAAAATGAGTTGTTCATTCTTACTTTTAGAAAGAAATTACACAGATTTTTTCCCTTCTTCATGCCATTGTTTTATTTCTCTGAGGACTCTCAGTAGCATCACCTGTTTTCTCCATGGGGAGTCTTTATTTTGTGGATGCTTTATGCAGCTGTGCTGTGCTATGTGCACCACTAAAGCAGAAGGAGAAATTAAGTTATCAATGAAAATCAGCTGAGTATTATCATTTCCTTCTGATGTTCTCTCCCCTTTTCTTTGAAAAGTTCCCCCTGCACATTCCTAGTCCTCTTATTCTTCTGACTCCTTCAATCCTCTGTCTCCCTCCCACCAAAAAATCCACAACAAAAAACAGCTTATTACCTAAAAAAATGGTCACATATATAAAATTACTTATTCTTTTAATGTAAGTGGGATGCTATTCTTCTTCCCAATAGTTTTCTACTGGGTGGAATTTTATTTCACTGAAAAATTTTGAGCATCACAAGAACTGTTAATAAAACATATATAGATCTGCTGAGGTTTTCAAGTTAAAATACATCTGAGAGGGTCAATCTTAAAAGAAAAATAGCAAAACAAACATAAACCAAACTAATATATTCATTTTTAATTTTTAAAAAAAGAAGAAACTATGGTAAATTACAGTTTATTTAAAGACAATATTACAACAGAATATGCAAAAAATTCAAAGACATTTTTAGTGAAAATTCTCAATTAAAAAGACAACCTTTTGGTCAATTTGTCAATTAGAATGACTGTTGACAGTGTGTATAAGTGAAAAAGGCTTGTATATATGTGTATGTCTGAGTCTTAAACATATTGCTGCTCATTATTTCTATTTTCACTTGTAGATCCCAGGCAGCCAGAATGGGGAGACAGTGGGCAAAGGAAAGCTGGGACCCCATCCCAGTCCCAGGGCTGTGAGGGAGAGGGACAATGGAGACTAAAAAAGAAAATGTTGCATTGGGCAATTAATTACCAGTTTTTAAAGTAAACCAAATGTCGTATAATCACCAGCTAATTTAGATATTTGTGCAGTTGATTGAAAATATGCAAAGAAAGCAGCATTATTGAAAATTATTTTTAAATGTTTGGAATTTATTAGAGTCGACTATGGAAAAGAGATAATTAAGGATGCTAAATATAATTAATGTGTTGAGTTATAAAAAGCACTACTTAGGTTAGGGGTTTTCCAGCAGTTAGAGAGATGGCTGACACTGTAATGACAACTTTACATTTAAATATGTTTGTGGTTCACATAAATATGTATTGAAAAATAATTTCTCAGTTGGTGCATAAAGAATATACCTCCATCTTCATATACAAAAACACTTATACACGAGCAAGTATAGGGGAGAGATGAGGCTGTGGCAGAGAAGAAAGTCCAAACTGCTGCATGGTATGGATTTCCCTTGTCTTCAGCATGTGCAGATTCCCTACTTGAGCAGGCAAGGTGAGGTGTTAATTTCTGGAGGGGTTAAATGTTGGGGTTTAAATAAAGTTGATCCACAAACAATGCAAAACAAGGTGAGATCAGCTGAAGAAAACCAAGGCACACTTTGCTGGTTTTTTTGAATAATCTAAGACTGCAGCCTTTTCACTTTGATCCTCTTGAGGGAATCTAGCTCATGATTTTTGATCCCTCAAGGTTTACAGCCCTAGGGGCAGGGAGGCATCCTCTAGCAAGAGGAGGTCCAGTTTAATGGCAGGTTGAAGCAAGATGGCAAAAGCCTTCTTGCAAAGAGGTGCGTTTTGTTTCTGTGCCTGCCACTGTAAGGAATGTTTGGGTTTCGTATCTTCTGTCAGCTTTACCTGTGCATTCAAACCCCAGCGTAACCAAAGTGGAAAGCTGAAACACAGGGATATGGAGGAGGTGGGGCGCTGGGAAGGGCCAGCTCATGCTGCAGGGAGCTAACATCAGTCCCAAGGGATCTACAGCAGTTTAACTGCAAAATCCCTTTGAAGAGCCAATACCAGGATGTGCTGCAGGGAGCCATGAAGTGTGGGTGCTGTGGGCCACTCATACCCAGGGCATCAGCCTAAGGAGTGGTCCAGGCATTCAGACACAGAGCAGAAAGACATCCAAACTGACTGACAGACTGTATCAAACCATCCTACGCAGCACCAGACACTGTGGACCTTCCAGAAGGCTGTGAAGCTCAGCTGAAGGTACTGCTGCAGGTACAAACAGCTGCAGGCTGGGCTTCCACATCGGCTGTTGGCATAACAAACATTAAAAAAACCCAATTTTAAAAATGCCCAAAGAATTACAAGTTTTAGAATTGTATGGAAAGGCCAGACTTCTCTGACTAGGAGCCTGAGATTTAGCACAAAGAGACTTGGGCACTCAGTGATTTCCAGTAGGTTGTAGATGCTTGAAACTCTGTGCCACCATTTAAACTGGCACTTAACACCTAAATCTATCAAAACATGGAGTTTGCCATCAGGTACAGTGAGATGTTGTACTTCACCCAGCAGGAGGATGAGGCTTGCCAGATCCCCCTGCACTGTGCTATTTGGTCTTTGTGCTCATCAATCCTCAGGAAAAGTAAATTCAGACTGTGCAAGGGAAAGGAAAACACAGATGGCGAGCTGGAGTCTGTAGAAGGAAATTCATAGAATCATAGGATGGCCTGAGTTGGAAGGGACCTTAGAGACCATCTTGTTCCAACCCCCCCTCCCATGGGGCAGGGACACCTTCCACTAGACTAGGGTGCTCCAAGCACTGTTCATCCTGGCCTTGAACACTTCCAGGGATGGGGCATCCACAGCTTCTCTGGGCAACCTGCTCCTGTGGCTCACCACCCTCACAGTAAACAATTTCTTCCTAACACCTAATCTAAACCTACTCTCTCTCATCGTGAAGCCTTCCCCCCTTGTCCTGTCACTCCAGGCCCTTGTAAACAGCTTCTCTCCATCTTTCCTGTAGGCTGCTTCATTCTTCTCTGAAGGAAAAATTATAGTATTACAAACATTATTTCCACAAATCAAGTCAGATAAAAGAAAAAAGTCTTATTTCTGTGTAGACTTAGGACTGTGTTTCTTTGGGTTTTGGTTTTTTGTGTTTTAAGACCCTTACTGGATCTTTGCTGTTGTCTGAGTGGCTGCTGCACATGAAGAGCCTCCCTCATGTTTAAGATAAGCACTTAGCCTGCTGGAGAACGAAAGCAGTCCTGGTGAGACTTGTGTAACCTTGACAAACTGGAACCAATCCCTCCTGTAATGGCTTTCCCAACTTTTGCTTTTGTTTTTCTCCAAGCCAAGGAGTACGTCTGAAACCAATAATGCACAGCTCCCCTCCATGGGTATTTCATTACTACCTTTAAAACTAGAGCTTACAATCACTATTTGGAAGTCAAGTTTCCTTTTCCCTGGTGCTTTAAATGTGAATTTGAGGCCATAACTTAGCATGGGCTTTAAATGAACTTGAGAATACTCGATGCTCTGTGTTCAGTTTCAACGAACACAATCTAAATTACTGAGGACAGAAAGTTCTTCGAGTTGATGTTTTCCACAGACATCTGAGATTTAAATACTACTAAAAGCCACTCATTGCATAAACCTTCATTGATTACAGCAGCATTCAGTGCCTGTTGTCTGCTCCCGAGCACTGCTGCTCAACTCCCTGATTTAGAATATCTTTGCACGGGCGTAGTGGCAGAAATCCATCTGACACCCCAAAATGAGTTGAATATTGTGGTCATTTCTTACTAAGCTGTGAAACTGCTCCCTCCCTCTCCCTGCTCTCTAAGATCCCAGGAAATATTATTTTCTGAGGTGTGAGCAAATGTAGAGCTGAGGCTGGAGAGCTCAGTGTCACCTGTCTTCTTTAGATGTCATTTTCCCTCCTTGCAAACAGGGTGTCTCAAGGAGACAGACAATGCTTACCTGTCTTTCTGTGTGGTAGGGTTCTCATGAAAGGAAAACATATCGCTAAAAGATTATTATTACTAATGGTAGATAATGCTATGGAAAGGAAGAAGATCAAACTCCCAGATACATGTTGCCTGGTTTTAGGGCTTAAATGGGAAAGAAGAGACCTTCTGAGGGTTTCATTATACTCAGCTTATTCTCCAGTTGCAGTCACATTCTTAATTAGGGTCCTGGTACTTGGCAGAGAAAATACTTTTTCCAGAAACAGTGTTTCCCCCACTAGAATCTAATAAGATTCTGTTTTGGGAATAAAACACAGAGAACTAAGGGGTGTTCTCTCAAGAGGCCAGCTCTTGGATTGCTGCTGAGATGCCCAGGGAAGCAGCAAGCACTGCTGAAGCCCAGGGTGTGAGGACAACACAGTGAGCAGCTGCCAGCCCTGACCATGGCCTCCTTTCACCTGCCAGGTCTCCAGGACCCAGGAGCACCTGGAGGGCTCCGCTTTCCACGTGCCATTCCACTAGCAGAAGACATTTGCCCCACACTGCTCTTCAGCAGTGGGTTGTGTGGTGGGATTTCTCCGGGTGCAGAGCCAAGCTTTGCTTGGGGGCTGTCATCCCCCTGAAAGCAACACCAGCAGCCCTCCTTTGGGGGAGGCCACGGGACCTGAAAGTGCAAACCTCAAACTTCACGCTGTTCTTTTTCCCACAGAAGTGAGGAGGAGCATCTGCACTGAGGGGAGAGCAAATGGGCACTGGCAGGACCCCACAAACCACCCACATGCGCACACGCACACTTGACTGCTGTGCTTTCCCAGGTCATAAACTTGTGTTTTTGCAGGCAAGTGGGGGACTGAGCTCAGCTGTGCTTTCTGTACTCCCCTGGCTTTGCTTTTCGTCATGATCTCTGCTATGGTGTTACCCTTTCCTCTCCCACATCTGATCAGACTAAAAATAAGCCATAAAAAATCATGATGACTCCAGTTGGAAACAGAGTAAGTTATTGTACCTCTCTGGAGCAGCTGTTCCCCTCTGCCTGCAAACCCCAGCTGGCAACTGAGCCCCACGCAGCCCAGCTGTTCCCCTCTGCCTGCAAACCCCAGCTGGGGGTTTGCTCGCTCATTCCTCCCTGTGGGGTGGGGAAAGACAATTGGGAGAGTAAAAGTGAGAAAACTCATCAGTTGTGATAAAAGCAGTTCAGTAGGTAAAGCAAAAGGCACACACAAGCAAAGCAAAACAAGGAATTCATTCACCACTTCCTAGGGGCAGGCAGGTGTTCAGCCATCCCCAAGAAAACTGGGATCCATCACACCTAACAGTGACTTGGGAAGACAAACACCATCACCCTGAACTTCCCCCCCTTCCTGCCTCATCCCCTGGCTCTTACTGCTCAGCGTGATCCCATATGGGCTGGAATACCCTTCTGGTCAGCTGGGGCCAGCTGTCCTGGCTGTGTCCCCTCCCAGCTCCTTCTGCACACTCAGCCTCCTCACTGGTGGGGTGACATGAGGAGCAGAAAAAACCTTAATTTTGTGTAAGCATTGCTCAGCAATGGCTAAAACACCCTTGAACTATCAACCTGTTACAGCACAAATCCAAGCCATAGCCCCTTACCAGCTACTGTGAAGAAAATTAACTCTACCCCATCCAAAACCATCACAGGAATTCATCAGACTGAAGTGAAAACCTTGGAAGGTGGGGAGGGGAGCTGCCATGAAGCTCAGTGCCAAAGGGATGTGGCAGAAGGTCACACAGACATACCTGCACCTTGGCTAGGGCTGGGGGTAGCTGGGTGTTGAATTGATAGATGCCCTGGGGTTTTTAAACCTGCCCAGCTCCATCCAAGATAGGTGTCAGACATATACCTCTGGCTTCCTAATTAAGGGAAAAGTCACAAGCAAGGCAGAGTCAATCTTTCAGAAGAAGTTTCCCTCTTCTGTAGTTGTTTCTGTCAAAGGGAATGATTAGGTTGACTATAAATGATATTAATGTTGTCCTTAAAAAGTCATAAGGAAATCTGCTGTGAGCCAGCCTGCTGTTCCCCTGGAATACAGAAACGTGCCTGTTTGTTTCCCAAACAGTCATTTGCTGCAGACAAACAGAGTAAAAGGAAATATATGGCACCAAAGAGTGATTGAAAGAGTGGGAGAGCTGGGAAGCACTACTGGAGCAGCATAGCCAGGGCTCTCCTGCGGCCCCATGGCCAGTATCAGAGTACATGAAGTGGTTCTTGGATTTGTCATTGTTATGGAGCTGGTGAGGTTTAGAAGAACCACAAAAAAAATTTCAGTTTAGAAGTTATTTTGTTCCCATATCATATTAGCTGTATTTCCCTTTTGTCATTGTCATTTACAAGAATATTGACATATAAACCAATGTTTGTTTTGTTAAGCTCATTTTCTCTTCCTACCTATTTCCCCTCTGAAATCATGAGGTGAACTATTTGCAGAAACAATATATTTGATAAATAAACTCCTTTTCCTTTTCACAAATTATCTGGGAATAGACATTGATTTTTTATTGCTTTGTTCATTATCTAAAGCATTTGTCAAATTCTTCCCAATAAAATTCCAAACCATGCACTGCTGTCACAGCTATCATTAACAATTTGACTTAGTGATTTACTTTCTGGAGCAGAATCTTGAATAATTCTTCATGTCATTTCCAAATCCCAAAGACACTGTTAATTTGCTTTGCAGGAGCATCTTCTAGTTCCTGCCATGCATCAGGATGACACTGCTAGGTGCTGCATAAAAGATCAAAAAAATTCTTATTCCAATACCCAGTCTAAGTCTAGAAACAGCTGGATATTACCAGCAAAGCCAGAGCACAGCAACAGGTGGGTGTGATGGACACTGGTGCAGCATGAAAGCAGTCAAACAGTTGCCATGTATTTTGTTGGCATTATAGCAAAGAAGAGTCTGTCTAAGCAGAGATTGAAAAAAAATGAGGTATATTACATAAACACTGAAATTATTTTGGTTTATTCTTTGATCTGATAGTTATGGTCCCCTATATTATTTAATGCTGCTTGAGTTCTTCCCAGACCTTGCAGGCTAGCTGCAGGAGTAACTCTGATACCAAAATGTCTAGAGAAACAGTACTTGTAGAGATATTTGTAATCTCCCTCAATATTTCTTGTAATTACATTTTCAGAGAGTAAAAGAGATCACAAACACAATCAGAGCAAATATAAGAAAATGTACTTTCTCAACCTTTAGTTTAAAAGGCAATTTCCTAAGTTCAATCAGGAAACATTCTCATTTTAACTGTAGTCTTTCTGCCTGAAAAGGGAAGGGTCTGCAAAAAGAGATAGAGAAAAGACTCCACACATGAAGAAATTTCCCCATAATTTTTCAAGAGAAGCTCGCAGCTCTTTAAAACTAATAATCATCATTTCAAGATACAAAATCAAGCTTAAGCAGAATCAGGCAAGAGAATACCATATGTGACTGCTGGGATTATATAATGGGAAAGTTCTCATTGATTTTTATAAAGTGTTGGATCCCAGAGATTTTAAAATTAGGCACGAGGCTGACCCAGTTTGGGTGGAAAAAGCTCACAGAATCCCAGGGAAGAGCACAGCCCAGGGAGAAGTCTCAGGAGGTACAGTTATTTTTAACCTTTTGGACCTGCAAGACAAAGAATGAATTCTGAAAACTCTGGGTAGAAAAGAGGTATTTCATTTTGAAATTTTAGAATCCTCTACCCCTGCCCGTAGATTCTGACCCCAGTAGAAAACTTGTACAGCAAACTTTTTTTTGTATTAAAAAAAATTTTTGGTGTAGACTGAAGCTGGCATTTTACTCATCCCTCCACAAGCCTGGAAGAGAAAAGTAAAGCATTTTCCAGAATGTGATTCAAGGAAAGAACAGAATATTCAAGGTTGGACTACCAAAACAGAAAGGGTTCTTGTTTTAGCTGAAATCAAGAAAGTTAAATTTATAACCAAACATGGCAAAGATAAACTGTTGAATAAAAAGATGAATTTACTCTCAGAATTAGCACTTGAAAATTGGTCTAAAAAATGCTGCAGTTTCCCAGTGGTTAAGTGTGCCTCATTAGATGATTCAAATAAAATTGACCTGGACAAGTATTCTTTTGAAATTGTAATTGAATTTTCTTTTAACATATAAGACGGTTTCAGCCTTTCTTATGAATATGAAGGCACCCTTAGCTGAATAGACTCTATAATACATGCTGAACTGCATTTCAGATACAAATTTATTTGCAGTGGAGAAATGTAAAACAGGCATTTGTGTTTTGAACCAGGTGAGGATGAGATGCCTGTATTGGTACCTGATCTTAGCATACCAGTACATGTATTTTTAGTTGCTCTGAAATGGGAAGAGGACCGAGTAGACTTTTTTTGACAATTTAGTTATGTGGTACTTGCTATACACTTATGGATTGAAATCCTCACCACTGTTTCAGCCTCATTTTACCACGAGAAGGTAGACTAGGGCTTCAACACACTCCCTTTCCCTCATCCCTGAGAACAGGATGTACAAACAGAAGCAGAACAAGGAGGGACACCTTGGATCTAATTTCCAAAGACCCTTCTAAAACCTGGGACACAAATTAGGATGGGGAGCCCCCAGTGAAGCAGAGGTGTCCAGACTGCTGGTTTATGACTTCTGTAGCATCTCCCACAGTCATTTAAGGGATGCCTTTATTAGCCAGTGTGGAAATTTTACAGTATGGGACTTTGGAGGAGCTTTGGCCAGCAAGAGCTGGGAGAACATCTCTGGACACAGAGCTTAGCCCTCCCTGATCCTTTCCACTCCTGGCCACGTTGGGATCTTCTCCAGTCGACTCCAGCATGCCAGGCCCTGTGCAGGTAGGACAGGCAGCTCCAGCCTTGCAAACCACAAGGCTCCAGCCCCAGCTCCAGCCCCAAGGTGGCACTTGGGGAGCAGCAGCAGCTCAGCAATGGGCAGCTTCGGGCAGTCCTGTCCTGGTTATCCCCTGCATCTGCTCGCTCTTATTCTTGCCATTCCATGCCCGACAGGTGTCCCAGGACAGTACTGCTGGCAATAGTTAGAGGGATTTATCTTGTTGTTTTGGTTTGGGTTCTTTTAATGTTTTCTTATTTTGCTGCTCAAGCCAGATGAAATTCCGGATCGTGTCCAAGTGCTGGCACAAATGTGAAGGCAAAGCACTGTGGTACTGGCAGAAGCCAGCAGTGCCTTAAGCTGGTACTGCCAATGAGGACACGGGCAATTTCTCAGATGGAAATCTGTGGCCTCACAGCCATATTTTGTTAACAGAGCTGAACGTTTCTCATTCATTGCAAGCTGGCTTTGTTTGAGTCCTACTTCTGATTTTCAGTGGAAGAAAAATAATTCTAAGCCACTGCCTTAGAAATTAAGTTTTGGGGTTTTTTTACATAATAATCTTCCCTAGTTCTTACAAACTTTTCCTTTTTTCCTACAAAAGTTAGTGTTGCCACCTTAGCCCAAAAGTCAGCATTGCAGTTCCTGCCCTGTTGATCCTCAGCCATCTGCTGAAAAGACACAACACAAAGAACACGATTGCAGAAAGAAGCTTGGGCAAACTTCATTCTAAGGCAAAGACTTGAATTTCATTGATCTATGACTTGACATTCTGTTCCTGCAACTGAATAGAAAAAAGGCATTTATAACCTATTAAAAACCCAAGGATGATTTTAGTCTTTTTTTTTCTTGTTGGAGAAATCAGTCTTTCAGAATAGCCTGGGAGTTGCAAATAAAAAAGAACTTTTCTATGTTTATTTAGAGAACCTAACCCCTTGGAGCCAGCATTTTCACTAATGCATTTTACATTAACGGGCTGCATCAGGAAATCCTGATTTCTGGTGCCAGGGGGGTAATTAATATCAGATCATGTTTGCAAAATGGTTGTGTTTATGTGGGAATGAGGACTGAGCTCTAACTGGCAGGGTTTGAAGTACTCAACTTCTGCTATGAAGCTTCCATAACTTGTCAGGATGGGATGTTGAAATTAAAGGACTAGGTCTTGGTAACTTGGTAGGGCTACGGCTGCTGACAAGAGCTGCAGCCTTTAGGATTCTCTTCAGAAACCTTTAAGGGGAATCTGAAGAGTCTTAAGAGTATGAGGAGATTGGAGGTAACATGCAAGTAGTTGTTTTGCTTCTATGGTCTCAGATGTCCCAGGAAGTGCCAAAATATGCATCACATGGTTGTTGTTTCCCAGTATATCCCACCTCCATTGCTCCCAAATCCCTGTGCTTACCAGGTAAGGAATATCCATAGGTGGTACAGATGCGTTTTATCAGCACACCTCAGAAGCGGTACTTGCTTTTGTGCACACACCAGCCAGCATTGTCCAAAATAGCTGTGGGTCAGTTCAGTAACTCTAAAACCCAGTTTCTCCTGAGCTCTGTGTCTTGCATGGGCTCTGCAGTGCCACTCCAATGCTCCCCACTCTAGGAAGTGCAGTTCCCCCTGCAGCTGGCACCCAGCTTCTCTGCAGACTTGCTTCTTCCTCCAGAGAAGGAGGAAGCATACAAGATCTTCTTTACCTCCTCCTCCTCCCAACTCAAAGCCAGGATGTTTAGGGAATGGGAACTCTACTCATGATGGTGATACAGCCTCCTTCCCTAGCACAGGCACTGTCTGCAGCTCCAGCTGGGACATCTCCAGCTCAGCTGAAGAGGATGATGGAAGGATATCCTGAGCAGCATTACATTCTTAGTATCAAAAAGAGAAAAAAACTATAGGAGAAACTTTGAACAAGCCTAACCCTAACCCTAACCCTAACCATCTAGTGAAAGATGGCCCTCCCCATGGCAGGAAGGTTGAACTAGATGACCTTTAAGGTCCATTCCAATCCAAGCTATTCTTTGATTCACAAATGGTGCCCAAGAACAGCCTATTTGGTAAAGACCTTGGGTTCTCACCTCCCCCAGAAGTTGCAGTTTCTTAGCACCAATTAAGAAATTTGGAATAAAACTTAGTAAGTTTGAAAATCACTCAGGAATACAGGACCCACTGAATCATAACATTACGAATTGGTGTAGGCAAAGTTTAAAATAAAAGGATGTTTTCTGAAGCTGGAAAGAGGAAGAGTGCAACTGAGTAACAGCAGCAACTGATGTTCAAAATAGAGTTTCATCTGCTGGTTTCCCAGCATCCGTTTCCATGGGATGTGGCAGCTGGCACGTTCTCTGTAAGACCATTTATTTACTCCCTCCCCATCAGACCCTTTGTGGAAGTTCATGACTCCCTCAGCGCTGGTGGGGATTAAAAGTAAAGGTGTAATCTATGTGAGAGCTAATATATGTTTTGTACTATAATGAGCCAATATACTATTATGGATCTTGTGGTAAGCTTGCTGTGTTTGATAAATATGATCAATAGATCTTATTCCCCTCTGAGATACCCCCACTATCATCTTTCCATACTCACCTCTTGCCAGTAGTCATTTGGGGATAATTATTCCCACCAAGATCCTACCTCTAATGTGCCCACTGTCTTTCCTTCTGTCATAAATTGGTCTGATAAAATAACAAATCTGAACTATACTGCTACTATTGCTGTTATTTTACTAGTTCCTTGATCCTAGAATAGGGCTAGCAATCTAATAATTCATGGCAACTGTAGTAAAATTCTATGTACCTAATGAATTTCTCCTCATCAGGTATTTGTGTAATGGATTATTCTTACCTAAGTCTAGGAACAATGTCCTAAGCTTGAATACTCTTCAGCAACACGGTCTACAGCTTTTGTTCTCTGAGAAGTAATGGACCACCTCTTCTTTTTTTTACCAGTATCTCTCAATAATTACAGTTCATTTTGTGGCTTGCCTTGATTTTATTTCACTGTGTTCTCCTATTATTTTAAGCTTATTCCTAACAATGAGAGCTTTCAGTGCACCTTCTCCTTGGTTTGAAGGCACTGATGAGCTCTTGATCTTCCACATTGGGATAATTTGTACATCCACCATAGTGTAATTTCTTTAAGGACTTGCCAGCTCTTCTGAACTCCTTTTTCAGAATTTTTTTTCCCTGTTAAGGTTTCCTATAGTAAAATCTCACCACAATGACTGTATGTGGTCTCTTCCAACTTGTTGCCATGCATTCTCAATTGGTCTATCTTCCATGCCTCAGAGAAAATGCACCACCTTTTTCACAAAGTGCCATATTCACTGACAAAGCATCTCCTCTCTTCAACTTGAAAAAAGATGTGGTATGTTAATGTTCAAGACCAGTAAATAAATAAATAGAACTGTGTTTCTGTTATGCCAATGGAGTTATAGCTTCAATCATACACTTACGGATCTTCCTTTATATTCCTGCCTTTACTGCATTTATACACAAACATCTGAAGTTTTACGCTTATCAATTTGATATCCTCATTCTTGTTCCTCCTCTGATCTTATAACATAAACCACCTCATTCTACATAATCTTTTGTTCCTGACACTTTGTTTCTGGGTGCTGACAACTCTGGCTGTTGGGTACTGACTGTGCATGAGGACCTGCAGTGTTGCGTCCAGGCTTGCCCCACCCTCAGCAAAGGAACTGATGAAGTGAAGCAAATTCAATAGAGGGCCCCCAGGCTGGAGCCCTTTGAGAGGAGGTTGTGGGCACAGGGCTTGTCCAGCTGAGACAGGATGGCTTGGGATGGGGCCTAAGAGCAGTGTACCGCTAAGTGTATAAAGGTAGGTTAGCAAGAAGACCAAGCCAGGAACTTCATGGCAGTGAATGGCTGGAGAGCAAGAGACAACAGGCATGAGCTGAAACACAAGAGGTTCAGACTGGCTAAAAGAAGAAACTTCTTCACATGGAGGAAAGTCAGTCATGGTTCCAGAGAGGTTGTGCAGTCTCTGTCCTTGAGGATGGTCAGCACCTGATCTGAACCAGCTTTGAGCAGAAGGGTGGACTAGAGACCTCCTTACGTCCCTTCCAATGTGTATTTATTATCTGACTTGTTGCATTCTGAGAATGCCATCAGTCATCAAAGTTGTTGTAAACCAACAAATTCTCCCCTCTCCTCACCTGTGTTGGCACTGGTGCTACAGACCCTCACTTGTCCTTGCAAGTCTCCTGGGTTACATTAAGGAAGCCTTTATGCTTATTGATGTTCCTAAGTTTCACCATCTATTCCTCCTCCTAAGCTTTCTATACCTCCTTTTACTCCATCATGATTTTTTTTGCTTCGAGAGGCTACATAGCTCTCAGATTCACCAGTGTGCAGTATGGTGCATAAATTAAATCTTTTCCTACACCACAACTGTTGGCACAAGTTCCCAGAGTCCACTTAGAGATCTACTCTCCTTGGATATTTATTTATCAGGAGAAAAAGGAGCACCGGTTCCTCCTGCTCTCAAGATCTACTTGTGCAGAAGATGGTGGAAGAGGGGTGTCCCAGTTTGGGCCAGTGAGGTCAGTCAGTACATCTGTGAAAGTCTAGGAATCCTCATATAAAAAGAGTAGCAAACTGTTCCTGTTGATGGAGTCACAGGTGCCTGCAGCGCTAGAAATTGAGGACTCAGTGCTGGGAGAGGTTCCACACAACCTTACGGATTTTGCCAGGCAAAATTTGCCAAGGCAGATTTTGTTGTCCATCTTCCTTGCAGTAGGCTTTCCCACTCCTAAGTCACCGGCCAGTGAGCAACAGAATCAAAGCTCTTGAGCACCCTCTTCCTAACATGTACTGGTGCTTGGAAGATGCTGTGATCTTTTAGAAACTCAGGGAGCAGTTCACTATAGAGATCTTCACCCAAAGGCCCTGCTTCCAAATACAATGTAAATCCACTAATTCACAGCTATCTCTGGTGCTCAGAGCCTCCTCACAGCAATGGAGAAAGTGTTCTCAAAACTCCAAACATGTCCCAGGCATCTCCCTGTGTCTCCAGCAGCAATTCTGCCTTTGCATCTTTGTCAGGCTTCAAGGACAGTCTTGCCTGTTACCCTTCTGGAAGATGGGTACGGTCAAAAGGTAAGCTGTTGTGGCTTACAACAACAAACAGATGACCAATATGGTCCCACTATGAGAAACAGCAGCGAAGGAGAGAGCTTCTTAATATTCATCTAAATACACAAACTGTACTACTGATGCCATAACATGGGGTAGCCTACAAGTTCCTGAGTGATTGGATCAACCTGTTGCAAAGACACAACCACACACCCACCAGCACCACAGCAGGCTGCAGCATCCTCCTGCAACAATTCTCAGTGAAAAGCAGGCAGCCCAAAAAGTGCTTTGACCCACCAGCTCACTCGTACCAAAAAGCTGATACAAGCTGGTCGTGCAGCCAAGTGCCAAGTGACCAGCTGCTGTCAGTGGTCACTTAAACAGTGATAATGCAGCTTAGTATCAAGAAATCCTGGATAGCCAGTCACCTCTATTGTGCTTAGCCCGCAATCTCACGTCTGCCACATTTTAAACTCCAGAATTCTAAACAGTCAAAAGAACTACTGAAGCAGTCAAATCAATTAGTCTCATGTTCCTTGTCAGCAGAGTGGGTCTAGTCTAAGACTCCTGCTTTTCTGCCTGCCTTTTTTGCTGCCAGAGAGCCAGAAAACATGAAGCAATGTGAAATTGATGGGCAAATAATACAGGCAACTTAGAACTAAGCTTCTGAGGCAACAGATGATCAGTGCTGTCTTTACAGCAAGACCATAGCAACAGCTGTAACAAGCACCACTGAGCACAGGCTCCATTAGACATGTTAGCATGCACACAAGGTGCTTGTAGCTGTGACAGATACCCTAGTACTCACCAAGCATCTATTTACAGTCCTAAAATCAACCTCTTACCATCAACCAAAAACTCTGGGGGATACAACAGAAACCTTCATGCTGCCTCAGGTTTGCCACGTGTATACCTTTCCCAAGCCTATGTGGACACTGAAGCAGGTGATAAATCCAAAGCCAGTGTCACACTAGCAAATACTTCGTCATACTCAGATGGGCAGGGTCTCTGTGCTTATGGCATCAGAAACTCTCATGTTTATAGGCAGACCCCTTTTTATGTACCAGTAAGCTTCTAAAGGAGGCATTCTGTGATAGAAGGCAAACATTTTTCCCAAGGTGGAAGCAGCTCTGCTCACAGATAGATATAGTTATCTACGTGCGCAAAAAGAAGAGCTAGCTCTGAAATAATTTGCATCCTTGCTGGGGTGAAGAAAAAAAAATAATAAAAAAAAAAAAGAGATTCAGATCACTCTGATAATTAACCTTTGAGATTGGCACCGTATGAACTTGGCAAAAAACTATCTTAACAAGTAAGGCCATAATTAGCATTTAGAAAGAGAAAGAGACTCTTAAGAACTGTGGCACTTGTTTACATTGTAGCCCTGTGAAAAGAAAGTCTAAAGACTGCAGGCTAACGAAAGCTACATCTGGAAAAATGTCAATGCGGCAACTTAATATGGCAGACCAAAAATTCTTTACTTGAAATTTGCTGAAAACATCAGGAAGTACAATTGATGGAACTTAATCTCATAAAAACAAAATGGGTATTTCTACCAAGCCTGCCCTCACAAATGGCATTTTTCTATAAAAGTATCTGTAATGAACCTGTGTCAAGATGCCAGCGCACTTCTGGCAACACCGACTGCACTAGGTGATTAGAATTTATGCTGTGTAAAATTAACTTTGAGATTAAATGAAAATTATGAACCAAAATGCAAAAGCATTTACATGGCAATTCACCTACACCATTTGTTTAAAAAGTGCCAAGGCAAGTGAAAGTAACTCAGTGCCCTGAAGAGTTCACAGACTACTGGGTCTGGCTATCCCAGCAGCTTCCTTTCCAGCCCCACAGCTCTTCCCACTGAAAACCCAAGGTGTACCTATGTGAAGCCAATGACATACTGAACTACTTCCATTTCCTAAGACCAACATGTGAATAGTTAAGAGAAAATTAGAAAACTTCATCTATAGAAAATAGAAAAATCTCTTGAAAAATCATCAGATCTCAAGCAGGGGAAAACAGACATTCTGCAGGAATAGTCAGAATTTTTCCTGAAAATTATGTCATGGGAAGCTTAAGAGTCAAGTGAAAAGTACCCGGCATCTTTCAAGATTGAAATCTAAGTATCTTACTATTCGTATTATTTTGGAGATATATCTCACCATAGTGAAAAAATAGTTTTCTGAATAGAACACTGCTACCCCAGTTCAGCTCTGCACTTTGATTCCGGAATGTACACCAACAGTCTGCTGCCTACTCCCAGGTTTCGCACTGTGACATTCTAAATGTGACAATTAAAAAAAAAAAAAAATCTAAATATACCCCCAACATTTACTGTCAAGGCAACAACAGAAAAATATATTCTACGCCCTAGAATGCTGCTTGTTGCATAAAGCTGTGAGACATGAGGGTTTAACATTCTTTCAAAATAAGCTTTTCATCTGTCCTAATTTAAATGTCCACATGAAATGAGGTTGCAGCAAGGTGGGAGTCAGGCTTTTTTCCCACATAACAGGTGATAGGACAAGAGTCCTGCTCTCCCCTCACCAACTTATCAAATTGCATGTGGGGAAGTTTAGATTGAATATTTGGAAAAAGTTTCTCTTCCAAAAGGGTTGCCAAGCATTGGAAGAGGCTGCCCAGTGAAGTGGTGGAGTCGGCATCCCTGGAGGTATTAAACAGACCTGGCACTTGGGGACATGGGTTAGTGGTGGACTTGGCAGTGCTGGGCTAATGGTTGCACTCACTGATCTTAAAGGTCTTTTCAACCTAACCAGTTTTACATTATTGTACATCTATCCAATTCAGTTT
The DNA here is from genome assembly GCF_000691975.1 of Corvus brachyrhynchos. Classification (NCBI taxonomy): domain Eukaryota; kingdom Metazoa; phylum Chordata; class Aves; order Passeriformes; family Corvidae; genus Corvus; species Corvus brachyrhynchos. Next base: position 987,142 of record NW_008238834.1, on the reverse strand, counting down.
TTAATCCTAAACCCATGGGATTGAGTTTGCAGTTCTGCATGCTGTAAGAAGCACTGTTATCAATTTCAAAGGTGTTGCTTTTAATTTTCATGACATTGTCTGTATCCTTACAAAAATCACACTGTTACTTACTGCTAGTTTACACATACTGACATCCGAAATAATCCCAAACATGCTGTATTTCTTCTTGGCCATTTGTTACCCACTTACCTTTTACCAGAGCTATCTTCTTGATATGAGAGAAACAAGACTGAACACAGTAATTCTGAATTGGAAAAAACTCTAATCAGTACTATTGTATTTCGTTACGCATTCCATAGCACTGCTTTTTGAATATTCTGGTGGCACTGTGACTCCTGACACCCACTGAACAGCAGTTTTAGTGTGTTAGCTGCTGAACTACTCCTGACAGCTGAACAGCTGTGCATGAGTAAATAGGAATTGTCCTACCCAATACTGTATTGGTAAACACCAGTAATTTCCTAAGTTCTGACACGTATGTTCCATTGCATTTCTAGTTTTAAGTCCTGCATAATCTAAGTAGCACCATTTCCACCTCATTTTGCTATCGAGAAGGGTGTTCTTTTCTCCAATTTACTTTTAAGTGTTAATCAGTGATGCCAGGAGAGCTCCAGCATAATTTACTACCAATCTCCATCACTTCTATTCCTATTCTCCCCGCACCATCTTATCCCATTCCTAGTGCTTCACAGTCCACCTTGCTCCACACTTTTTTTTTATGGTAGCAGCTTCTCAGAGAACTTCAGGCTTTGTGAACATAAAGATCAGTTCCCTCAGATTGTGCTATGAGTTTTTAGTGTAATTCTAGCAGACCGAGGGTCAGCTTTTATTGTCTTTTTTTTTTAATGAACATATCATCCTAGCTTAGCTTTTTTTTTAATACTTACTACTTCATACAGGTATCTATTCATGTCAAAAGGTTTATCTGGGTTCATTTCACAGGATTTCACCCTCATGCTTCTGTTTTATGATACAGCACCCGTAGTCCATCTAGGGAAAACCTGCGACTTTCTTTTTCAACTTCTTCAGGGCTTCTGGCAGAATTCCACCTAGACTGCTGAAGTAACAGTTTCTCTTAATTTTGTAGTTTTAAATACTTTCTCTTTTTTTTTTTGAATCTCAAATATGGTTGGTTTTTTTTTTTAATCCCACTGTAGTCTTTCAGCATCCTCTGTGGTGAGAACTGTAGAAATACAATGGTATTTCTGCACTGAAGTCCTTGCCCCTCTTCAATCAGATGCATTTTCTCCAAAAAAAAGAAAAAAAAATCAATTATCTTACACATTTTGGAGTAATTCAGGTATGAAAGCAGAAGTGTCTTTTGCAAAATGATACATTTACCCTGCCTATAAAGCAGCATGTTTGCTTCCTTATGCTACAACATTGTGAAGTCAATTTCAATTGAAACAGGGAGCCAGCTTCTCCCTTCTGCGAGTCATTCACAGAGCAGAAAAGGAAATAAAACAGTCTGAAGAGAGAAAAATACAATGGCAAAAATCATAACCCTATGATAACTAAAAGTCACTGAATGTATTAACCCCTCCTCTTTACTCTTTGAACATTTTTATCATTTCTGCTCATGTATTTGATTTGCTGTGTCAGTCCCCTCTTATTTTCTATATTCTAAATGTAAAATGCCAACTGCAACACCTTTTTTACTAGTTTCCTATTAGTTGAATTTCATTTAATAAGGAAGACTTACCAAAATGAATCTTGTATCTTGTCATTTCCTTCTGGTCCTGTCGTGCACTCCTGCTTCTTTTTTTGTTTAGGGAACACAGGTTCCTTTTTAATACATAATTTTAGTAGAAATACTTTTGCATGGAGCTAGCTCCTCTCAAGTTGTTCTTTTGGCATAGTATCAGAGGAATAAGGTAATTTTTGTCACCACCAATTAAAAAGTTTTACAAAACAGGACTGTTATAAAACAATTAAACCTTGCAAATGCAGTAGTCTCTAGGAGGGAAACCCTGGAGGAAATTCTGCTTATTAAAATTGCAATTTTAGTTTCCATTAAAAAGGAGAATAAGACAACAGAAGATGGGTTGGCAAGACAAATTATTTCTTAATGTCAGTTGAGCTTATTTCAAATGAGATAACATATCTACACCAGGTTGGGTTCAACACATTTTTGCCTCGTCAACTCATTTATCTAATTCAGTCATCTTGATTATAGCCTCATGGACCTTCATTTTCAGAGGAAGAATTTCTTAACAAACAACCTACACAACATGCTGATTACTGAACAGTTAATTCTAATTAACTTGGCTATGGCAAGAGAATTTTGATAAAGTCCTAGACTGCAAATACGGTTTGGTTATTCTGGCCAAACGTCTTTAAAATCAAAACCCACAGCAGAGTCTCCAGATGAGACATCAGAGTGATAGGGATCTAATTTAAAGAAACAAATGAGAAAATTAAAATCACAAATAATTTATTCTTCCGTTAGAATTGATGGAGTACAGTTTTAAATAGCAATGAAGTACACAGTGGTGGAAAATTGGCACAGAACCTACAAGCTTTTAATTCATAATAATGTTCCTTATGCCTTATCTGTTCAAACCTTGATGTGTAGTTTCTATTGACCTTAAGAAAACTGTTTTCCCTTTAAAAAGAATGCACAGATTGAAAATCTTGTCTTTCATGTATAATGTCATATATGCTATGGACATCAGCTTTTCTTCTTCCCCCTGAACACTGATTGCCAACTGAAAGAACCAAAATATTATTTACTCCTTGGTTAATTTTAAGTTTTACCATTCATAAAAATTGCCAGGGATTCTTGAATGCATATATTTCTGCAGAAACAATATCCATTTCTTTATCTGATACACAGTTGCAGGGCTTCAGTTTCAAAACCAATTTTTTTTGTGTACTATTGTTATTGATCAAGGTGCTGCCTTCTCACTCTCCCACATGCAATGCTGTATGCATTAATGCAGTTCAAAACAAAATTTGGCATTTGCCTCACCAACAGATTTTATACTTGATGTTACAAAGCATCCCCTTGGTCTCATGTAAAACAGTAACAAAGATGGACGCAAACAAAAATGCCCCCTTTCTAAAGTTACTAACTCCCAGTCAGGAAAGCTCTCCTGGTTCTGGCCAGGATGGGGTTAATTTCTGCAGTAGCCAGGAGGGGACACCTTCTCTTCCAGGGACCCTTCCAGGCTGCGTATCCTCGGGTGGAAACGGGCTCTGCATGGTGAGCAATCAACTGCACGTGAATCCTTCTCCTCTTTCTTGCACCCTCTGGCACTGGCATTGCTGCTGTTACTTTCATTTTCCAATTTCATTGCTGCTTCCAGTAAATTTTCTCCCAAGCCATGATTTCTACCTTTTGTGCCTCCAATTCTTCTCTCCAGCCTGCCACAAGGGAAGGGGAAGGAGAGTGGGGAGCAAGCAAGCAGCGCGTGGTTCGGAGCGTGTCAGTGGGAAGACTAAAATTGGGGAATACCATTCCTAAACCACGACAAAAGTTTAGATAGGTTTTACAAAGTCCTCTAGGCTATTTTGATACATACAAATTATTCAACTAAAGGTTAAAATACACTTATACAATACAGTCCTGTTCTCCATATTCTTTTTCAAGTTCATTGCATATTCAAGCCAAGTAAAATTAACACTTGTCATTTTCTTTGTTATTGCAATTATTAAGAAGGATTACAGCTTGCTTTTGCAAAGCTCTGACAAAAACACTTGAGAAATAAAACCCAAAGGTTTATCTTGTTACCCAAAAAATGTTGCAGAAAATTGTCAAACTATGTTAAAAACAATTTTTACAAAACCGCTTCACTCAGAAAAATTGGAAAGCTTAAAAAATTCATCTTTGCACAAGACTATATTACACTGTCCTTAATTATGTTCTCATTTAGATAACTGGGATTCTCAATCTTTGTACGTGAACCCATCAGTGACATAGAATGCTCTCCATCTTTTTCACTGTTATCTTTACTGTACACCATTTCGAGACTAATACAATCAAGCACTTACCATGCCTCTAACCCATTTTTAACAGTAGATTTGTTATCCTGCCCAGTGAGTAGTGTACTGTCTTGCATATTCACCACATGAAAAACATAATATACAAAATATTGCTGCTGTAAAAAGTGTGCATTTCCCCTTTTCCCCTACAAAAAAAATCTGTGGAAAAAATATTAAATTCCCATAACCTTCATAAACATACAAAGCTGTTTGCACCTCTCAGTCTGTAACAGTCTATTTGACATACAATTCTCAACTCACTGCAAATTGTTATGTCACAGATTTTCTGTCCAATATTGCCATCTAGAGTAGAGATGTGAAACTAGTTTCTGAGAATCTACAGTCTTTAACAATTAACCCATAAAGACTGTATACCGTAAAACAGCCTCAAGATTTTTCCAAAATCTAGATGGAATGGGAGGTTCTCATCTCGGGAAGATGTCCACAGTGCTGAGGAGACAATATGGCTGCTAACAGATTTTGCCTACCGGAATGTGAGTATTTTTTCACTGTTGATAATTTCCATATTGACCCTAAAAAAAAAATCAAAATACATAATCAGACCACAAGACATATTTTCCAGTATTAAAAGCTGTAATTGGAAGACCATCCAAATAAAACTGTATGTTAAAAGGTGGAAACAAATAAAAGTAAATGATACACTGACTGATATGAGGAACTGGTGTAGCTTCATCTCACTAAAAATACTTCATGCTTTAATGTAGAAGTAAGACCAATGACATGAATTTAGGGCCAGGAACCTAATTTGATCAAAAGAGTATACCTTTAAATTCAATAGACTGCTGTGAAATTAGCAGAACATCATCAAAAAATAAAAGATGGGGATTACTTCCCACTTAAACTTTGAAAATTATTTCAAAAAGTCAAGGTCACCTAAATTCAAAGTAATTTAGGAAACTAACCATGACACAGAGATACCTAAAATTATTAATCTACCAAGCATTACAGAATAATGGCACATGTATTTCAAAACCAAGGCACATCCCGGTGAACACGAAGAACTAGTCCGCATATCCTACAGGAAGCAATTATTCCATAGATCTGATACACAGAATTACCACCCTTATTGATACTCTCTATTTCTTTTAACAGAACGTCATGCACTGCAGAGGTGGGCAGAGGTGAAAGCATCCATTAATGCTACAAGCTTGCCATGATCCTTCACCATGGGGTTCAAAGCTTGCAGAAAGAAGGACTGTGCTAGGAAGTGAACATGCTCCAAACTGTGATCCTGCCACCACTCCATGTTAAGTACCACCACAACAAGGCAGGATTTTACATTTGAGTTTGATGCTGCAATGTCAGTTATGTACCATTATAATACAACAATCAGTCATGAAGTAGAGTTTCACAACAGCTGCCAGATGAGAATTTAAGCAGCGCAATACCTATGGGAATGGCCGATATGAGAGTTCTTCTATAATCGAGTTTCCCAGTGGAACTTAAGACTGCACAAACTGGAGGAGCACAGCCTATCAACAGAGAGGGCTATCCACTTCTACTGCAAGGAAAGCTGGAAAAAACCCGGCAAACTGTGACTAAGTTTCCTTGACCCTATACTAGCCACAGGAAAAAATTTTCCTGTAGGTTATTGTTTTCAGAGGAAGCTACTGGGTCAGTGCATAAACATTTGGTTTATCTGTTAAATAATTAAAAGAAACTGCATCACTGAACTACCATACTGAAAGGGTTTGTTCCTTCTTCCTTGTCTTTTCTGATTTCTGCAGAAAGAAAGCCAACTGTTCTTTAAAATCGTGGGCAATTCTCACTTCTTCAGAAAAGTTTTTATTGAAAGTTCTACCTACCTTCTACTGACATATCAGCATTTTTTTTAGACATCAGAACTTCATCATTTAGTTAATCTTTATGTTGTTTATACCAAGGAAAGTAACTGTGTACATTTTAATGACATTTCTGAATGATTCATAGTGGAAAGTTTGGATTTTTATATGTTAGTATCTTTTAAAGGAAAAAAACCTGTTTCATCCTTTAATTCTAAGACATCTGTTTTTACAAGAGCGCTTCACTACAACTCCGGCCTCAAGTTTTGGTGGTAATTGTTTGTTTTAAACTCGTCTTAGCACTGATAAGAATGAAGCAGTTGATTTTCAGGTCACTTCTTTCTTATGTTCACTGCCCCCTTATACTGCAAAACCTGGTTTCATGTCTCCCCATAAACTCTGCAGCTGAAGGACTTCAGCTGCACGCCTGAGGTGCTTTTGCAACTGAAGAGAAAGATTAGGATTAGGATTTGTGTCTGTGGAAAATAAATTCAACCATTTCTATTGCAAAGCAGTGATGAAAAATGATTCACCATGAGATTTAGAGGCCTCATCTTTCATATTAGTCATTCACCATCAGGCTATGAAACACATCACCTTAATTTTTAAGGTCCAAAAATACTGCTGGGAAGCCCTCACTTTGCCAAATTGCATTAAAACTCAGCAAACTCGGAGAGTGACTTACCACAATTCCTTACAAATGATTCTTGGTAACTCACCAAGAAATGAACTCCATGAGAATTGTATGTACATACCTGAAAGACCATGTCCTCAAATTCCTTAGTTTAAATGTCCAGAGTCTAAGGTTATCAACTGAGTGTATAAGAATCACAACTTTCTCATCAAACAAAAGAATACCTGGTCATATCCATAAGGCCTCTGCTGTGGTGGCTGTGGTGGCCCAGGCTGTGTGGGTCTGTATCCCCCATACTGCTGTCCTTGTCCTTGTGGATAATTGGGATACTGAGGCCCTGGACCACTCTGAGAGGGGCCTGGGGATCGTTAAATGAAAAAAAAAAGAAAAAAGAAGACTGCTTAAGATGTTGGAAAGAAGAGAAGAGTAAAAGCACTGATTTTTACAGCTAACCAGGGTTAAATATTACTACTGTGCAATTAGGTGTTTTGAGCAGCCCCCCTGTCCCCCTGGAAAGCAGGGCCTGTGCTCCAACCACAGAAACATTTACTTTTATTTATATATTCATTATTTTATATCAATGCATGTAGTTCCACATACACAGGACAGAGAAGAACAAGGCAAGAAACTATAAACATGAGCCCTTTCCAGGATTTAGGAAGGCAGTCTCCTGATGTATGCTCCTTCAGTTCCAGAATTTTCTAATGCCAGGAGCAGCAGATGATCAGCTATGTTTAACATTTGGACCTTTTGAAGAGACCAGCAGTACTGTGCTGCCAGAAAGTGAAGTCTCACACCACAGCAGGCAATCATGGATGGGGTGTCAGGCAAGCAAGTTACACATGTGAAAAATTTGAGATGTGACAAGCAGTGAAAACTATTGTGAGATGGAAAAAAGCACCCTCTATTCCATACTCCTCTGGTAATATTAACTTTCCAGAAAATGGCTAGGAAAAACCCCAGAACTTTGACTCCAGTCTTTTTTCGTCTATTAAAGAAGTCATTCTTTTGCAAGTACAACTCTCTGTTACTATTCACAGGGACTTGACTTGTCTACCACTGGAAGCTGCACGTTACCGCCATCAGGCAGTGCAGCCATGTTCCAAACAAAATTATCCTCATCCCCCCAGCACTGGGAGAGATGGAGTACTCTGTATTGCAGTGGCACTCCCTAGGAATCCTTTGCAGTGGACCACCGCTTAAAAACGGGGTCTCTGTTTTTCAGAGCTGAAGATTTGCAGCTCTTCAGAAGTGCTTTCTTTAAAACAAACCAACCCTTTTTTTCCCTCCCCTCAGACGAAACAGATGTGTTTTAGCAACTGTGATTCAGTGCTACAGAGAGCTACTTTTAGCTACAGGCATTGGACATTAAGATGACATCAGCTGGTAACTCCTTCAGTAATGCTTGATCTGTAAGACAGTGAAAAAGATGACCTGGAGAAGAAAAGCTCTATAAGCTATTACCATTCTCCTCAGGCCTCAAATTCCCTTGAACTATGCAGTTTCAGTCTTCCACAGTGAAAACAAAACCTTAAAGATTGATAGTAATGACTGAGAGATTGATTTATTTTTGCAGATTAGAAAGCAATTAAGTATTAAATTGAGCAAGAATACGACATCTTAGAAGTGCTGTGTTCATCTGACAAATGAACATGGGTTTATTTATTCATGGTAATTCTTTATTGCTGAATTCTATATATTCACTGACATTTCAAAGAAAAAAATGGAACTTCAATAACAATTTCTGTTAGAAACCAGAAATTGAAAAGTATGTTATTCTGTTTTACGAATTATGTTGGGTAAGTGGCTCCAAAAGATTTCCTAATCCCTTTTCTTCTTGTATTTCTTAACCTAAACTTTCAGAATAAATCAGATTTTATTTCTTTACTTACAAAGTTCAGAGAAGCGATCAGCATGGACCTCCACTCTGATCTTCAGTCTGTTCCTATATTATGTTTAGTAGAATGTAGGTACAAGTATTACCTTAGAACTATCAATTCATCCATAACCTCCAGAAGTAGAACACTTGGTAAATGTCAGTGGATCCTCTTAAAACTTAACTCTGTCTCAACATAACTGGATTTCATGTGAATCTGGCATTTATCTACACGGCAAATTACCCATGCATTTCCTCACATACACACAATGCTGAAAGCTTTAGCATTTAAGCCTGCAAAAAAGCTAAAAGCTAGAATACATGGAATTTCAGAGCTTCCTTCTTCTGTGATAAATATGTATGGCTTTACAGTATGCAAGCAGGTAGAACTTAAAGAGCAGTCATTTCAGTATGCTCTTCTGACACAAAGTTTTTTAGAATTAATGCACAAAAATTACATACTACTACTTTAAGTTTCCTTTTTGGGAGGTTTTCCTTGAATCCAGGGACTTGTGGCAGAGGATTTCTCATTCTCATTTCTCCTTCCTTCTGTGTGTCAGAAGGTTTGGGCTACTAGCGCAAATTTGTAAGGCACAGTCTCTTTAAAGCTGCATTGTCAATGCTTACAGTCATTTCTCTACTGATCAGCACAAGAATTTGAAAAGAATGATTCATATATGTTGAATGAAGTTTTAAACTAGTTTTTAAAAGACTGTCTTAATTGGCAAATCAAGAGATGAACGGGGTTGCCATCTTTGTGAGTGCGTTCACCTACAGAAAACAGAAAAGAGCAGAATCTTTCTGGGTCCTTCTAAATTACAGACACCCATTATAAGGCTGTTTAGTCACCCTTGGTTTTCTGTGCTACCACACTCTCCTAGACTGCCAACAGATCTAATACCCAAAAGATGCCACCCTCCACATTTTCTTGTTTTGGCCCAGTGAAATTGCAGGCACAGAGCTGTTCTGTGCAGGCCTGGCCTCTGGACACAGTCAAACAGGGATGGAATAACACACAACAAGGGTCTGTCTCTCTTAGTCCTTTCTGCGACAGCTGTCTGTGTGCTCAGGCTCTTACCATAACCCTGCTGTTGTCCTGGATAGCCTTGTTGGCCGGGATATTGCTGCTGTTGTGGTGGATAACCCTGCTGTTGGGGTGGTCCTTGATATGCATCTTGCTGCTGACCGTATTGCGAGTTTCCTGTAAGATCATTGCAAGAAAGCAGAAACTCATAAAGACACCTATTTTATTTTCTTTTCCTTCTAAGATGCACAGCCAACAACACAAGAACAAAATGAAAATGCAATCTTGATTTCAAAAACTGAACAAAACAAAGAAAACTCAAACCAAACAGAAGGAACTCGGCCAAACAAACTGCAGTTAAAGCCAATTTTGCAAAGTTGAACTGCAGCATTTTCAGCATCTCTGCCAAACGAGCATTACATTTACTGGAACATCACAGTCATAAGATCATGACTATGCTAAATAAAATAAAAAAAAAAAGACAAAATTAAGGACAGCTACAAGAGCACAGACTAGCTACACAAGATCAGCAAGCTGTTTCCTAACGGCACTATAATTATACAAAATATATATACACACACAAAAAGATATACAACTGAACCAACAAATTTACGTTTAAATAAAAATTTCCATTGACGTAAAAAAAAAAAATCTCTAGAGTGTTTTAGTCATTTTACTGTTGTTAGAATGGCAAGTTGTGGTTATATATTTTAGGTGTTTGCAAGAAATTATTCTGAAGGCTTCAAGTTCCCTGCCATTTCCAAGACAGCCAGCAACTAGTATTCTACAAGAGCTTTGCATGGGTATAAGTTGTGTTGTGCAAGAATTTCTGTTCCCGTTGAGGGTGGGGGAGGAAAGGGAATGTCTGTGCGTATGTGTGTGAAGGTATATAGATACCTCCTTCGTAGTAATGTTGTGAGGAATCCTCATAAGGCCTATCGTAGCCTTGTTCAGGATACGACGGTTGCTGATAACCGTAATCATTATGACCTACATCAATTCGACAAGAGACAGGAAGAAACGTTAATGGCCTCTGAGTGAAAACCCTAAAAATATTTCATTTCTCAGAAAAATGAAAAAAAAAATTCAACTGGATATACATGAAAAAGAATTTTCAATTGTATTAGCCAAAGACTTATTAATATGATTTCCTTTCATATTGAATTAACATGTGACAGGGGAAAAAAAAGGCTTAATGCAGTAGTTCTAGAAACATCACAGCAAGGGATGGTCTTAACCTTCTGATAATCCTTGTTGGGGGAGTGGGGGGGGAAGTACTTCATCTTTCACTCAAAAAAAAATGAAAGCATTTAGGCCTTTCACATGTAAATAACCTGAATTAAATTAGAATGAACAAAGAAAGCAATTATCATACTTTGCCTAACACCTGTTCTGCTGATCTCCAATTCAAAAGCATATGCTAAAAGCAGTGTGAAATATAACAAATAAAGTTCAATGACGTTATGAACCATCATCTACATTAAATTCTGTTTTTAAATGACAGAAATATAACACTCTCAAGGTTCTACAAACAGAATTCCTATGTAAGTTCTTAAGAAAACTTTTCCTCTTACATTCCAGTCCTGAGCAGATTCATTATAAACAAACCTTTCTATTCAGAGACTACAGGCATCTCGGATTAAGAAACCAATATATGCAGTAAGCACCCCACCTGTTGTTGGTTTTAGCACACATATATTTTGTCTTACAGATGATCAAAATATATCTGGTTGCTAACTTGGTCAAGAATACGTGCCAAAATTTTGTTTACGTTCAAAATTAAATCATAGAATTTGGAATAAAATTTTTAAATAAAAGTAAGGAAAGGAGGAAACAGTTCTAAAACTCAGTGATTTTGTTATCAGGTCTGCAACTGTACAATGCATCATTGACTGAATCTTAGATACATACATAACCATTAAAACAAGCCTTAAAACATATGCTCTTTGTATTCTACATAAGAGTAATAATGAGGTAATGATAAAGATGACTCTTTACAAGGAATAGATCTTAGAAGTAATCTGTGCTGCCAGAGAGCTGTTGATGGTAACATCAAACTGCCCTTACTAGAGTAAATTGCCTGTAACAGTTTAGTGTTCATGTGTGTACATAAATGTTCCAAAATGAAAGCTGAATAATTACCAGTTAATGCAACTTGTAAAATAACTCTGCACATACATCTCCAGAAACTAACACATGTAAGCTTATACAGATGTGGCTTGATGTATCTTAAAATCAATTTAATAGAAATTAAATTCAAACAACTGACTGGTATCCCTTTATTTGCAATGAGTAGTTGCTTTGGCAATTACACAGCTTTGCTTGGTATACATTTTTTCAAACATTAACATCTACCCCAGTTCTTGAACTTCATAAGATACCATTAAGTTGCACACATGGTTATCACAGTAGTCAGGAGTCAGCATCTTTGGTCTCCCAGTCTCTGCTCAGCCTGAAAACAAGTTAATTTCAACTTCTCTAACTTATAAGACAATTCAATAGCCTTTAGCACTCCATATTCCAAGAGGCAGGAGGACAAACTTATGAAATTCAAAGTTTCAGTCTTGTCTTGAAAGCACTGAGGGGACATCTAAAGAGGATTCACATTTCCAATATCCTCAGGGCAGGGACCATTTTATTCCTATATAAATGTTAAACTGAAAGCCCATACCATGTCAGCAATAACACATTTGTGCGACTTACATGAAAACTAAACACTAAGTTTAAAAAAATAGAGTCTTTACAGAAAAAAACCACATCCTTTTAGCAAGTTTTTTCAGTTCAGTAAAATTTTTAATAAAAGGATATCGCCCCCTCTCTTATTGATAATAAAGTTATGACTGTTTAAATTCATCTCAATTATACTAGATATGCTAAGGAACTCTCCATTCTTTTAGAGAAACCAATTATTTCCATTCATTTTGAAATACTAAAACTGTTAAGAGTTTCAAATGGGAATAATACAAATTACATGCTTTAAGTTGTAAATTTGTCATAGTAACTTAAACTGTAGTAACAATTCTGAATTTGGAAGGTTTTGTAAATGTGAGGTATGATATCCAATTACTATTCTTGCCTCATCCCCTAATTTTGGGCATATGACTACATTAGTATTGGGCAGGTATAGAAAATGGGAAAGTTAACATTTATGAGAGATTACCATCAGGGTAATATTGCTGGTTCATGCCTTCTGGAGGACCTTGTCCACCATGACTGTATTGGTCCCCATAATAGTCTTCCTGGCCTGAGTACTGCTGTGGTGGGCCTGAAAAACCACAACCAGTCAATACGTAAATAACTTGTTTTCTCTATTATAAAGCCTGCTAATTTCTGAATTTAGTATGAGAAATATTTCTCAAATGTATTCCCCACCCATACTGTTGCATTACAGACAACATATGTAATCTGGTTTAGTTAAAAAAATAAGTAAATGTATCTATCTACGTATACAAATACACAGTTGTTTGGCTGCACTAGACTGAGACTATATACATCAAACTTAAGTTTTGAGCTTATTTTAGGAATATGTGTATAAAAGACCAAGGTGTTAAAGATGTTAAAAATGAAATCATTCCTTGTTGAAAAGGACTAAAAAGAAAAAAGAGACTCAATATTGCGGAACTTTGTTCCTTTGTTTGTAATTGAATGAATTCAGAACCAAGTAGGTACTCTGTTCCTTTTCTGTACCTATCATTTAAATATCAAAACAGAATTCTGCATCAGCATATCTGAGATGCATAATTTCAGAATGCATAATCTCAGAAAGAACCAAAGGAAAAAGAAAACAAACTTGTCTTCACATTTCATGGTGACAGCAGTAATCTCTTGCTGCAAGAACCACCCTTAAAAAGGATAACAAAAAGAGTGTACAAACAAAGCCTGTCACACCAAATTACTTGACAGAAATTTGGTGTAAGCAAGAAAGTGATGTAAAATGGTTTCAAACATGGTTATTTAAAATCAGTGTAAAAATACTGAAGTGAATTCCTACCTTGCTGTGGTGGCCTGTATGGAGGAATCTGTCTCTGCCCCATCATGTGATTTCCTTGGTTAACTTGGCCCATCATTCCCATCGGTGGCTGCTGCCCCTGGTAATGCTGGCTACCTGCCTGTGGCATGTTGTATTGCTGGGAGGGAGGCTGCTGGTGCATCATTGGACCTGCAAAAGGAGAAGCAGCAAAAATGTCAAATATGCAAAAATTATTTGTGATTAAACCTTGCCAAAAGAACATGGAAAACCCAACCTTTAAAAACGGACCAAAAAAGGCTCAGTATATCCAGTGCTCTGATAAGAGTTTGTTGTTTCTGGACTTATGCAAATGTAGGTGAACAATTCAGTAACCAAACTACAAAAGAGAAGTCAGCCTAAACAAGGTTGCTTTTTAGATGATTTTTCTTCAAAACCACAGATACTAGTTTACACATACACAAAGATAACTGGAACAGTTTCATCAATCTTTGCTCTAAAAAATATCTTCAAAAAAGGTGTAGGTGAAAACCTGATGGTGAAACCTTGGTAAGTCATAAAAAGATTATTTAACATTTGTGATCTCCTCAGAGCATAGTTTCAATACACACATAGTTGCTGTTATATTCCATCAACAAACCACTAAGCTGTTATCACAAAATCAACAATTTTATTTAGCCTGTAAAGACAAACCATGTGAACCAGATAGGCACACACAGAAGGCATATGCAGAAGGCCCACAGAACACAGGCTCTGCCTGATACTGAACAGTCCTAAACAGCCTTAACAAAAAAATCTTCTTTCATACCAAGTTGCACCAAGTTTCCATGAACCACAGGAACAGATCAGGAGAGATAAAGTACTGTCCATGTTTCATCAACTGAGAAAATCTGATTAAGGCTGTACTTAGAGAAACGCAAATTTCAGTAATGAAAACAGACAGTTAAAGAGCACCCTACTGACACCACACAGCAATGAAAACGATGATTACACCATTTCATTATATGAGATTGCAGGTTAGATTGATATAACATTTAACAAAGAACAGCCTCTGCTCCTCCTCTGTAGTACCACTTCAGAAAAGAGTTATTCCAGTATCAAAAACATGAGGAGGAAAGAGTTGTGGCAAGGAGCTAAACTTTTTTAAACAACAGATTTTTGTAATATATTAACTCAAACCACTTAACACATACTATAACGGTGAAACCCCAAGCTTTTTTTGCCTTTTTAAAAAGTAATTTGTTTTATAAACTACAAAGACAACAAGAAGCTAGCAGCCTCACTAAAAACTAAGACAAATCATGGTATCAAACATCAAATTAGCAGAGCCACTCCTAGCTGCCATCCAAGGAGAAAAAGGAAGATAGCACCTACTTTCTGTATGCTTAGATTTTGCCACTCCATTTAGTATTTTTAAGTAACTAGGTGCTGGAGCACAAGCAGAAAGTCCTGTGTGAAACTACAGCACTGGAAAAATACCTAGATACCGTCAAGTGACTGGATTTACACAGGCAAAGGAATATGTAGTCACTTAGATCCTGTCTATGCGGAGTTATGAGGGAAAGTGAGGAAAAATTAATTAATGGTATGAATTCAAAGTGCATTAGTTAAATCCCATTAAACCCCTGCGTGGGATCTCTTACTGAGAAGTAAAGTGGCCTAAGCTTCATTCTCCTCTAAAAATAAATATTGGCCATTCTTAAGAAGATCCAGTTATGCTTCTATCCTTCAGTATGGCAAGTTTCTGTGTCCCAATTTTAAAGTAAAAAAAAAAAAAAAAAAGGGTTAAATTGAGATGTACTTATTTTAATTATTGGCAAAATACACTTCCTTTTTTGATCTTCTAAACGAGTAGATAATTTAGATTATTTCATTTCACTGCTCCTCTGTTTGGAGGTACTGAGAAACATTAGGCAGCCTTGAAAAAAAATAGAAACTTGTTGCCATAATATTCCTAGATCTCAAGAAAGCTTGTTAATTAACAATATTAATATTAGTCACAATACAATGTGATAAAATGTGTTGGGTCCCCATGGTGCAATGTAGAGATTTTCTGTTTGCTTTTTAAATTAGAACTTCATTAACGCTTTGTAGAGCCACAATGAGAATTCACTACCCTGTATCAGGCTGTGTGTTGTGTTCATAACAGACAGCCTGGCTTCCTTCCAGTTTAGTTCTTCCTATTAAGAAGATACCTAAAAGAACCACCATGGTCTCTACTGCCTCATGGAACATAACCATTTTATGCAGTAGTTTTGAGGGATGAGAGGACTTTGAATTTATTCCTCCATTTGAAAAATCTCGCCTAGGAGAAAGCTACATTTATTCACCATGTAATACTTAATATGACATAAAATCCCGAAACTTAATAAAAAACTTAACAACTATTAATTCATTATCTACTTGGATATGGAAAAATTTGAGAAGTGGGCCCAAGAGAACTTCATGAATTTCAACAAGTCCAAGGGCAAGATGCAGCACCTGGGTCGGGGCAAACCCAGACGTGAGTACAGAGTGGGAAGCTCACTGACAGCAGCCCTGACAAGATCTTGGGGGTTTGCACTGAGGAAAAGCTGGGTATGATCTGGCAATGTGGGCCTGCAGCCCAAAAAACCAACTGTATCCTGGGCTGCATGAAAAACATGGCCAGGAGGTTAAGGGAGGTGATTCTGCCCCTCTACTCTGCTCTGGTGAGACCCCACCCAGAGTGCTGTATCCAGCTCTGGGGTGCCCAGCACAGGAAAGACACAGACCTGTCGGAGCGAGTCTAGAGGAAGGCCACAAGGATGATCAGAGGGATAGAGCTATAAGGAAACGCTGAGAGAGCATGGGTAAGAGAAGGGTACAGGAAGACCTCACTGTGGCTTTCCAGTATTTTAAGGGGCCTTATAAAAGCAAGGGAGATGGACTTTTTATACAGGCAGATAGTGACAGAACAAGGGGCAATGGATTTAAATTGAAAGCAGGTGTGTACAGATCGGATATTAGGAAGAAATTCTTTACTTTGAGGGTGGTGAGGCACTGGAACAGGCTGCCCACAGAAGTTGTGGATGTCCCATCCCTGGATGCGTTCAAGACCAGGATGGATGGGGCTCTGAGCAACCTGAGCTAGCTGTAGCACAGGCAGGGAGACTGGAACTACATAATGTTTCAGGTCCCTTCCAACCCCAACCCAAACCATTCAATGATTCTATAATGCTTTCTAATATTTGTCGCACATATTTTTACAAGCACCCTGAAACACAGCTCTTGAATCTCTCATCAGGTCACAACAAACTACATTTGGTGGAAGTCATGATCTCTTCCAGACCTGGAGATAAGACTCTCATATACAAAGCCCTCAAAACTGCGAGCTGCAAGAGAATGCTCACTGCTTTCAAAAACTCTCTATAGAAACTCTTTTTTTGTGAATTTCTAAAATTATTTAATCCAGAGAGGACAAAGTATCTGATTTGTACAGAGTTCAAAATGCATCCAAAGAAATACTGTGTTATGATTATCTCTGTAAAATGTGGAAGTACAGAATTTAACTAGCCTACATTATCAAGAATACACATTTTTGTTTAGTAGGTGTAGACAACTTTGAAATGAGCAGTTAAGGAAAAAAAGTAACTTCTGCTCCAGCCAGGATCTCCTACAGAGGCCTCATGTACAGGGAAGAAAAGGTAGGTAGATTAAAGCAAAAATGGACTACTACCTGACCTTCTTGTAAGTACAGTGACACAGTGGCAGTCTCCTGACAGGAAAGGACTTTTAGAAACTGACAACCTAGTCTTCACACAGGTAAGATAAATAGAAAGAAACAGAAATACAAACTGAAAGTAGGTCCCAGATAAAGCTAACAAATCTGAGACCAGAAGTGCAGAGGATGAAAGAGCTCCAGAAAAGTTTAGTGGTTTAAAAATGTCTCCTTGGCATTGTCCCTTACGCTGAATCTCAGATACTGGTGGGAAATGCTATGAGAGGACAAGAGTAAGTGCTGATGTGGTTGAACCTTCTGAAGAAGCAGAGAAGTGAGGAACCACACTCACAAATGAACTGGTGACTCTGCTGTTCTGACTAAAGAGCAATGGGAACAGGTGGGTAAGACCAAAAAGCAGCAGTACAAGCTATTGCTTCTTCAGTCTTCCAAATTATGATGGTTGTGTTGCTCAGAGGTCGGTTCTTTAGGCATTTTAAAATGTGCACTTGGCATGGATGAAGCAACTGGATATCTGTATCTAGAGTATCAGCAAAGCCCACCATGCTACACCTACCATCAGCAATCTCATCACTGTGTCTACTGTTACAAAACTAACAAAATATGTACCACTGCAGCAACCCTCAGCAAAAACTTTTCGATGTTGGTCTACATGTTTAAAAAAAATGCTTGTTTCTTTAAGTGATGGTTTTAAGTCTTGTGAGAGCTATCTTAGAAACTATACCGTAGGGTCAATTTAACATGACAAACACTACAATTCAGATGTGCTTAGTCAAATGAACCACCATCCTAAAGGTGTTTTAACACCAGATGCAGTTTAAACATTATCTCAAAAGACCTTGAGGATACAAAACTTTTTGCTACTCCTAATGTATAACCTAGGCTGCAAATTAAAGACAGTAGACACTCCTCCACACTACCTTACTCCACAAACTTTTAATCTCAAACCAAAACATAATTTCAGGTATCATTTTAAAAAAAACTAGTCCATAAAATGTGATACAAAAAATTCCTTAGTTACCAACACTGCCTTTCATGTTTTACCCT
>NW_008238834.1:950162-969076 GCF_000691975.1 Corvus brachyrhynchos | reverse complement strand
AAGAAGATGAAAGCACAAGCTCTGTGGCAGCTGCTTGTATCTTTCGTTTTTTCATGACAAAACTACAGTGTCTTCTACAGCTAGACATCCTACAAATCCAGCTATAGCATGATGTTGTTTCAGAATGTGAAGGCAATTTTATTTCCCTTTAATAGGTTAGATATCAAAAAAACCTGAGATTGCCCTGCCTTCTCTGTAACAGCTTGACTACTGTAAGCAGTCAAGGTACTGAAACCTAACAGTCTCAGCTTACATGGGAGTGAACAGATGGCAAGACATTTGCAAAAGGTACTCAAACTCAGAAATCACTTTATCCTGGTCTGCAACACACTGAATACATTTATATTTTAGCTAACATTGGATGTTCCTATCTTTATGTTCCTTTATGTAGCAACAAAAGAACAGGAATCTGCATCTGCCTCATCTCTACTCTTTCCATAGCTTTGTATTTGCTCCATATTTGCCTGTAAGTGAAAGAGCTCTGAAATTTTAATGGATTTTTTTCTAAGTTCATATAAATGAAACTGTCATTAAAAAATCTCAGCACCAGATTTGACAAGTGGTCTCCTGCAAATGACTGAGTCAACATGATATTGTCCTGTAGAGTTCACCTGTAAATTAGTTCCCTTCCCTTACCACAGGCAACATATAATATAATGCTCATTAAATAGAGACTGGGAGCTTGGCAACTTTCCGCCAAACTCTTCTGGCAAGGGGATGGAATCCCAGCAAAAGGATCTGAGAAACACAGTCTCTGGGATGGCCACGTGTAGCAAAAGTATCTGAGAAACAGAGTTTCTGAGATGGCCAAGCTACAATGTCTTGGTTCTTGTAAAATGTATTCCTTCTACTATTAAATATTATTCCCCAGGTGTGAAAGATTTGTTCAACATAAAAAAAGAGGAATTTCCATGCAAGTTTCAGGTTTCAGAAAAATCATGCTTACATCTCCCCTCCCAAAAGTCAAAAATTGGCCACACTTGTGATTTTTTTCAACCTAAGTAGTTTACCATACACAAGAAATGTACCCATAAGAACATAGTTTCTTCCACATTCAATCAGTTCCTTCTGCTTCCTATCTTTTCCAAAAATGTAACCAATATTCCTTGCAGATGTCCCAGGCTGCTGTAATAACTTTTCAACGAAGAGTCATCTACAGAATCTTCCACTTAAAACATTCTGCTTTCTAAGTCCAAAATTACTTGAATTCCTCTTTTAAACTAGACTGACTGTAAAATCAATACCATGAAAACTTTGCTTCTCATTTAAGGTATTCCTCTGGCTAGCATTTTATAACTAGTGCAAAATCAATAATGAATACAAAGTGGATACAGGAAGTAAATCCAGCAAAGAGTTCTGTTACTATGCATTTTATTTCTCAATTAGCACTTTTTCATTTTTTTCTTGCTAACACCATCTGCCTCACAAGGTGTATATACAGCAAGATGTTTTGGTAGCAAGTGCACATAAAAAGGTTATGCTAAAGCCACCCAGGTGTTGATCAAGCCTTTCTGAGTGTTATGATGGCTTTATATATTATATAATAGTATGGTTTTTTTCCCCCTGGAAGTACTGGCTTCATTCAGTACAGTAGGTATTACTCACTGAAAAACTACTTCAGTATTTTGTTTCTTCCTAATAGTCCATGTGAGATGTGACACCTAGTCCAACAATGAAGACAGAATTATTAATTTATTCATGGTTTTCTTATGGCACCCATAAGTAATCTGTCCAAATCTTCATAATGAATATACTTTCATAACTCTCCTGTGAAATCAGATGGTATCATAATCTTACCATCACATCATTCCTCTACAGCTGAGGAACCCACATAAAGAAAGATTAAGGTCAAAAACATCTACTGATTTTTAACAGCCAACTTGAGATGCTAAGATCTCATCTTGCAGAATATTTAGCATTGTATTTAGCTAGTGCTGTTATTAACTGACAGATGTAGTAGGATCTCTCATTTTCAGTATGAATCACTCCTGTAAGACAAAGAAACAAAACATGCTTAGGGGCTCACAAATGTCTCCTGACAACAACACTGAGGTTCAGAAATTTTGGTTCATTTCTGTTTCTGAATTCTTGCACAACTAAGAAATCTTTGAGCCACAATCTGTTTATTCCCCTTCTGTTAAACTGCACTGAGTGCATTTCCTAGCAGCTCATTCTTGCTTCTTCACTTAGGTCAGAAGCCTGAAGTCGCCATGCTTGGCTGAGACCTCTGCCCAGCCAGACTGGGGCTCGGTTACCTATCTAAATCTCTCATGGTCTCACAGATTCCTCTGTCGTTCTCTGCCTGGCTTGGAGTCACAAGAGAGTGAAGATACAAAAATAATTCCTCTAATTTGTCATCAAATTTCAATACACATGTAACAACTAAGAGTAGAAAATGGAGGAAATGTATTAAGCAGACCTGACTGGGAATCATCTTAGATCAAAATAACAAACATGCACATCTTCAGACTAAAGACTTCCTCTCTCACAGATACTTGGAACAGTATTTTCACTTAACAGCAAATAGCACTTGGCTTGCATAACACACAAGTTTCAAAGCCTTGCTCTAAAGGGGCACTTGCATTCCTACATTTATATATTAAGTGCTCTGTTTACTACTGTTTTTGTGAGACACTGAAACATTTTAAAGAATGTAATTTTTCATCCTACAGCCCTCTGCTTCTGTGAAACCTCTGCAAAAAACAGAACCAGCCTTGAAGCAGACACTTGGAATGGAAAAAGTCTCAGCCTAAAGGGTCAAAACTTGGCAGAATTAGAATTACACAATGCAAAAGTTTGTGTGGCCCTAATGGCAATGGGACCATTGTTCTAACTAAAGATTTTGCTCTTGTTCTTGAACCTGTAATTTGGTTAATACTGTTTTATTCTTTAATCCCCAAAGTCACTTCAGTACCATTACTTGTTCAGAACAGAAATCTTTTAAGTTTATTTCTGCTTAACTTCTAATGACCAATTTTCAAGTTTGACAGAGTACAGAAAACACAACAGGGGAATATTACGAGGAAGAGTAAAGAATGCTACTTTGAGATGGAATCATCTCCTAAATTTTAGGCCAGTCACACAAAATTGTTTTCTGTAGAGTGACTTACTAGATGGCTCCCTCACACATACTGCTACATAATTATTGCTAACTCTGCAACTAAAAAACCTGAACTGAACTGGCACAGGGCTTTTTCAAAGCATCTTACAACGTTTACAAAATTACTACATTGTGTATTGTACAGAACACTGAGATAACTTGCCAGTTCAGAGAGATGCATAAATATTCCCGCTTGTGATGGTTTCCTCTGCTATGTGCCTACCTTTTGTTTCTTCTGCTGTTGTATTTTAAGAAAAATGCTATTAACAATATGGATGTTGAAGGACTCAGACTTCCCACTTTTTCTACTGGTAAGAAAAGTGCAGAAACAGCTGTTTCATCATGACTTATTTTTAGCCTCTCATTAAGTTAGTCTTTTGTCTGTTTTGCACCTTTCTGTAGCCTAATAATCAAACCGATCAGTATGACCTGGTCTGTCTGTACACCTCAGGAACAGATGGTCTCTACATATAAAAAAGTGGAGCTTCGGTTTGTCATATGTCTTCTAGCAGGTGCTATGTACAGATCCAGTGCAGTAAACAGACTTAACAGGTAAGCTGAAAATACTGCTTGCTGACTTGTAAAGCACATCTATAAGAATATGCAGTACATATACAACTTAATAATTTGCTGTGCTGTGACTCTAACGCAATATTTTAATTCCACAATGTCCTTGCACTTCAACAAGGACACCAAAACATCACTGGTTTATGCAATGGAAATATCTTAGATACTAAATTAGTTTTGATTTTTACTATATACACAAGGACATCTCATGAAAGCAGTAGGGAGTACCGGAGTTGTTCCTGGTACTGAATTTTTCTTCTCTAAGACTAACAGACATTCCATGCTAAAAACAGCATGCAGCAGAAAACAAAGACTAAATAGGTATAACAATCTGAGGGCTATCTGACTTCTAATTTTTCAATTTAACCGAGAGACTTAAAAGTAGAGATGTCTTTTATCAACCTGAATGATAATAACACTTAGCTAGAAGTGTAAAGTCTGATAGACAAACAGCAGTTCCAGCTTATAACTGACAAAACTAGATCCATTTCCAGATTCTCACGTAACACCTGAAAATAGTTCAATGTCTGCAAATAAAAAAAAGTCACAGACACATGGGAGAAAAGAGATGTAGAATCCTCAAAACATAGGTACAGAATATTCACATCCTATTCTGAGATGATCCTTCCACAAGGATCACTGAGCCCATGTCTTAAGTAAATGGCCCATATGGTGACTGAAGTCACAACCTTTGTGTTCTTAGCACCATGCTCTAACCAGCTGAGCCAATCTCAGGATACAAATGCATTTAGAGAAAGATATCTACAACATAAAACCTTTTAAAAAAATCTGCACCCAAGATGTTTTCCTTTTACAGAAGCTAACAAGCACCTCACTTACCTTGGTTTGGTTGCATATTCATGTTTGGTCTGGGCCCATAGTTGCCCATTGGCTGTCCCTGGCTCATTGTCATCTGATTCTGCACTGGCATGCTCTGTGACGATGGCACTGAGTGATTATAGCCACCCATGGACCCATGGCTACTTGAAGGCATATTCATGGAACTGTTTGTCATATTGAGCTGGTTAGGTCCAGGTCCTTGCATAGGCATATGGTTGGGTCCTTCAGAAAGAAAAACAGGGAAAAAAGTACATTAAGCATCATAAAAGCAGGTGAAAACAGTCATACAGAATCACAAAACTAAAGAGAAGTCATTAAATACAATTACATTAAAATAAATTTAAAATACAGTTTGCATGTGATTTCCCTACTTTAAAAATACGCAAGTGAGTAACAAAGTTCATCTCTACTATGAAATACATTTTCTTTTGTTGAGCAGCTAAAGCTACTAAAACAAAGGTGAATTATCACATAGCTCATCTTCTATCCGTATCATACACAAAACTAGTCTTTTTAGTACTTTCATAATACAGCCTAAATTTCAACCTGAATTGCACAAGACCAGGGTAACAGACAGCTTGATAACTCTTATCACCTGTAATTGTTACATAGGCTGTAACATTTCTGTATATTCAAACAACCCATACTCGACAATTTTTTGAAACTAATGATTATTTTTAAACGCAGGCACTATTAACACTGACATAATTACACAGAATCACAGAAACACTTTGGTTGGAAAAGACCACTAAGATTGTCAAGTCCAACAACAAATTTAACAGTGCCAAACCCACCACTAAATGTTAACTTAGGCTAACTTTCATTCAAATGATTACACAGTTACCCATAAAAGAATGAGGAAGCACTCTATGGATCACTGATGCAACAGCAAAGGCTTTTGTAGAAAATCTGTGAGCCAAACTCATTCTACAGAGCTGTTTTAGTGCCCTTGTAGATAAAAATCTAATCAAAAGTTGTTCCTGACAAGAAGACAACTCCTGAGTTTATCTCCTGAGATGGGAATGAGAACAAATCTTCATGGTAAGACATTAAGACTTTTTTTTTGATACGTCAATCATGACTTTTTTTGTAAGAATGACATGTAAATGGAAAGCATTTAGTGACCTATGTCGGTAAACATGTCACCTGTGCTGTGCATACGCAGAACAACCTTGGAAATCAGAGAAAGGTGTGAAAAAAGGACGAAGTGAAAATGTTGCAGACAATGAACTGCATCTTTTCCACTTGTAAATAAGGTTGAAAATTTCAACACAAGAGAAAATCAATGCTTTTGATTTCTAGTGGACCTAGCATTGCAGTGATTCAGATCCCATGAGACAATGCAGAATAAAAACGGCTGAAGGACTATTTAACATTTTTGATCATATACTGTATAGCCAATATTCTGCAACTGTATTTGCAGATTACTAGAGTGGGGGATGATGACTGGAAGGACAGACACGAAATTACCAGTTCAACTTGTCAAGAGGCAAAGGAAAAGCAACTCGTTAATACACCCATCTTGTTGTTGAGCCAACAACATCTTTTCACCTTTTATTTCCCTTCTTCTTGACAACGCAGGTTGAATATGGATTATTCTCTGAATTACCTCTACTCTCAATGGGTATTTTAACAAGTACAACATTACAGTACCATCTGGTCAGGCTTCTCATTACTTTAGGTGGAACAGGTGAACAGCTACTAGGACTAAAATTAGTAAGAGCTGTGACTGGATATTAACTATGACAAGTAAAAAAAGTAGATGAAATGCATGGATTATGCCCAAGACAAGCACCACACAAAGACCTCGTGAAAATATGTACAACCAGTGGACATGACAGACCAGGTCAACTGTAAACAAGGCTAATGCTGATATGTACAGATTTCACCACGAAGATGCTGCTGTTGCTGAACATGCCACAGGTTTTTTGTTAAGCTAGAAAACTCTAAGAAGAGGAATCTCAAAGAAACTATGCTAGTAGAGCTGTAGGAAGGTACTGATTTGTTTACATATTTCCCGGCGAAAATTAAAAAAAAAAAAAGAACCACACACACCCCCCTCTGCCTTCAGATGTAAACAGCTCTTAAGTCCTTGGCTAATGAAAAAACTGCACTGACCTAGGGTAGAATGAAGGAAGAAATAAGGACATAGAGAGCTGCACACATGGTCACAGAGACCATACTAACTGACTGAAACAAAAAGATGCAGAAGAAAAAGATAACAACGATAAATGAACACAGCTACTAAAGCCAAACTGAAGAAATAGAGAGTAAGTTTAAAAATATGTTTATCCTCTTGCCCTTTTAAAGACACCTTACTGAAATAAACACAAACCTATTTTGTCAAGGAAATTGTAAAAGCTGAAAAAGGTATCATACATGCAGTTCACTGTTCCTGCAAAACAAGGTGAGCAGAGATTGCTGAAATGTACAAAGGCAGATCCACCACAAATACAGAAAAACTAGTTCAGTGAATAGGATTATGCCCACAAAAATACCACAGATGCCTATACTGTCCCTCTTCAATTCAACACTGCCTAATTCAGTGAGAATTCAGTGCCTAATTCAGTGAGAACATGGAGACAGTTTAATTATGAAAAAGTGAGATTGTCTCTAACCATGAGTTCAATCGTGAATGTGCTCTTAGGTAAAGCTATGGTGAAGAAAAGCTTCCTACTGTAGCGCCAAGCTACCATTGCAGAGCTGCTAGAAGACTACTCTCCTAATTCCTTTCCTAATTAAAGGAAGGAATACACAGGGTTAGTGCCAGAAGGTTAGGGCCAGGGAGTGGCTTTGTTTGTTTCTGATCAATGGAAGACATTGTCAATGACAGATTTCAGAGAGTTAGGCCAGTACATGGGAGTAAGTTTTTAAAAACTGATAATGTAAGAAGCAAAATGAGGAAGGCAAAAATCATCGCAAGAGGTAACTTGAAAAAATAGAACATCTTCTCTAAAAGGCTGGTTTACACTTCATGTCTCAGGTAGCACCAAAACAGGAGAAAGCACTCATAAGAAAAAGCTGTCATATGAAATGTGAGGTACGTGTATTTTCTGTGGTCAAAATCAGGGGTTTTGTTAGCAAAAAGCTAGAAAACAAAGAGACAAAAAGCTAAGACCATAGTATCAAAAATCTTGCCAATGAAAAATAATAAAAACACACTTTTACATATAATTTTTTTATAGCTTGTCAAAACACTTCATGGGGTTCTCTCGTGTATAAGGACAAAGCAATTGATTTTTTTTTTATATGGATAAATGAAATAGGAAGAAGAGAATATGAATGAACTGTGAGTGAATTAATGAGGCATGAAGTATGTATCTCCACTTTAAAGTAACTGCTTTAAATGCCATACTAATTAGATCTGTGTTATAATAAAGTTAGCAGAGTAAGTATCTATCCTGAGTATAAACAGAAGTCTTTTTTCCTCTTAACCACCTATGCACAGCATATTACCTCCAAGAAGCTGTAATCCAGACTAAGTACATTTGAGACTAAATTTGCAGGAAGGAAAGAAGACTTTGAGAGAACTTGCTGGGAACACACAAGTGCATGTGTTTTGGTTTAGAAATGCTATTCCCGAATTTACTGTTTCCACTAAAATGCTCCAAACCACACACCACTTGCTCACTCCCCTGTCCCCCCATTTCACTCTCCTGTGTTGGGCTGGAGAGGAGAACTGGAGGCACAAAAAGTAAAGATTACAAATTGAGATATGAACAATTTACTGGAAACAGCAATGAAATAAGAAGAGTAACAGCAACAATATTAGTAACAGTGTACAAGATGCAAAGGATTCACAGGCCAACTGCTCACCACACAGAACCTCCACCAGGTTAGAATAACCTCCAGGTCCTGGCCATGCCTCCTCCTGGCTACTGTAAAAATTAACCCTGTTCTGGCCGGAACCAGGACAACCTGTTATTTAGGAAGGTCACCTACCAGTGCCACAACAAAGGTCAGAGACCCCTACAGAGAGGCTTATCTTTCAACTTTTTACATATGATAAAATAACCTCAAGAAATCAGGAAGACAACCTGCCCCTAGCACATCTTAGTTCATCATCTCCTTCCAAACTGAGATCACCCTTACTTTGCATCACATAAATTCAGTCAAAGGAACTCTTCAGACAGCAATTTTTTCAGCTAAAACCCACAATCTGTCACAGGTACAGATAACACTCAAGTGTATCACCAGCTGAAAAAGGTTTGTCATGACTGTCTTCCCTGGCAAGAGGATACAGACACGCATTTGTCAGGGGATGCAATTAAGGGCCTCAGCAGCACTTCAGGTTCTGTACTAACCAGGACACAAGCACAAGAAAAATCATCCTTTGCCCTTCAGGCAATAGGACAGGTCTATAGCAGAACTTTAAAATGACTCATGCCCTGATCATCACTAGGCAGTTCTTCTAATCCTCTCATCAGCCCTTCTGCCCATACTCAGGTCTGTGGAAGCTCCTGCTCAGGTAATACCTGATATCCTTGGCTGGCATTTTTAAGTGCCTGCATTTTATTTTTCCCAGGCTGGTCAACTGACAGTCCTGGATTCTCTCTGTTTAAGATTAGTGACTTTACTCCTTTTATACAGATCATCTCTAGGCAGTTCTTCTGCCTAGAAGATATTTAAGATTCTGTATCTGGCTTTTATTACAAATGTCTATGAAACTTCAGAGTTAAGTGCTCTAAAACCAGAAAGCAAATGCATACACTGCAGACATTATTAGACATACATCTCTGTGAAATACAGAAAGGCTCACAAACAGGTGAACTAACACATACTTGAAAAGATATGTGTAACTGAGCTATACACTTAACAAGATCATTCTGTTTCCCTTTTTCCAACGCCTACCTATGAAATGATTTTAGTGTGCCTTTCTGATATTAGAGATGCCCTCATTCTAAGCTCTTTATCTTCACATCCTCAGAGAAAACTTCAAACTGAGAAGGAAAGAACAGATATTCATAAAAGGAAATATGTTGGAAGAAAGGCTAAATTAAAGCTTAGTTGGAAACTGTATTTAAGTATCTGTCTAGGTGAATACCAAAACAAAGCTATTTACCTTTTACATATTTTCGTAAGAGCTCTTTTCTTATTCTATCTAATTACAAAATATGTATGTTTAAGGAGTGACTTTTCTCCCCCGTGGCTCTGCAGTGAAGTCATTATGCTCACATTGTGACTTAGTAATCCTTCTCCTTGGAAAAGATCACTATAATAACAATAATATGATTACACTTGAGGGTCAAAGAGACTGATTTTTGAGAGGCAATGCTATTCTCCATGGGAACTGATGGATCTTAGATGGATAAAGGACACCATAATCAGAGTATCTCTGCCCTACTTAGGGAGCAGCATATATTGCTCTTTACACTTCCAAATGCAGACCATGACCAACATGTATGATGAAACTAACTTCTCTAGATCTTTTATTGCACTTCTTATAGATGGCCTCTGGAGGCTGTTCAAGCCACTCTTCCAGAAAAGCTGCCATTATCAAGTCCATTTTATCAAGATTTGGACAGAAATTAGAGGCCACAGCAATCGTTACATTTTTTACTTTGTATTAAGTTTTGCATCGTTATTTACTGTGTTTGCTGTCATGAAGGTTATCCTCGTCACCAGTGAAAGACGGATTTTCAAAGACCCTTTGACAGTAGTTTCCTTTCTTGAAAGTATCAATACCTTGAGGAGCTTTTGTATGAAAAGTTCCTCCATAACCAAAAAAAAAAAAAAAAAAAAAGGAAGGGATCCTGAACAAAAGCAACCCTGGGAAGGCAATTTTAAGCTGAAAGCCATTTCACATGAAACAGGCAATATGATTTTACAAGTGGAAATTCAGGAAAATAGCCTCTATATAAAGAAGCATGCTCTTCCATTGCCTACTCCACTCTGATCTGACTGCTAAAGGGAATAGTTACCCCAAAGTCAGTATTGGTAGGTACAATGTGGCATGTTATCATCCTCCTTCGGTGCTTTGTTTCTGTCTTCCCAAGTACTTTTCTTTTTATTACAAAACAGAATGGCATAGAAACTGACTTAAAATTTACACCTAGAACAATAATCTGGAGGCCATTTCTTTACAAATCCCTTACGATTCAACACATCTTCAATAATAAAGAACACAGGGGATTAGTGGAAGCTGTGTAAAAGCAATCTTTTTTTTTTTAACATTTACCCAAATCAGAAACACCCTCTTTCAGACGTATCTATTTTATATTATCTAATTATTTAGCTACAATGATTTCACATTATCTTTTTATGGAAGGATTTGTGTTCACTCAGCCACAGGCCAATACCTTTCCCCAGTAAGCCCTCTAAAGCCAGCTGTACTGCATGGTTTCAAACAGACTAAATTTAGCCAGTTCTGTTCATCAGAGGAATGCTGTGTGTCAGCTACATCAAAGCCCAAGGGCAGCCTGATAAACACTGAATACAGGTCACGTAGCTCTGTAGCTAACAAACTCTAAGAGAGCTTGTACTCGGGGGCATTCAAAGCAGTTTTGTCATCAACAATCTAGTATCCCTTGAGCCCCCATGTCGTTTCAGTTGCCAGGCAACGCTGGTGTTAATGTCTTAGAGGAGAAAAACTTACCAGGCATCTGGCCGTTCATCTGGTTCTGCATGTGTGGCGCAGGAGGGCCCCCACCTACCATACCATCTGAAGACATGTTGTGCGAGCGCGGGGGTGGGGGAGGGCCGCTCTGACTCATCCCGCCCGGACCCATAGGCATATTCTGTGTGGGTGGCTGAAAGGAGACAGTTTAGTCAAACACGAGAAGCAGTTAGTCTGACAAATATATTGTATGTACATACGGTACAGCACTTGCCTATATTGTTCAGTGGCGTATGAAAGAAAGTGCTGAAACGCACGTCTTTCTCTTTCTGATATGTTTAACTCCTCCCAGTATTAATTCTGGCAAAACGTTTAACATTTTGATCAATTTTACATGAAGTATTACATGCAGACAACACCACAGCACCTTTGAGCACCACTTTAAAATAAAAAAAACACAAATCAATGTCTCATTAAAAAATTACAGCTGAACAGTTTAAGATTGCTGGAGTCACTCCCTCACACACAAACGCACACAAAAGCTTTCCTTCAGCAGAGGAATAAGTCTTCACTGTAATTCTCTCACATCAACAATTTGTTGCTGTTAACAGACCTTGCACTGGGACAAAGCAGGTACAACATGAGATGAAAGCCTCTGAATGCTCATAGACCAGCAAAAAATTTGCACCTGGGTGTGGTAAAATGCTAGTGATCTCTTCCCCGCTCTCCCCCAAAGCAATGAAGGCCTAGTTCATAATTCTGTGCCAAACACCCCCTACAGACTGGAAGCACATTAGTGCTGGCCTCCAAAGGTCCAGAGACAGCTGCCTAGAAAGGATGTTTTTGGCAAATTTCCTAATGAAATTGTGAGGAAAATAACTGAATAACCTTGAGAGTTCAAAGAGGGAGAGCAAGAAAAACAATAAATACAAGGGGGAATTTACTGGTAGGTTCTACTCATGGTTATGTAAGGAGACACAGAAACTGCTAGTAGCCAGCTTTGTTTTCCTACTAAAAACACCTGCGAGACTCTACAATCCTCCTCACATACCTTAGCCAAGCACTTTCAGGGGAATAAAAATCATCTCAGTGAGAGCAAATGCCTGGCTCCCTGGCTTTTGAGGACTCTGTCTACAGGTTATAACTATTCATGAAAAACCCTCCCCCCATGAGACAACATACATGCATTTTTCAACGTTTCTCCTCACAGCCAGAACCAAGGGGGTGAACCCTAAGTTCCTGTCTAGCTCAATCCCCACTTTTGCCTACACTACTCATCAGGTTCTTAAAGACAAAACACAATACAGTAGTAAAGAGTAACGCTTTCCCCATGAGTGCTGGAGATGGTAACAGCAGGGTAACACAGACACACACACACACTACTTGCAGGGGAGGGGGGTGAACAGTAATAATTTGTTGTCTCAACATTTTTTCAAATACCTCAGGTATTATTTTCCCTGCAGTTCTTTAAAAAAACTCCTCAGGAAATTAGTGAAGGCTTTGTTTTCCGCAAGAAGAAGGAAGGAGATTGAAGAAAAATGCAAGCAAGTAGGCAACTTCTCTTACTAAACTCCTTTCATTCCTCCATGATGAAGAGAATAAGCAAAGTTCCTTCCACAGCCTATAGCAGAAGTGGCAGAAGGTGGAGAAGCTAAGAGTGAAAGGCAGCTCTACTCTCTGAACACTGTGACTGAAATGCTGCTCCATTTTGCTTGTTCCTCCTCCACTACTGAGCAACCAAGGCAAGGCTGCTCCTCCTGCCCCTTCACCTTCAAAATTCACTATCATCTTAATTTTGCATCTAACAGAGATTATCTAAAACCGATATACAAAGAAATAAACAAAAAAGAAAACAAACAGAATATTTTCATTTTTATTTGGAAAGTATGTTTAGGAATACTAGCAAAACCAACACACTTGGTACCTCTACATGAGCAGTCAGAGCTCAGAGCAGTCCCATGCCAGCAAACTGAGAGCAAAGTTGAAAATCATTCAAGCTGAAATGTTTTTAGAATTTAAATGAACTTCTTCAATTCCAAGTATAAAACATCAGTAAGTCCAATGAAGTACTAAAGAAGATTAGATCTTACCTACGTTTTAGCTATCCTATATATGATACTGCACAAACATGGGCATACCCTTATCTGTGGAAAGATGGACCAAAAAAGTTCCAAGGGTTATTTAGACAAAACTATATATATTCCAACTCTATTTAGTCTGGAAGTTTTCAAAACAACTATCCTTCAAGAAAAACACTGCAGTTATCAAGAAAACAGCATGAGAGAGTACACACATGCAAGGACAGGGAAGAAAAAATATTAATGACTTTAGATACAAAAACCTTCACAAACCACAGGAATTAAGACAATTGAGGGAGCAAGTAAAAACACTCAAAAAGGTACTACCAGAAAATAATTCATCAAGAAGAGCTTCAGGATATGGAAACAGCCCAAACACCTGTGTAAATCTGTATCAGATTCTTGAAAATAATGCAAGAAAAAGGTCCAAGCGGCTAAAAAATTTCAATCTTCCATTAAAATAAACTACCCTATCAGATGACTAGAAGGTAGATGAACACTGTACCTCTATTTATAAAAAAAATAGTAGGACCAATTCTAGGAATTATGGACCTGTGAGCCTTGTTCTCTGAGCTACAGGTAAAATTATGAAAATAATTAAAATCATAAAATTCCAAGGATGATAAAGCTGAGTTAGTAAAGTGTCAATATAGTTAAGTCAAACCTTTCTAATTCATTAATTTTTTCAGATATTAATTAAATCATCTAGCTGCATAATTAACAAAAACTTCTTAATACGAGATTTTTGACAAAGCCTTTTGGAGCAATACATTGTCCAGCAGCACTGATCAGAAACTACCCAAAGGGAAGTTCACGAAGTTCAACGAGTAAAGGAACATACAGAGGTCTCCTGAAAATCTCTCTTGGTAAATGTCAACATGTGAAGATACTGCAACATTACTGAAAATGTGGAAGGAAGAATAAGCAGAATGTGCCAAGTGAAATTCAACGTGGATAAATATATGGCAATTACACTGAACTGTGAACTACTTTCTTCAGGAAGAGGAACTTTCTATTGCCATTAATCCAGAAAAAAATAACAAACAAAGAACTGACCCCAATCCAGACAGTTTTGTGGAAAAAAGTAACCAACAAAGCAAAAAACCCAACAAAACAAACAGAAAACTCAAAACCCCATAAAATCTATTCATAATACTTGTGGTCACTTTCTGGTTATCTTCAGTAAAATCCAAAGTGAGGTAGAATATTAAAGAAAAAAATGCCTATGTATTTGAGACGATAATACACATTCAGTTTGAACAAAGTAATCTGAAAAAGATACTGTAAAAACAGAAGGATTCTAAAGACAGGCAACCAGTGATTAAAAATTGTGAATGTTTACACCTGAAACAGCAAAAAGGACAGGTTTTTTTTGTTGATTTTTTTTCATACAAAGGAATTTAACATAAGAGGATATGACAGAAATACAATCTAATGTATGATACATACAAAAAGTAGATCATCCAATTTATGGTTTAACGAGAAAGAAAACCTCAGGAGAATAGTCAGTAAATTGAGAAATAACATTAAACATACAGGACACCACATAAATCACATAAACCTGAGATATTCATCAACACAAGACACTGGAACAAAGTTTAAATAAGATTAAGAGATAATTACACATACATATATGCAATAGAAACAGTTATACAGGATATTATATAGGATATTTTAAAAGTGCATTACAAGCCTTTGTGCCAGATCATAAACCAATCACTACCTGATAGTAATTAAAATGAAATGTCTCCTGCAGATATAATTATTCCCCAGTGAAATTCCTCCAGAGTATTTTTCTAGTGGATGCAGACAGAAGAAAACAAGAAAAAATTGTTTTTAAATGGCAGCTTCCCGATTTCTAGTGGAGTTGATCCAGACTTTTACAGATAATAAACTTCTTTAAATTAACTTTAGTTTAAAAACCCTAAAACAATAACAACAAAAAAAACCCCGCACCCAGCCACATACACTAGGTTATTTAATCTTTTTTGTTCTTTACAGAAGTTAAGTAAATTGACCATCCCCGGGAACATGCACTCCATATGGCAAAGACTTTTTAAAATACAAAATGATCACATAGTATTCAAAAGAAACAACCTACCCTTTGTGAAGGGAAAGCTACCCAAAATGAACCCTAGCCATATAGTCTAGATATGAAGGGTGAAATGACATCCAAACATAGTGAACAGAACCAAAGGAAAGGCTACTTCCGCTCTTTTGCTGGATGTGTGACAAAAAGGAATGAAAATTAAAATCACTGCTGATGTTATTCCAATTATGAATTAGAAAATGTTACATATTTTACTATCTGTAAAAAAGTAAATTAAAGACTTAGAAGATGTTAGACATAGCTTCACTTGCTAAACACTAATTTTTGGCTCATTTCCCCAAACACACAGATTACACTTATAGCCACTATGAGCATTTAAAATTTATCAGAGCATGAAAAAAAATAATTATAAGCTATTTAGTGCAACTCTGGAAATCTGAACTGGAAAAAGACTGAAACTGACCCAATAGTTGTAACAAAAAAAAGAGACAAGAAAAAAAAATTAGACTTTAACTGACAACTTTACAGCAAACAAAACCCTATTAAATCCAAAAGTTATTTGAAAGCATGCATTAAAGACAATAGTTACACTGCGTTTTTTTAGAGGATTTTCTTTTAAATAAATTAGATCAAATGCAATACAGCAACAATAAAATCTGTACACCTGAAGATGGTTAGATTTTTCTTAACATCAACAGCAGACTCAAGATTTGTTTATGGAGCATCTATTGTTATAAAAACTGAGGTGGAATACCAACTCAGTCACCAAAAAAAAGCAAAAAACAGGAAATACTGTTAAGCACATTGAAACACGATTTTGCTAATCAATACAACTAGTGACAAATATTTACACGACACTGTCAAAAATACAATTTTCTTGAAATTCTGCCAGAATAACTATTAAAAGCTACAGGGAATGCAAACATAGCCTTCTTTTCTTTCCAAGAGAAACCCTAACTCAGGATTTAATCAATCAACGTTTTCAATTCTCAAATACCATTTTCTGCAAAGCAAAACACCACATCCCAGGGGGTACTCTGCCCTGCTCATATCACATTGCTAATACACAGGACCTGTCCCAGTCTCAGGAAGCAGTACTCTGTTGATAGGTGATGATGGCACCTGTGGAATACTTACTGAGGTGTCAGACTGGGAAATACGATTGTAAAGGAATATGGTTTTGAGATTTGAAAAAGCAGGGATGTAATTGGGTTATGACTCCTCTTCTTCAAGGTACAGGATATTCTAGTACTGACTGTCTAAAATGAAAAAATGAAGAGCCTGTATCAATTCCCAGCTAGTGTAATATTTGGGGGTAGGGAAGATTTCTAAAGGAAAAGCATTTACAATCATGTTTAAATAGTGAATTATAAATGTAATTTGTGCTCTCACTGTTGGATTACCAGTCGTAATGCTGAGAGTATGGAATTCTAAATTTAGAATGACAACCAGTTTACACATCTTGATTTACATCAGTATCTTCAAAAATCAGAGAAATTCTGACTTAATATTTGCACAAATGTTAAAACAGTGCATACTGTAATACTTAAACACTCTGTTTAAAGATGAAATTGGAATCTTTAATTGCTTCAATTTGCATATGTCACTGCATAAAAATATTTCACTGTCCCAGTATTATTTAACTTTTTAACAAACAAAATTTAACCCTAAAATATCTAGCAATAGCTACTCTGATACTTAAAAAAATAATCCCCCAAAAGTTCTTAAATCTTAAAAAAACTAAAAATCATTTAAATCAGAAAGTTTTAAAACTGCATGAATTCATATGGCCTTATTATAATTGACCATGAGTAAGTCAACTGTGAATGTTAACTCGGGGATCACTGAATTATAGAAACTAGACGACTTTAGAGATGCTCTATAACTCCCCCATAAAATGCAGTTTCTATCTGTTCTCAGAATCTTTGTGTTCCACAGCCTTTGCCTCTTTTGCTTTTAAGACGGTTTAAAGTTTGGTCTGATATTTGTAAGTTTTGCTTGCCTTTAGTAACCTAAGAGGAAAAAAAATCCACCTCTGTTCTAGCCAAAAGACCTTATGGAAACTCAACGAAAGCAGAAAGAACCCTGCAGAACCCTCAGAGCATGGCATTTGGGAAACAGCAAAACCATGGAGGCTGAAGGACTCAGTACCTACGTTACCAGACTGGCTAGTACAGCTCTCAGGAAACTGCCTACAGTTGAAATAGGTATTTATTGTGCAGATACTGCACTACAGAGAGGCAAATCACATCTTCAAGTATGAAAGAATTACACTTTAGAGCATACTCCTCATTCAAGCTGCCAGCTATTTTTACTGATTTCTAAATCAGCCACAGAAATTCACAGGCAACAGAAGTAGTTTTTTGTGTACAGTGCACTAGCTCCCCATGTGGACACACCTGATTAACAATACATGCAAAGTAGCTTACAGAACTTCGAGCAATCCTCTGGTTTAAAGTGGCAGCTAGTAGTCTCTGAATTCACTCCTAACAGCCTAACAACTTAATTCCCATATTTCGTTTATTTTTTTCTTGTTGTAGTGAAGCCTTAGGTTTTAATTTTTTATTTTTCAAATCCTGTACTGCTTAGTACGTAACTCTGAAACTTCAGATAGCCTGTTAGCTAGTGTCCTCTCATGCTTGCTAGAACTAACAAACCCTCTCTGGGCCTGAACTCAAGGACACCTTGCTGTCCAAGGCCCCAGAATATGTAAACTAAAGCCTCTGATGGGGGTAGCAAACTTGAGGTAATTATATTACTACCTGAAATTATAATTGGAGAATTAACCCTGATATGCAAGTGGACCAAACTTATAAAAGTGTAAAAAACCCAGGACCCAGGGTCCATCTTGGGTGGAGCCCCTTTTGACTTTTGAAGGCCCTTCAAATAAATACCTGCTTTTATTCTCTTAATCTTGTCTCCCTTCTGTTTTCAGAGCCACTTCAAGGCATCAGTAGTTTCTGGGTTAAGAAGCTCCCTCGAGTAACTCTTCATTTCCAACAGCACCCTTTCAGTTGTGCCAACACAGCCACTTTTTTCTCTTCTATAACATCTTGAGAAATTATTATCATTTTTTAAAAACTATTTTGTTGGGGAAGATGAAACAGGAAAGCCTTATAAATATGATTGCCTGACAAAAGATTTTGAGAATATGAAAACTATAAGCGACATTGAAATGAAAGCCACCTTTTGAGATACCAAGTCTTAGTTACTGAACAACTGGAAAACAATGGTATGGCCGACTGAAGGTAATCCCCTCTTGATTGAACAATACCCTCTGCTTGCAGGCAGGTCCAAGGGTCAGAGCAGACCCTACTAGCTCAGCAGAAGGGGTCCAAAGAGTAGTTTTTAGAAGTTAAGATGTAACACTCTATGGTAATATAAGAACTCTTATAGGCTGTATGTAAATGCTATAGGATTTGTATCTTGTATTAGATTGGTTACTGA
Organism: Corvus brachyrhynchos; assembly: GCF_000691975.1. Lineage (NCBI taxonomy): Eukaryota > Metazoa > Chordata > Aves > Passeriformes > Corvidae > Corvus > Corvus brachyrhynchos. Next base: position 950,438 of record NW_008238834.1, on the reverse strand, counting down.
CAATTAGAATATTCAGTACAGAAGATGATTTATTGTATTGTAACCAGGACTTCACCACTCCACTCTACTTACTCCCTTACCCACTTACTCTCTTACTTACCTCCTTCTTTCTTTACTGACCCGCTTACTCTCTTGCTCTCCTGGGCCTGCTCAGAGCTGCCAGCTGCAGCTCTAAGCAGTGCCCCTGTACCCCCGCCCTTTGCAATAAACCGCATGTTCCCAGATCTGACTTCAGAGATCTCTCGTCACCGTCTGTCTCGTCTACCCGACCCACCC
>NW_008238834.1:947240-947892 GCF_000691975.1 Corvus brachyrhynchos | reverse complement strand
TCCGCCGGGGACCCCCGACACCGCACAGCCGTATCCCTCCACCGCCCAGCAACATCCCTCCGCGCAGCGCAGCCTCGCCTCACAAGCCGCGAGCGGGTGGGAACGGATGGGAATGATGCAGCTCCAGTGACAGGGGGGACGGAGAGCCCCTCTGCCAGAGCTGATGCTTTAAATCTAACACAAGTAAACCCTGAAAAGCAGCCAGATTTGTTTGCAATGAGCCCCAGAGTCCCGCCAGCGAGCGACGGGGATCTTGCAACCCAGAAAGAGAAAACGAGTTCTGAGAGTTTGTCAGCACTACCTTCTGAATCAAAAAATCCTCCAAAGTGCTCAGATTATTCTCAATTAACAGATTGGCATGAAATAAGATTCCAAATCTATAAAGATGAAAGTCTTAGTCTATTAACTAAGCCTGTGATAGCTAGCCAACAGCCTGACAGTCCTAAAACGTGGGCTCCCATCCCCACTCCCGAAATTAAGGAACTAAAAAGGGCTGCAAGATACAGTAGCATTTGCTCACCGTATCTTAAACGACTGCTAAAAAGTACCCTAAAAGGAACACATCAAACTCTAAAACGCATTTTAAATCAACAGAAAGGGGGAAAAGCCCAGGCTACACCTCAAAGAAGGTTGAATAAAGCCTTGTATGTTT
>NW_008238834.1:935891-946249 GCF_000691975.1 Corvus brachyrhynchos | reverse complement strand
GAACAATACCCTCTGCTTGCAAGCGGTCCAAGGGTCAGAGCAGACCCTACTAGCTCAGCAGAAGGGGTCCAAAGAGTAGTTTTTAGAAGTTAAGATGTAACACTCTATGGTAATATAAGAACTCTTATAGGCTGTATGTAAATGCTATAGGATTTGTATCTTGTATTAGATTGGTTAGTGACAATTAGAATATTCAGTACAGAAGATGATTTATTGTATTGTAACCAGGACTTCAGACACTCTTACTACACCCTCTTACTCTACTCACTTCTTCTTCTTCACTCTCATTCCTCTTGCTCTCTCTCTCTTTACTTACCCGCTTACTCTCTTGCTCTCTTGGGCCTGCTCAGAGCTGCAGCTGGCAGCTCTAAGCAGTGCCCCTGTACCCCCGCCCTTTGCAATAAACCGCATGTTCCAAGATCTGACTTCAGAGATCTCCGTCAGTCCCGACCGTCCGAACCCACCCCAAGCTACCCGCACTATTTAACATTTAATCAGAGCAATTATTCTTCAAAATCCAAGCTCCAGTAATGACTAATAGCTCCCTTGCCTCTTGACAGGAAACATTCAACCTTCCTTTTGCTCTGTTCTCTATTATTGAGTTTACAAATAGCTGAACTTGAATTGGGCATGGACTTGTGTTCTGAAAGGCTAATGCAGAATTATGCACCATACTGCACATACCACAAACAGATCTTCTGCTATGCCACCTGTCCTGATTTCTGCTGGGATAGAGTTGATTTTCCTCCTGGTAGCTGGTACAGTGCTGTGTTTTGGATTCAGTAGAATAATGTTGATAACACACTGATGTTTTAGCTGCTGCTAAGCAGCGCTTACTCTAAGTCAAAGATTTTTCGGTTTCCCAGGCTCCGCCAGCAAGGCCTGCAAGAAGCCAGGAGAGAGCATGGCCAGGACAGAGGACCCAAACTGGCCAAAGGGAAAATCCACACCACAGAGCATCAGACTCAGGCTGAGCACTGGTCTGTGGTTTTACTGTCTCATTTTTAATTATAATCTTATTATAGTATTTTATTTCAATTATTAAACTGTTCTTATCTCAACCTTTTTTTCTGATTCTCCTGCCCAGCCCACTGCAAGGGGAAGGAAGGTGTGTGGGGTGAGCAATGGTACTTAGCTGCCAGCTGGGGTTAAACCACAACACTACCACAGGCGTCAAACTTTCCCGGGCATTTGGTACATAACTGGAGAAGAATCTCATTAATTTAGGATTCCTCTCATCATCAGTAACAGAAGTTTTATTTCAAAATTTTATTTTAAAGTGTTAAAACTGAGTCATATTTTTATTCTCAGAATACCATCTTCCTTTTTTTCAAGAAAAAACACATCAAGGTACTTCAATCAACATGTATTTTAGACAGCTTTTATGTTCAAAATAAAGGCTACTAAAAAACCAGAGTGCACAGCTCAGTTCTTAAGACTCCAATTTTTTTCTACAAACACATTTAGTACATTAAAACCATAGATTGAACATTACCCTTTTGAAAAATAAAGTGTTTAAAATTAAATGAGAGTTTTCCTTGTTTGAGTGAAGCCATGCTTATATTGAAGATTCCTATCTAGCCTGCAGAGCTCCACAACTTAGAACCATTAAACATCATTACTAGCACTTCATGAAAGCTTGTCTTCAAGTTAATTTTTGGAAGCATTTTACTATTTTGTGTATGGGCAGTGGTTGTCTTTGGTTTCGGGGTTATTTTTGTGTTAGTTTGGTTTGTTGTGGTTTGTTTTTTTCCCTATCTCTTGAAGCAGTTGTTTTGGAAATAACCAGCATTTCAGTGCTCATTGATATTAGGTGTTTATAAAAAGCAGTCATTATTTTATAGAAAAGTATTTTGTAACTAAGGTGGCACAGACTGCTCCCTAACCTGTGTGACAAGTTCGGGAACAGCACACAATAAGGGATTTCACAAGTCCTACAAAAAGCTTGATTTTTGAGAGAAATAGCTCAAGGAAAATTTTTTTTTTTTGTAATTATAAAGTTTATTAATAACCTTTCCAATATTATGAAATTTAGAAAAAGTATTTAATGCAATATCCAGATTCTTCTTGAACTTGGACACAGTAACTTTTATTGTAAGTCATTACACATACAGACTGTAACTCAGTACTGGAAGAAACTGGCACTTTCAACATAAAAGAAAGCTCTATGTTACACAAGTGAGTCATAATCAGAAGCACATTTTCAACACCTTCTTGAAATACACACCAAAATCTCGTGCTCTGCATGCTGACAGAATGCAAGTAAAAAAACCTGAAAAAAAATCACTTCCTGTATTAAAAACCAAACAAAAATGAAAACACCCCTCCCCCTAAAAAACCAAACAAACTACAAAAACCCCACACAAATGTTCCCAAATAATTCCTGCAGACCTCAATATCTGCTCATTATAAAATGAGAAGTTTCCCACTACATACTAAATAAAGTGAAGGTCATGGCTTGTTTCCTTAAAAATATTTGGCAAAATGAAGACATATAAGAGAGGGGAAAATGTCCAAGTAGAAAAGCTAGGGATTTTTTATTCAGTAGTCTGCAATGACTTTTTAAGGCCACTAAAACACTCCAGAAAACAAAAAAAGTAAAAGTCAAGGAGGATAAGATTCTTGTTCTGCAGTTTGAAATTTCATGTGTTTAGAAACATGCACGCACAACACCTCACCACCACTTTAATTGCATCTCTGCTCTCTACAGTTCAAGGACATCAATATCTTGCTGTAGCCTCCCTCAAAAGCAGCACCAGTGAAAAATCACAAGAATGCAAGTGTTGTGCTCCCCATGGTGCAAGCCCTTTTTGGGAAGCTAGCTTATCTCACAAGGTGGTGGTAAAGAGACTCTTGACTGTTATCCAAGAAAGAGAATATCTGCCACAACTCAAAAAGAGGCAGCAAAAAGTTGTATCAACTTCATATGTGAACTTAGTCACTGCTCTTACCCAGCAGGGAAGACACTCCGAACAGCCCTGCCCTTAATAATGCTGCTGTTCACACAGCTGAGAAAAGACTGGTTGAGTCAAGAACTAGGTCTTTTAATGTGAAAGAAGGTGTCTTACCCCAAAAGTAATAATTTAATAGTCTAGCAGGCATACAAAGACCACAGGAGCTTTGTTATGACACTGGATTTTCAAAGCTTGGCTAGCTCCCTTCACCCAGACCCTGCAGTACTTGCTTCACCTGGTTCACCTTTTCTACCCTTCCAGGTCCCTGTTATATAAACATTTCTCCTCACAGCACCAAAAGGTCACTACACTTTCTGCTCTCTACGGCAATACCAGAGTTTCAGAAACAAAGTCAGGCATTTCATTAGAACAGTGAATTCTGAAAGACAAGGAAAGAGGCACAGCAGGCAACTACAAGCATTTTTCCTAACAATATAAAGCATTAAGTCTAAGGAATATTGCTAGAGGACACAATGAAGTTCTCATAAGGTTAGAGTAATTTTGCTCATATTAAAAATTTCAATGAACCTGGTCATTTATGGCTTTTATCAATGTGAATGATATCTGAACAGAAGCATTCTTTTTCCAACCTCACTTTAACACGTAACTATTACTTTTTATGAAACACTTTAAAAGTTGTGAAATTTCTTGAGTTTATTTATCTGATTAAGATAGTAACAAGGTAAGATTTAAATGAAAAACAAAATATAGTTTACTTGGGGGGAACAATCTTCCAGAAATGAATAGACGAGACACGACTCAACTTCTGAATCTATCCAGGCTCAAGGTCTCCTAACTTCTGTGGGAAGAAACTACAACAGTAGTATAATAAAATTCATGTATTTTAGTATTAGTAATAGTAGATGTCTACACACACACACCATCTTGCTCCGTATTTAACTGTTACCATCCACACCTTGAATTTAGTAAGACTAATCAACTGCTGATACACAAGCATGGTGATGAGAATCATACTACTTCCGAATCAACATGAGCCTCATCAGTTCCTACATGGAAAGCCAGTGGAGGAAAAAACTCTGAAGTACTTTATCTTGCATTGAAAAAAGAAAGGTAATATGATAACTCACATGTTCCCAAATTCTATTAGCTAAAATCTACTAGGAAGACAGAAAGAATTTAAAGAATACTTTTCTATAAACTCCCAACAAAAATCATCTTGTCTGATTATGCTACATTTCAGGACAATCTTCAAAGATTTTACTTAGTATGTTAGAGCATCTACATTTAGGCAAGACTGAAGATCTAAATTTCATTTAGTATTTTTGAAAGAAAACCCAAGAAGCTACCTTTATTCCCTTCCTCACCTGTCCAAAAGAGACTCTCTCTACCCCCTCAAACACACACTATGTTATTTTTCTCAGTACCATGGCATATTCCTGACATTGAAAATCAGAAACACACTTCAGTCCAGATCTGCAAAAGCCTTTCCCAGTCCTATCTTCATTTTCTTTTAAGAACAGAATGCTATCACATTCAACTTTAACAACAGGGCTGTCCACCAGGGACTAGGATAAGGTCAAATTCATTTCCAGTTGTCATCAGAACCAGGATATGAATTAAGCCTCCAGAAATGTATTAGTTGAGGAACACACACAGCCCTCTTAAAGGTTTCTCTCCCTCCCCCTCAGCGACAAGCATGGATTTATAAAGAGAGAAACCTCTACAGGCACAACAGGTTGGACATAATGAAGCACTGTTTCTATAGTCCTCCAGGTACCAACTTGAAAGGATGCTTCGCTAGTACCAATGATTGGAGAACACTTCTCCAGAGACCAAAGAAAAAGTAATTCAATTTCAGTTGGTGAAAACTAGTATCTAGGAATGGCTGTTTTATAGACATTCTTTTTAGCTTCATATTACAGAAATGAATCAAGACTATATTAATTCAAGAAAAGTCTTATTACCAAAAAACAAAGAACTTACTTGTGTTACTCACAATGAACTCCCCAAGCTTTCTGATTAGCACAAAAAGCAAACAGATAGCAAGCCATTTTAATGCTGCTGTTTCTTTTCTTACTGCTCCATAAACAATGGAAAAGGGGAAAAATTTGAGGCATCGTATGAAATAGAGTTCAGGAATACAGACTCAGAAAAAATTCAGACTTAGGAAAGACAGCAAGTAATATCCAAGACATGTAAAGTGATGTAGTGTTTCAAGTTAAGCCTGGGAGCCCTTACATCTTTCATATTATCATAATGCACCTTAAAAAAAAGGTTGTTTTCCAATACAGAAGAAAGGCAAAGAATTTGAGACTCACCTAGAAGTGAGAAAAGCAGAAAAAAATTTACCCAGCCTCATTCCACTAAGGCAAGAGAATGGATGATATTCCAGTGAAAAATAAAAATCCCACTCCCCCATCCTTCCCTAATCTAAGAGGAAAAAGAGCACTGCTGTAGGAGTTGACTAAGAGCCATACCACTACAGTTCTCAGCTGAGGGGGGAAAAAAAACCAAGGAAAAAAAATTCTGTCTTTGAGGCAGGCCAAATAACTCTGCATTGCATATCTTATTCACACCAACAGTCTTCAGTTAAATAAGTCAGATTTTAAGCAAGACCTAAGCAGTGAGATTACTCCAAATACAGCATGAAGGGATAGCATCATGTATGCACTGTACAGTAAATCAGAGGCCAAGTGTTTGGTCATTATCTCAAACATTTGGTTGGTTGGTTTTTGGTTTGGTTTTGCCGTTTTCTTCTCTTCAGGAATCCAAATGAAACGTATTCCCCACTTTTACACTGTTTTGTACTTACTGCTGGTAGTAGAGACTGCATGTTCTGGTTGGAGTCAGCTATAGTGGCTAGGTAAACCAAGTTTGTATGCAGCATCTGCTGGTATCTATCAAAATAAAGCAAAACAAATCTTAATTCACTAATACAGTAACATCAGAATTTACTCTAATTCCACATATGTACAGAAAGCTACCTATGCTAAACAAGACTCAAGACACAAGAGTACCATTACTACGAATCTTAAGCCTCTCCCTCACACTTACCTACTATCCAATCTTTCCCAATGTCTCCATCAAATCTATGCCTATCTCTACTACTGTCTTGGTATAAAAATAATGTAAAGCTGGGTGACACTAGTTTCACCTGTTTCACTTCCTGCCTTAAACTGAATCACCAGAAGACATATAGGGAGTGTGCTTGTGTCTGGTGTAATTTCCATCACAAACACTAGAGAGCTTTTTATTATGTCCTCATATTCAAGATATCATAGATTTATGTCAATTGTGACCACATTTCAGCATTTTGCTAAGGAATAATTTTTCTGCTAGAGAACCACAGTCCCGATTCTTAATATCTAGCCCACAGTCACAAAAATAACCTTGAAAGCTGGAGCGGATTACAAGTACATAACTACAGGCTTGTGAACAAAAGTAGTCCCTTAAACCAAAAGCATTTATTATTTATGATCCCACTCCTATTCCCAGACTACCAGTTCTCTTGGCAAGGGACTAAGATGTCCTATCTGTCCATATTTTTCTGATTACATGGGTGCCATGATCACCTCATGCCAGAAAAGAGCAATGGGAAAATAACACTCTTTAACAATTCACTCCTTCTATAGTTCTCTCAGATCACTCTCCAAAGGCCCCACTAGAAGCAAGTCCATATCGGATATTTTGGCAAGTCAAACTTTTAAAACAAGCCAGTTTGCTCTTGGGCAAGTGAAAAGCAGGTAGTTTTCAAACATGCCATGAGGAAGCAGAAAGGCCCACTTTCCTACATGATTTTGAGAATAGCTCAAACAAAACTACCTCTCTCCAACAATGGGAAAAGATCTGTTACACTGTCCTAGTTTGTATGAGCACCATCATCGTGATATCGACTTGCAGTAGGCAAGTTGCAACATTTCAGTGACAGAAGTGATACTCAAACAGCACATAAACCCCCCCACACACATAAATTTTAAGTATAGTATGTGTAGCAATACTTTTCTTCACAGCACAGGTGTCCTGAAACGTAAGCTAAACATAAAGAATGGTCATCTAGATGGAAATTCACCCAGTACACAGTAGATATGGATTAAGGTCTTACTGAGAGCATTCAGAAGTCTTTCCTTTGTTCTGATAGTCCATTATACACTGAATGAGATGGTTGTTTTCATCCAACATCTGAAACAATAAAGAAGAAGTTTGGAGTAAATTTCACGTTCTTTTTGGAAAGAAACTGAAGGTAAGTTTGAGTCTTGAGTCTTGCTCCTTGTCTTAGTTTTTAAAAGCAACAAAAAAAAAGTTGTTATCCAGAAAATTTTGCTTCACCAATTATTTATAGAACACTGTTTTGCTCCCATATTCCCCCCGTCTGATGAGTTTCAGGGGTTTTGGCTGAAGGGTTTCATAGCACTACTATCAGCAGCTATATTTGTGAAGCATCCTGGTCAAATAACAATGCTGATTCTGCACCAAATTCTTAGAAAGTTTTAGAAGTTTTCTGCATTCCTTCATTTGATTGCTAACAAGAAATTCACTTAAAAGTCTATGCCCCAAGTTTCCCTTCTCCGTCTAAAGCCTGCAACTGCTTATAAATTTAATTTAAAAAGGCACTGAAATTGTTATTGATGAAAACTGAGCTGACCAGATTTGTTCAAAGCAAATGTGCTGGAAAGCTAGGCCATATTTACATGGAGAATGTCTAACTAGCTGCATTTTAGAAATATTTGGTATAATGGTGTTACAGTTTAGGAATGGTATTCCCCAGTTTAGCGTTCCCACTGAAACACTCCAAACCATGTACCCTTCTCCCCTCTAGTGGGGTGGAGGGGAGAACTGGAGATACAAAAGGTTAAGATCACCAGTTGAGATAGGAAAAATTTACTGGAAACAGCAGTGAGATAAGAAGCAAACGGGAATAGCAAAAATACTAATAATGGAGGGTACAAGAGAGGCAAATGATTCCCATACAGGTGCTCACCACATGGAACCCCTGACAATATCTGACCACAACACACTACGTGACCCCTTCCCCCATCCCCCATCAAATGAAGTGAGGTCCTACAGAATAATCTCCAGGTCCACACTGTGATCCCTCCTGGCTGCTGAAAGAATTAATCCTGTGGTGGCCACAAACAGGACAAATGGGCACAATAAATCTATTATACTTCAGAAGTGTCCATGAAAATGAACACCTGTTAATTAATTTTCTGACCAAAAAAGAGTAGTGCTAAAAATCATGGGAAATGGCTGATTTCACAACTTTCTACAAGAAGTTCATGAAGTCAAGAGTGTTTCAAGCTCTGTAAACAGGAAAAAAAAGCACAACCTGGTCTCCTACAGTGCATGTGCCCAAACTCATCTTTCTAGCTCATGCTCTGCACTCTGATCAAGCAAGATTCAGCAGAACCATGGCTAATCTGAGCCACCAGCCAAGTTATCCAACTCAACTGAGTGCAACAGAAAATTTACTGCCAAACACAAAATCTTCCATCAATTTACTCCTTTGCTTTCTCTCACTGGAAAGCTAGTTTAGATCCTTTACCCAGCTGCTTAATTTCACAAAACTAACAGAATCTTAAACGTCCCAAAGATCATCTCCTTCTAAACATGGTTGAAACTAGCCATGACTAGGCTCATCCTTCCAAAAGGAAAGCACAACATCATTACACAACCTTTATTTCCCAAACAAATTCTAAGCGAGGGGAAAAAAAAAAAAAGAAGTACTGACACTTTTTCTCCTACCTAATCCAGCTCTACTGTGAAAAGAGTATGGAGCCAGAAACCGTATGCAGTCTCCTCAGGACTTCTATCCATGTAAGAATGAGCCAGCCAGACAAGTTTTCTTAAACTCTAACCAGTAATTCACCAGAATGGACTAGAATTATCCCAGTGCAAGTATTTTGCCTGAAACTGCTAGATCTGGAAATGCATTTGTTAAGCACTAAACACAGACATAACTGCAGTACTTTCAGCTACTGTGTGAGCCTCAGAAAACAAGCAAAGCTACAACTGCACTCTGAGGAAGATCACAGACCACTGCTACACTGGCACATGACACATGTACTAACTTTAAATTTTACAAGAAACACAATGGCCATTTTCACAAAAAAAAAAAAAAGGAGAAAAAGGAGACAATACCTTCGATACCAAAGTCTAATGGAGCACTTGCAAAGGAAGCTGTGAATCAAGGCTCGCCTCAGAATGTCTCCCACAATCCTGAGGAAAGTGGCAGATTCTTAAGGCTTATCAGACAAGTAGACCTTGAGATTGCCCATTAGATGGTTGCACTCTTCACTACAGCCATGTAAGCCGGACCTCTCGGGGAGGAAGGGATGGATGGGAGGTTTTTTGAGGAAAGGGAACAAGAAGGAACATAACTGTTTCCTAGATGGGACTGCAAACAACTGTTTTATACAAGTTTAACTGAGTGCTTGCTGATAGAAGATTCAGATAGTTATAAACATCTACCATCAAAATACAATCTCGTTTCCAGCTGGATGAAGATACCTTCAGGGCTTCTGACAGATCAGGTACATTACAAAAATTTTTCAGCTTTAACACTAGGATTTTGCCAGCACACCACCACTGAACTAATGGTTTGACTATAGCACATAAAAAACTTAAATCGTCTGTATTCCCCATGTGATCTGAAGTCTCTACTGACTACCTTTGTGCAGATTTCCACCCAGTGGATATGCATTTTTCATCTACAATTCCCAAGCACCAACTTCTCCAACAGTAGCCTGGAGGTCCCCATTATAACTGGGGTCTTCTCTGACGTCCATATCGCTGCAACACCTACTTTGTTGAGGCTCTAATCCTTTACTAAATCAGACATTAGCTCTATCTACCCAAAAGACTCCCCTACGCAAAAGGAGCTGGCAGCAATCTGAAATCTGTTTGATCCACGGCCATCCACACCAATGATGGTGCGAGTCTTCAGTAAAGTTTCCAAATACCACACAGCTAGCAGTCAACTTGAACATGCTCCTTTGTTGCTGCTGACACAAAACACTGTGGATTATTATAAATCCTGTATGTCCTTTTTATTTCATCACTTTAGAGAGTTAACTTGCTCCCTCCCACAAAAGCTGAAATGGAGTCGTCCGGAGCCGCTGTCATTGGCTCCGACCGCAATATTCTTCTTCAATCACACCTAAGGTTCAGTGAGAGGCAGCCTTAACTACCAGGCCGACCAAGTTTGGGGAACTGGAGCCGCCGCCTACCCCGCAGCGCTCGGAGTCAGGCACAGGGTCTGGAACAAGCCGGCTGCGGTCCCACTCCCAGGGCCCCCCCGCAAGAAGGACTTACTCAACTCCTCCGCTTCCAGGCCGAATCCTCTCGGGTTAATTCAGGCCCGCGGGGGCAATCGGGGCAGCCCAAGTGGAGGAAGTAAAATGAGGGCTGGAGGGGCCCAGGGACATCGCCCGCCCCCGCCCTGCG
>NW_008238834.1:931082-935026 GCF_000691975.1 Corvus brachyrhynchos | reverse complement strand
GTGGGGGGGGGAGACTGCGGGAGCTGGCCGTGTTAGTCTAGAAAGAGACGATTCACTAATGCATACAAATATCTCGCAGGCGGGTGCCAAAAGAGTGGTGCCCAGCGATAGGACAAGGAGCAGTGGCCATAAACTAAAACACAAGAAGTTTCCACTTCAACATGAGGAAGGACTTCTTTACATGGGGGGTGGCAAAGCACTGGAACAGGCTGCCTGGGGGCTTGGGGCGGTTTTCCCCGATGAGCTGGCCGGCTGCAGCTTCCCTGCTGTGAAACAGAGCAAGAAGAAGCTCCACATTAGGCTGCCACATTAAATATAAATTACAGACGCTGGAAGTGCTGAAACCAGCCTTGATTTGTTTCAGTGCAGCCAATGGGGGGAATCTCGGTGTCGCCAAAGAGCCTCATGAACGAGTTTGCAAAGTCTAAGACAATTTTTGGAAGAATGAAGAGTCGTAACGGGTAATTGGTACAGGGACATTGGAAGTCCCCATCCAAAGCATTTTAAACCTGCTTTTTCCCGGGCACACCCATTGCTCAGCCTGTGTGCATTCCAGCGCCACGCTGCAGACTGTGGGTACAGAACTCCTTGCCCTTTGCCAGCTGATGCCTGCCCTTGCAGCTGGCAGAGGCGTGCGCTGCCGTGGCTGGCAGGACACTCACTACCCGGGGGAGGATACCACAGCCCACGCCACAAGACATGAATCTTGGTCCTTACTCTTGCACTGCTTGCTCTGTTGCTCAGCTGTTGCTGGCGGAAGGCCCTGGCTATACCCTCCAGCCCTAGCCGGCCCTTTTGGTTACAGCGCACATTGTCAGTGGCATCCATGGCCACCCCGTGGCTGTGCGGCTGCTTCCCAACTGGCATGCTCTCTCCTCGGACTGTGTCTAGGCTGGCTCCTGTCCCCAGCCCCATGACGATTACTCTTGCTGGCTCTGCTGTCCGAGGGCATGCTGCAACTGCCCATCACCCCCTGCTTTTTTTCCCTTGACAACCAGTTCCCAGGCTGCTGGCTCCAAGCTGTTGTTGCATTCCTACAGCATCCTGCTCCCCAAGGGCTCACCACCTGGGCCTGATGCTCTCTGTTACCACAATGGCACTTCTTCTGCCTTGTCTCTTCAGATTATACAGGACCCTGAGTTGATGCTAATCTGGCTTGCTTTTCTCTGGGATATATCTGTGGCTCAACGCCTTGCTCTGTAGGTTATGCTAAGATGGAGCCATGCCAGCATGTCCATTACTTTGTTTTTCTAACCATTTCAGTCATCACTGTGGTCCATTTTTTGGTCTATTTTGGTCCCTTTTTTTCTGTCTCCTACGCACTTTATCATCATCATCATCATCATCATCATCATCACTATAATACTTGTAGGAAACCAAAAATAAAAAAGGAAGATTTGAAGAAACCGTATTTTTCTAGATTTGATAGGCTTCATGGTGATTCATGGTTATTGTTACATGGTCTTGGAGTGACCTCAGAGAGTAACTGTTGTAGTACCTGTGTGTTCAAATTGGTACTTTTTAGTTACTACAGACAGCAACAAAGAACCCTACGAATGAAGGATGCATGATGGCCATGGCCAAATCAGTGTGCAGAACAACCATCTCCTACCCAGATAGTAACAGAATTATGAAGACTTATTTTTTCAGTATATACTTGTCCCTGGAGAACCGGTGAGGTCTCTGGAAGTGTCCCAAGGCTGCAGGCATAGCAAATGTGTTCCCATGAGATACACTGGGAATGCCACAAAATGTTTTTCTTTTTCCACAAGTATGACATGTAGATGTCATGCTCTGGTCACCTGACCACCTTGTATAAAGCACTGGAGTGTCTTGGTGATTGCAGTGTTTGAGATGATGTGGGTTAGATGCCAGCCACATAAACACTGCTCTTAGGATCTGAATGTTCCATTTTGTTCTTCCACACTTTCAGGTTGGCTTTGAGTTGAGAAAAAAAAATAGGTTTGTGGGATGCCACAGGTGATGAACCTTAAAAGGAAAGGAGTCATTTCCCATTGTATTTCCCCAAATGGTCCAAACGAAATATATGAATTTTTTTAGTACATTCCTATTTCCATGCAAAATACAGGAGAACAGTGTTTGGAATTCAACTCTGTCAGTTTTTAGAGGGAAGATATAAGATCATTCATTCAGAGTCACTAAAACTATTTCTTTTCCTCATTTTGTCTGAGGATTAAATTAAATCCATTTTTTTTGCCATTTGCAATGTTTTTTCATTCATATGTTTAACATTTTGGACTTCCAGATTCATAAATAGCAACAGATCTAAAGAAACACTGAAAAAACCCGAGTCTTACAGCTCTATTTTTTTACCATGCAAAAGGAAATTCACATTCAAAATCAACATTTAAGTAATGGCACAGATGCATACAAGCAGGGAAATAGATAGCTACAATAGAAATGTGCCACATGTCTCAGAACACATAACCACAACAGGGTGTCTTTTATGACTTCCTTAATGCACTGCAATATGCCTACATATCAAAGGACATATGGTATATTTTCCCTTTAATTGCACATTTCTTTGCTCTTGTGAGTTACTCACAACCTTAACATTATTTAATTGTAATTTAGATGCATAAATCTCAGTCATCATCACGAGTTTCAAATGCAAATATGTTTCAATGAGATGTGCTTCCACCTCTATTCCAACTTCCGTCAGTGTAGTCTTTGTTTTTTTGTTGATGTGCTTTTGAGTATGTGATATTTTTTGGAGAGAGAAGAATGCAGACAGAGGAGGATCAGTCCTTTTCTGAAAGAATATTTCCTGTGTTTCCAACTCGTATTTCTTAGTACCAAGTTGTTTTCTGCCACTTTTATTATCTGAATTTCCATAGAGTCATGGATATTTCCATCCACAAGGAGGCAGGTACAGAATGCTGATTCAGCAACATTTTCAAATGTACATTTAAAATTTCAAAAAATTAAACCTAATATTTTAAAAGCTATATATACAGGAAAGAGGACAGCAAAGAATTTCACGGTAGTACCACTTGCTTAAAAATGTTCATGACTAAAGGTCTTGGTATGAAAGATAAGAATTATTCCTATTAGCCAGGTGTTTCTTAGACAAAGCTTTTAACATCTTTTTTGGTGAGAACACCTAATTTTGTGCACTCACTTCAACTGACAGAAACCCACCCACTTTCTATGCTATAGTAAGGATGATAGCTCAAGATCTACTGCTGATAGATAGGACAGTGGTGAATTTGAGCCTCTTTTTCAGGGCAGACTACTTTTTCATCTTCAAAGGAATAAAAAAATGGGGGGTGTTTATGCTGGTGTTTTGTAACATCAACAATACCATCAGGTAACAGAGCAGGTCCCAAGGAAGAAGGGTCTTTCGGTAAATGAAAAAGGAAGATGGCAAAAGGAAAAAATGCCATTTTTGGTGTAGTATTTCTTTACCAACTGAACTTGGTGATCTCATAACTTCTCTGGGATTTTCTACATGCCCAGTCTCTGTGTCAATTCATCTTGTGCCAAAATGAAGCTTGCACCTGAAGGTCTGCCTATGTAAATGGTTGATGTTCAAATTCTGTTTATTTAAAACGCAGTAATTTGTTATCAAAATACACAACAATATCAGAGTGGTTTTTAGCGTAAATGGTGCTTTTTGCTACCTGAAAGAGATGACACTAACAGGATACATTTGTCTTGAATTTATTCTGCCAGCTTCTTGCCTGGGTTTTTATTCCCCAGTTTTGTCACTTCTATTCTGCATTGACTATTGTATGGAATAATAATAAAAAGTAGCACCTGAAATGCAACCCTATAGGTTCCTGTATAAAACAAAGTACTCAAACAGCACTGCATGCTACAAGGATATTGGTGGCTCTGCCATATTCCAGAGAGGCAATAACAAATGCAGAAAAAAAAATCATTGGGATGCTAAACTTTTATTCTACTACCTGTCATTTTAG
>NW_008238834.1:916870-931057 GCF_000691975.1 Corvus brachyrhynchos | reverse complement strand
AAGTGCAATATCTGCGGTGAGAAAATCTTTCCATGTCCTGATTTTATTCTTCAAAAGGGAATCTCCAGCTACTAGGAACATATGCTATAAATAAAAAATAGCAGAACATCTAATCTAAGCCTACTTAGAGCTGAAAATTCCTCAAGTAGTCTTAGAGGTTAATATTTTATTTTAAGGCACAGGAGCAAAGTGCTACAGTTCACTAACTTCTTCATTTTTTGAATGTTGAAAGCAAAGCAGAAAAGACAAACATGAGAATGCACTGCCAAGCCATGCTGAAGAAAAGGCAGCAATGATCTTGACGATCACTGAACTTTCATATCTGTTAAAAGGCAACACATTTGCAGTGGAGAGTCATACTGTTCTTTTGGGGACTCACTTCTGCGTCATCTGCCTTCTCTCCTGCATCTGCCTTCTGAAGACTCATAACCATGAAGGACAGAGGAGATGACTGAACAACTAGAGGGCAGTACTTCCACCTTGTCACAAGCCCAATCAACATCCTGAGGGATTATAGAAAGTGCAAATTATGTCGAGTGCAATTTCCTTTCCAAGAGTCTGATCCCGTGAGGTAAAGAAGACCCCCCCTCATTCTGCTGGCAGTGCTCTTTCCAGTGCTGTCCAAGATGCTCTTGGCCTTTGTGTCAAGGGCATGTTGCTGGCTTACACCCACCTTGTCCACCAGGACTTCCAGGTGCTTTTTTTGCAAAGTCATCCCTCAGCATGAGCTGATGCATGGCATTGGTCCTCCCCAAGTACAGGACTTTGCTCTTCCCTTTGTTGAACTTCATAAGGTTCCTGTCTGACTATTTTTTCAACCTACTGAGGGCATCCAAGAGCGATGGTGTATCAATAATTCCCACTCTTGGAACGTCTGTGAACTTGCTGAGGGTCCGGTTCCCTGCTGTCATCCAGGTCAGTAATGAAGAAGTTGAACAGCCTTGGCCCCAGTAGTGACTCCTGGGATGTATCTCTGTTGACTGGCCCCCAGCTGGACTCCATGCTGCTGATCACAACTCTGTAAGACTGATGGTTCAGCTAATATTCATACACCTTGCTCATGTAGTCTGTACCTGGATCAGTTTGCCTGTTAGACTGTACAGGAGATAATGTCTAAAGACTTAACTAAGGTTAGTTAGTTAGTTAGTTAGTTAGTTAGTTAGTTAGTAAATATTAGTTAGTGAGATTAGTAAAATATTCCCTCTCTGCACAGTCAGACAGTGTCTCTATTCCTCCAGATTGCCTGTCCTTGCTTCCACCTCTGGTACGCTGCATTTTTATGTTTGGGTTTTGTCAGGAGCTCCTTGCTCATGCTCATCCATACAGATTCCTTGCATCTATGCATGTGTGTTTCTTTTCAAGAAGGAGCAAAAAGGAGGAGAAGGACGATGCTTTGTGTGAGTAGTCTGTGAGAAGAGTGTCCCCAGGGCAGAGGAGGTCTGCTGTGAAAAACAGGAGACCACATCCATGGGGAGAAATCTGGCCTGTAGGGATCATGGCTGCTGGATGTGCCACTGAGGAAAGCAGATGTGCCACAGTTCCAGGCAGGCAAAATGATGATAAAGTATTGGAGTATTCCCCAGGCATGTGAGGTGTCCTCCTGCCTGCCCAGAAAGATCTTCCCTCTGTACTCACAGGAGTAGGCACACCAAAGGTGGGAAGGTCAAGGTTCAGGAGAAGCAGGGAGCAGGCACAAATTTACTTTAATTACAGTGTCCAGAGTTGGTATTTGCAAGGCAGGAACTGTAGGTCTGTATCTTAAAATGAGGGCAACAAGGGATGTATCCTAGAAATAAGTAAACTGCCTCTGGACTACCCTACAAATAAAAATTGACTGCAATTTTCTATAAGCAACATAGAAAAAATAGTAACTGTGTTGATTTCTAGTATTTATTTTAAGGATGTAGCAATGTTTTTTACCACTCTCTTTTCCTTTTATTCAGCATGAAATTTTAAAGCATGCCTCTCATACAAAAAAAAAAAACCTTTTAAAAAGTTATCCCATAATTGCAATATATTGTTTTGCAAGTAAAATAGCAATATATCTTACTATTAAGTCAGTCTGAAAATTAAGTTGAGTTTGCTCTTGGTATCAGTAAGAAAAATTCTAAGTTAAAAGACTAATTAGAAGCCTTGCTGCTGAGAATGTGGGCCATAATAATACTCATGCCTTTTTTATATTGATTCTATAGGAATAAAAATGGAGGGTTTTTTTCTAGACTATAACCTTCATTATTAAATACTACTAGTCTTCTAGTAATGACAAAATGTGGTTTTGTGTAATTTTCCAAATACATTCACAGTCTAGCTATTAGTGTGTGTATATATTTTTGCAGGAATGAGGTACTATTGCTCAAATAAATTTATTATGCCATTTTCTAAATGTTGTATTCTTTCTTAGTCATTCCAAGTGCGCCTTTGATTCTGCCATACATGATGCATCATTTTACCCTGCTGATTTAACTATTGAGAGAAACTCAGTTTGGAATAATTATCTTTTGTAGAATTCATTGTTTATGTATTTATGGAAAATACTAAGCATAGACTTTATTTTTCTTTATGTTTGTCTTTCTCAGAATTCCTCATACTATTTGGTCAGCATCAGCTTGGAAAGTTGATTAGATATTGGCAAGGAAAAGAAATTATAACCCGTGAATGAAGAATTGAGGTAACTTTGCTCTCTGGAGAATGGAAACAATAAAAAAAAAAAAAAAACCAACAAAAAAAATCATCTGAAATTATGACAAGGAGAGCGAAGTGGAATCTGATGAAGAGAAGCAGATTAAACCTCCTATGTTTATTGATATTTATTGGTTCAGACCTAATTTTTGTTAGCAAAAGAATGAATTTTAAGGCTAGAACAGAGGACAAAATTTTAATGGATTGACAATGTAACATGAAATTGTCTATGAAAACTTTAGTTTGCGTAATTTAAAATGGAAGTTTTATGAGCTCTGAAATGTAGAATTGATGGCTAGATTGTATGTACCTATTAGTTTGGACTTTTGAGAAGTGCAAACATTTTATATTACAAATATGAAATCATAGTCTGTTATTCTTCCTAAATGACCAAAGATACCAGGTTTTGTCTTCTAAAATAATACATAGTTTTCTGTATTTACACATGTAATAATTTACCCTGTGTGTAGTTTACATAAAATAGTCACAAAAACTGTAGTTTGGTGTTGGTTGTGATGTGCCAAAGCTCTGGTCACAGGTAAATGATAAGGAGAATTATTATCATAAGAAGGTTGTGTAAAAAAGGTATGAGTTTTGTACTAGTGTACTAAAAGAGCTTTTTTTTCTTGAGTGCTGGATAAGAAGATACATTTCTGCCAGGAAAGAACTACATGTGTTTCTGTAAGCCCTCTTTTACATCCATTTGTTAGCGTTGGTAGGAGAGCATCTTTGAGGAAGACTGACTAAGCAGGGAAGGAGGGGTTACTTATGTTGTACTTCAGTCATGCCTGAGGTGTTCAGCTCAAAATCCTTGTTTATTTATCACTGACCCTATTATTAATTTCTTCAGTCCATTGTCAGATCTGACACAGTGCCGGTCAGTTTTCTTTCTTTTCTTTTTTCATTTATTTGTGTCTTCTAAGTAAAAGGTTTTATGAGGGGAAGTGCCGAGTTTCAAACAACTGAGAAAGCAACAAAATTATTATCTGCTCTTGAGACGTTGACTCTTCTATTTGTTCAATTAGTCTCTTAGAAGCTGTCAAAGCAGCCATCTTGACCTTTCTTTCTTTCTACCTGTGACTATAAAAGGAGCTTCTCATAAATGTCTGTAGTACATCTGCCTTCAAAACTCATCCCCACCAAAATACCTACGAAACCAGTGACAGTGTTTAAGTTGCAGTCTGGCATTATCTTACAGCTGAGTAAACCTCACAGCTAGCTGTTACCAAAATCCGTGTTTTTCCTTCAGTCCTCTCTACACTCACTTCCCACTCTGTCTCCTGTGCCATCACTTTTACTTGTCTGATCATGTAGTTTAAGATGTTTAAGGAAGCTAAATTGGCAGAAAACCAATTGCCTTTCTTTAAAAGCGCTTTTTTGCCTGTTCAGTTTCACAGATTGGGAACAAATGAGTTTCAATGTCACAGCAAGGGAAGATGATTCACGGGACAGAAGAGTGGAGCAGCTTTACCCTTCTTTGTCAGCAGTTAACTTTTAGATCATCTTAGCCATGACTGCACCTATAAACGGTGAATATACCGAGAATACTACTTGCCACATTGATCTGTGCTGACTTGCTATCTGCCTGGGCTCTCATGTCTGTAACCACCTCATTTCCTTTCTTTTCTACTTGGTTGTAAGCCTTTTGTCCAGGGGCTGCCTATCTGTACTGTATTTGTAAACCACAACTTTTGCAACTTCAAAACTTTTTGCTGTGATGTTTACCGTATCTTAGAATTTTTCCTTCTTAACAGGTGTCAGACATTATTATTTCTAATTTGGGGAGGATGATACAGCCTCCACATAACTGTTTGCCAATGTCCTTGTGAAAAGACTTATTATTACAACATCTCCTCTGCATAACATAAATAAATACTGTAGATAAGAAAAATTTATCCTTAATTTAAAAGGATGGAATTTGAGGGCTGGACACAGCTGTGTTGGGTACACAGAAACAAAAATGCCGCCAAGCTTCAAGAGGAAAGAACTCTGAGGAGAGTGTATGCACTGGTTGATCACATCTGTTTGGCTTTTGCAGCTAGTGTTACCAGTTATTGCAGCACTATACGTTGCTTTGCAAGTATATGGTACATAGGAGACCTTTAAAATTTAATTTATGAAGATGATTGAATAACTATAAATTTATGAAGAATATTGTGAAGATAGCACTATAGTTTGGGAGATCAGTACTAGGACATGAAGGCTTCTACACAACTGTTTTGAATATAGCTAAGGAATTCTTACGGGGACAGTGGGAATCATTTTGATTTTTCAAAATTAGTGGTCCTTTTTTTTTTTTTAAATCATCTTTTAGGTGTCTGTTTGCATCTTGTCATTAGGAACAAGCCACTTGGATAGCACAAGTTGCTCTTTACTAATTCCAATGGCAATAGGCAGACTGAAAGGGACAAGAAAGACTAACCTACAGATCAAATTGATCAAAACAAATAAGGATGATATTGGAAATATTTCTGGAGACTTAGAAGACAACTTTGGGCTTAAATCTCTGCTGCCATCCTCCTTCCCTGCCCTAGATGCTACCTCTTGACATGTCAATCTTATAAAAGACACCCCTCTTCCAAACATGTATAAGCCAACTCTTTTGAACACTTGCCTCTACAAGGAATATTTTCCTTCAGATGAGGACTGAATGAAAGCAAAACTGCATGAAAGCTCACCACATTGTTAGCAAAAATGCCTAGAGCATACATGTCATCTCACTGTACAGTTCCATATGACCACTAAGCCAACTGGTCATTGCTATCTGCCCACCACAAAGCAAAGGTCTTACCCCAGGCTGTGCTCTCCCACTGACACTTTTGTGCTGGCCTTACTGCCTGGCTGGGGTGTGGTAAACCAGGCTGGAAGCCCTGCAGGGCAGAGACATAAGCCAGGAAAACCAGAGAAGGTTTCTTGCAATATCTCACCCAGGCCAGGTGAAAGCCAGCAGAGACTCAGAAGAAGGGGAAGCAATTCAAAGAGCAAAGCCACAGCACCGACTTAGATCAGTCTAAACTCTCACATTAGTGTGTGCTGCTGGGTGGTGGCAGAGTTACTTACCAACACAAGTGGTGGTGTTTAACTTTGCAGTCTTCTACTCTTCTATACTGTGATGTCCCCATCACACCTTCTTGGTTTCCTGTCCTGCTGGGACCTGCCTGTACTTGCCTCTTATTCCCTAGTTTTCGCCTCAAGAGTGTAGTTAATTGGATTACTGTTCATGGTCCCTGCTTGATTCCCAGAAGACAGAAAGCAGGGAAGCCCTAGCTCCCATCTGCTTTTCCCGTCCTCTGAATATTTTTTTTTTCACTGTAAACAGTGCAGGACGCCTTTCTTGCCATTCTCATTTTAATTTCGAGAAAATGCTGATGGATTGGTGGAGGTGCGTTGGCAGTTGGACCACCAGGGATACCGTCAGTTGACAAAATCATGGCTCAGGCGAAAATGGTCACCATCAGCTCCTCAGTAAACCCTGGTGAAGGTTCTGCCTACCTTCTGTGTCTCTTCTAAATGAATAAATGCTACTGATCGGGTTTCTTTAATGTTACTGTATTAGAATATTTTTTTAGTATTAAACTTTGGAGAGGGAAAGATAATCATTGAACCACTAAAAATATTTATTCTCTAGATAATGCAAGAAGAGAAAACACAGCACTAGAAGCTAGCCTTGCACACCAGACCACGAGGATACTCATCAATTCACCGGGAAGCTGACAGCGATTTAGATGCTAAAAACTGGAAAAAGTTTGGAATTCCATTTGACAGCAACCCTGTGCATGCCTTTTTTTTCTTCTCTGATGTAAAGAAATATGCACCAAACTTTGGCAGTTCTTTCAAACAGAGCTTCTTGGCTGTTTTTGCACAAAACCCCACCAAACTCAGCCATGGCATTCCTAAAGTGCTGAATATAGACCTACGTGGGTTAGTGAAATAGTCTACATCCCAGCTTACTCAGAATGCTTCTACCATGGACAGAATTTGAGTTCCTTCAACTATTGCTCACAGGAGTGTGTCAAAAGTATTGAAATTTTTGTCCTTTCCATAGCTGTCAATCAGAAGAGGTTTTGGCAAACAAGAGTTGCCAGAATAATTTATGTAAAGAAAAAGACCTGTATGGCATGAAAATCGTTGAGAACTTCTGTTCTCATGCATTTATGTTCCTAGATACCCTAAGATGAAGTCCTAAAACATTAGCAGAGTCTAACTAGGAGCTGCGAGGGGAAATTGTTGACCTGGCCAACAGGGCCTCTTTCCTTCATGAAAATGCAAAATACTTGGTAAATATACTCATTTTAATGATTTCATTGTATGCTACACTGTGAAATCTGGCGGAAAAAACATTGAACTTGCTATAGTAAGGAAAAAATAGCCATCCCAGGTATGTATTAATGACTTTACAGGAAACAATTATATAAATGGTATGCAAAATCTTCTCACAAAAATTATTCCAGGTGACACCTGTGCATTCAACGTGACGTATGAGATCTCCCCTAACATCTGGTGGTACGATGTTCGGTGACTTCTGTAGTGTCTCTGTAGATTGATAGTGCTGGGAGCTATAATGGTTGCTGCTGATTATAATAGTGTAAGACACTGTTGGGAACATTTCATGCAGGAAGCAGTGTAGGAAGGTGTATGGCAACATGCTACTTGTGTGGGTTGTATAAGGCATTATCATTGTCTTTGAAAATGATGAAAATTATAGCAGTGTTTTATCCTGTAGTGATCCTTATCACAGTGTTTCTGACATGTTGTGGTCCCTTTGTAGCTTAATAGCTTCTATCATAAGTGGAAGATACAGGCTTTATAGTATATACAAAAATTTGCATTTAAAATATCAGAATGCAGTATTCTCATTTTTGTAACAGTTACTGTAGTACTACCTCTACTAAGTCTTGCCAGCAGGTTAAAGGAAGGCACTCTTGCCTCTCTGCTCGGCACTGCTGAGGCCACACCTGGAGTGCTGTGTTCAGTTCTGGGCTGCCCTGTACAAGGGAGACACGGATGTACCGGAGAGTCCAGCAAAGGGCCCCAAGGATGGTGAAAGGACTGGAGCATCTCACCTATGAGGAAAGGTTGATAGGGTTGGGACTGCTCAGCCTGGAGAAGAGAAGGCTCAGGGAGATAAAGTCAATGTCTATAAATACCTGATGGGGGGGTGCAAAGAGGACAGGGCCAGTGGTGCTCAGTGACAAGACCGGAGGTAAGGGGCTCAAACTGAAATGCTGGAAGTTATGTTGAACATCAGGATTTTTCTTGGTTTTTTTTTTTTTTTTTACTCTGAGGGTGATGGAGCACCAGAGGGTATTGCCTGTCTCTAGGTCTTCCGCTTGAGTAACAAATTTTAACAAGTGTGTACTTTGAAATTCAGTGTGCATTTTCTCTCTCCCAATACAGTAGGCCAGCAAGTGACTGTGAGCTGCATGTTTTGGAAACAGCACAGAAAAAGTAGGGAAGGGAACAACATGTAAATGCATTTTCCCAAATGTTTCAAGAGGGCAAATAATTCATTTGGGTTACATTAATGCTTTTGACATTAGACTAATTTTCAGTTTTAACATTTGTTCCAAGTTTAAAATACCCCTCTTTCCCCCTTCAAATATGAGAACAGTGTGAGGGAAGGAACAAGAACAGAAAAAAATCTTAATATTTTTATTAATGACCAAAAGAAAAAAAAATAAACCCAGGTATTCTTTGCAGACATTTTTAAATCTTTGATCAAGTAAACCACTTTCTTTGAAATATCCATGCAAGCAAAAAAAGGAAACAACATTGCAGTTTCAGGCTCAAAAATCATTATCTTTCTATGCTTTTATGCTCTTTGTGTATGAAGGGTGAATCAAATTATGAATTCCCCATGGAAGACCAGCAGTTCAGCTAAAAAACATGCACCTGCTTAATCCAAGATGATATGCAAGCATAGGGAGGTGGAAATTAAACACACCACTCCAACAATAGTTTTCTACAGTGTGATACTTGTGAGGATAAAGGAAAACAAGGACACAACCTTGCCATTGGAAGGGAAGTACATCATTTGCCCTGGTGAAACTGATTTGCTATGTCCTTTTTCCAGTCAGCACTGGGGTTTTGGTTTGGGTTTATGTTTCTTTTCTTTCTTTTCTTTTTTCCCCCCCAGAAAAAAAGTAACTGCGTTGTAGGTTTATTTTCTCAACAAATTTGGAATAATCACCAGAGTGTTAATTCTTGAGTGTTCTGTTTTCTTCTAGAAAGAAAAATTTCTAATAGCTGCATGAGTTTATTAAATGCTGAAAAATACAATTAAATACAGTACATATTCTTAAATTTTGAAAAGTCCCTGATGGAATATAGTTCTGGCTGACACCTGAGTTTGTTTTATATTAGGGCACAGTGTGAAAGAACAGGAAGATATCCTATATGCCTCAACGAAATTCCAGTCTCTGTTTTAAGGAGGTGGGGGACCACCAACACCAGTTTTAATTTGTCTGCAGTTGGATTTTAGATTTTACTGGTGTAGCCTGTGTTACAGCTTTTGCTCAGCCTTACTGTGGCCGGTGTTAAGTGATGGGAAGGGGATGCAGCTCTATTTAGCCCCTTTAGTAACTCCACTCTTGGTTGCCAGGGGTCTTTTAATAGGCCTTTGTCTGATTTATAAATCTGATTATGCCTGTTTGCACTGTTTTGAAATGCTTTAGAATATTTAGCTGCACTGTTTTTGCTGTGGAATGTAACTAAATAGATTGGAGCATCACAATTGGAAATCTGTGGCACTAAGCATTTTGTTTTTTAATGCAAAAGATATTGAAATATAAGTTACAGAAGCAGATAAGGGAAAAAGATTTAAAGTCACAGAAAAATTATGACAGCATAATGTTTTTGAAGCTCTAAGAGGCAGTAATGGTCCAGAGTGCACAGAGTTGCTAAATGAACTCGTTTCTCTCTAAGCTGAGTTTTGTAGTTTTCCTGAAACATGATGGAGCTAGAGTTGTGCTACTCCCAATGTTTGTGCTATGTAAAGAGGCATATATTTATCTATTTTTTTCCTTGCACGTATATTTGCCACAAAAAAATTACTGACATGTTTTCCAGAACCTGATGATTGGTCTGGGTTAGTGGTGGTACAGGATATGCAAAATCTGTCAGAATTGCTTTTTCTCCTTTTTTTTTATTGTAATTTTTGCAAATAGGATAATTACTGCTCAGTGGTACTATGAGTCCAGTAAAGATCTTATTTGTGTTCTGTTTCATTTACTAAGTGTTGCAATGCTGTACATTATTCATAAGCAATATTAATAAATAAATAAAATAGCAACGTCACTTTACATAATGCTGTATTATTATAGGCCACTGCAGCTTCAGTGATAAAACTCCTTTCTTTTAGCGAGTTTTACTGTAGCAAGTGGTATCCAGTATAACTTCATAGTATAGTTCTGTAATTCTTAAAATGTTGAGTCTGAGATCAATTGGTTTTACTCTCTTGTGTTCTGTTGAGAATATATTTGTGCCCAATGGCTAAGCTTTAAAACTGTGTATCTCTTTTGTAGAGGCATTTTTACTGTACCTGTTTGCTGTTACTGTATATTTTCTATTAATGTCTATTGCTCATGCCCATTCCTCCCTTCTTTTTTCCTTTGTTCACTTAGTTTTTCTGATCTACCTTTCTCATTTAGAGCCAAGCTTGTGAGGTGTGTGTGCTTTCCAGACCTTCTCACCTCATCAGATCACTTCCAGCTGAACATGAGCCAGCCATGCCCAGGTGGCCAAGAAGGCCAGTGGCACCCTGGCCTGTATCAGCAATACCGTGGCCAGCAGGACCAGGGCAGGGATTGTCCCCCTGTACTCAGCACTGGTGAGGCCACACCTCGTATCCTGTGTCCAGTTCTGGACCCCTCACAACAAGAAGGACATTGAGGTGCTGGAGCATGTCCAGAGAAGGGCAACGGACCTGGGGAAGGATCTGGAGCACAAGTTGTTTGGGGAACGGCTATGGGAGTTGGGAGTGTTTAGTTTGGAGAAGAGGAGGGTGAGGGATGCCCTTATCTCTCTCTACAACTACCTGAAAGGAGGGTGTAGCCAAGTGAAAGTTGATCTTTTCTCCCAAGTAACAAGCGATAGGACAAGAGGAAATGGCCTCAGATTGTGCCAGGGGAGGTTTAGATTGGAGATAAGGAAAAATTTCTTCACTGAAAGGGCT
This sequence comes from Corvus brachyrhynchos, assembly GCF_000691975.1. NCBI lineage: Eukaryota > Metazoa > Chordata > Aves > Passeriformes > Corvidae > Corvus > Corvus brachyrhynchos. The sequence continues at coordinate 920,205 of NW_008238834.1, read as the reverse complement.
GTTGAGCATTGGAACAGGCTGCCCAGGGAAGTGGTTAAGTCACAATCTCTGGAGGTACTGAAACAACCTGTATGTGTGGTATGAGGGGTACAGTTTAGTGATTGACTTGGCAGTGCAGGGTTAATGGTTGGACTTGATGATCTTGGTGGTCTTTTCCAACATAAATGTTTCTATGATTCTGTGATGTAGGTTGGGGTTCCTCAAATCAGCTGGCACTGCAGGTGTACAGCCAGACAGGAATTCCTCTGCTGGGACTTTCACATGTCTCAGTGTTAGCTCTCTTGCTATTAGTAGCTCAGTATAGTCAACAAAGCCTTATGTCTTATAACAGGATAAACATATATGCCCAATTCTTTTATTATACCTTCCTGTTGTACTTTGAATGTTTTATAAGGTTTTAAAGCTGCAGGGTACTGTACCTCATGGAACAAAGACGTTGACTTAAGAAAATCTGTATATACATTGTGATCTGAATATCTGAAAGAAAGAGGCACCTCCCTAAAAAAATCATCAATCAAGACAGAAAAAACAGGGCAGACTGTAACTCTGACTATAAACAAACAAACTAAAAACTCTACTCAAATTGCAACCAAAATGCAGGTGTGGTTACTGCTGATATTAAATAGTTATCTGTGATTTCACTTGGTTGTTTTCATTAGTAAATAAATACACAGTTACAACTCTTATTCACTTACTTAGTCTTTTTGGTCATGTATTCTATTCCTGCATTTCCAACTAAGAGGAAACAAAGGATCATGGACAGATTAAAAACACTTAAAGCATATTAGATAGATTTTATAGAGTTATAGGAAGCTGAAACCATTGTTGTGTGTGAAACTGACTTAAGATGTATGGACTTAAAAAGATCTGTCTCCAGAGGAGTTAAGGCCTGCTCTGTGGACAAAAATTTTGGAGGGTGGGTAGCTTTATGGAGGGTGGTTTGTGTTTTAAATATGCTATTTGAAAGCCTCCAGAAAGCTTAGAACAGCACAGACTAATTCAGTGCACACTGTGCAGGTCTCAGCTGTTGGACACAGGTTATGCAGAGCAGTACCTATATAACCTAATAGCTCCTGGGAAGGAAATCTGAGCTGCTGTTTGCTGTAATGCTTTCCTATGCCTGGAAGGTAAAGAAGGTACTTCTATATGAACGTCAGATGAGCCCATTCATGGGTTATTTGAAGTAGTGGAACAGGTCAGTTTGCCAAGGCCAGGTGGTCATGGAAGGAACAGTTAGATGTATCTTCAGCTGGCTTTGAAAAGTAGTTACCACACTTAGCACTATCCCCTGGACAATGTCTTGGGGTAAAAAAGCATGTAGACAAGAATGATGACTTAATTCAGAGTCTTTCAGTGCATGGGTTTTTTTTTCATGTTTGTATTTACCCAAGAGAATAGAGGTTTTTAAAATGCCCAAAACTCCAGGTAATGACAAAAGTAACTTTCCTTACATGCTGAAACCTGTTCAGTTATGAAAAATAGCTTTCAAGTTCCAGATTATTTTTTCCTTTTTATTCTGAATGACTTTTTGCATTTTTCTTAACTTTGTTAATAAAGACTGCATACTGGGTTGCTATGATAACACATTTTCCAGTGTGGAAAAAGGACTCTTCCAGGACTCCTGTTATTTCCTGTGCAGTTTCATAGAATGATGGGTGCCTCTGCTTTGTTTGGAGAGGACACTTTAGCTTTTTATTGTTTTTTAAAGATATGCATGTTTCTAAATCTTCTGGGCTTTGTTCACTGGACTATAGATTTTTTTTTTTTCTCTTTATTATAATTGTGCTATGCCTTTTCTTGTGGTGCATTTCATATGGCTTCCTTTGCTCCTTGATTCATGTATTTCTTTCTCTCACTATGCTGTATTTTTTACTTCCTATTTTCACACACTGCTGTGCTTTGCAGCTTTAGTGTTTACATTTCTGTTGTCTTCAGCTGCTTCTTTTTGCCTCTTTCAGATCCGCTTTCACTCCTGAACATTTGCATGGGGGTGTCAGAGATTCCCTCAAAAGTTCAATGGCTGCAAGAAGATAAAAGCTTGGCTTTAAGTAAGAAGCCAACTCCACTCTTCCTGAAGTCCAAGAACAATAGACATGATGCCTTGCTTTGCATCGTCTTTCCTTCTGCCATCAGTCACTGTTGGTCTTCGCTGAAACTGAAGCATCCTGGTCTCCTGGTCTCTGTGCATCCTTTGGCATGTAGGAGGTAACTCACTGTACTCTGGTTGTTACTTTGTGTCTGTAGCACAATTTCATATGAGTAAGAAGTGATGTAATTTGGTCAGAGTTGGCCGACCTGTAAAAGGTACAGAGGATGCTCATTCTTGCGTTACCACCTCTCCTCTTTCACCATCTTCTGAGCTTGCTCTGACACTTGGAAACCGTGATCCTTGCTGCTGCCACCTCTTTGAGATTTTGGGCTGATTTGTTCTGGCATAGGATAGGCATGGCAACTGGTGAGCAGTTTCTCTTCTCTGTTTCTGTTGCTGCTGACAGCAGTATAAAGCAGTAATGCTGTGGAATCAGCAAGGTTGTTACTCAAAATAGTCAAAAAGCAGAGCGTTTCCCTTTCTTGTCTACATTTCTACCTGAAAAACATAGTTGTGAGGGAAGTTTAATACAAGAGTGATTTTTTTTTTCTCCCAGTATTTTTTGGACTTTGTGGTTTTTTGTACCACTTTAATGAACCAAACAAGAGGTCCTGGATTTTGTAATTACTTATGTTGTGCTCAACTTGGGCAGATATAAGCAATACCCCTTAAATTTTATGGGTAAAATAAAGCACGTGCAAAAACATGCTTCAGAATGTATTGAAATTTAGCCCAAACTTGGCTGATATACAACGACCTCCAAGCAGCATTACTGAAGGTCATGGCGAGCTCCCTATCACACGTGGAAAAACTTTGTTATATTCTGAAATTTGTTTTTAGAGCTCTGTTGTGTGTATTGTGTCGGATTACACTTGCTTTACAAGGTTCCACGTCCTCTCTTAGCCTTTCTTCAAGTGGAGCCCCGGGCATGAAGGTCAAACGGGACAACTTTGTCCCCTGCATCCTTACAGGTCCGTGCTGCTTTCGCCGTCTCGGCCCCTCAGAAAGCTCCTATCACGACACGGCGAAGTCTCACACTTGCCGGAGCTGCTTTTGTTTTGAATGGAAGCCCCAAGGACACCTGCAGCCCAGGTACAGCCAGGGGTGCTCTGGCGCAGGTAGGCGGGCCGGAGGCTGGTACGGCGGGAGGAGTAGCTCTGCCGCGGCCGCCCACGCATCACCCCCATCCCGGGGCTCCGGGCGCGTCCCCCTCCGGCCCCCCGGGCCCTGCGCTGGCCACCCGCTC
>NW_008238834.1:875523-916230 GCF_000691975.1 Corvus brachyrhynchos | reverse complement strand
GCGCTGCCCTTGCTGCTGCAGGCGAGGCGTGGCGAAGGACGGGCAGGGCGGCGGGGGTGGTAGTGATGGTAGTGGCGGCGTGTGTTTCAGGTTGGTTGTTTGCCCCAAACTTCTGGGAACCGGCGTGTGTCTGCCTTGCAGGGCGCTGGCAGTGTGGCTGGGTTCAGTCGGGTAGCGCTGGGGATGCTTACAGCCTGTCTGGAGGATGGATCTGGAAGTCTCTGGATAAAGGCAACTTCTTGCTTTGCTGGGTAGCACGAGGAGCAGGAGAAGTAACTAAAAACTCAGCGGCCAAGTTACCATGATATGTGACTTGAAAAAGACTGCTCGAGGCTTTCGTGGAGCTTGGATGAAGGAGTATCTCGGGGAGGGGTGTGTGAGCGTGGGTTGGCGACTGCAGAGCGGCTCCGTAACTCACAGAGCGGGTCAGGTTGCCCGCGCTCCCCTCCGACCGGGCAGTCCCGCAGGAATTCTTGTCACTGGCACAACCAAGCCGGTGCGACTGTTCATGGAACAAAATACTGGCGTGCCTAAGGAGGGCAGAGTTGAAAGTTCATTACGTGTTGCTCCTTGAAACACTTTTTTTCTACAAACCCTCTGTGGGAAACGTAAGGGTTCGGAGAGATACCGCCCTTACAGATGTGCTTCCTATAGCAGCAGTGAAAATACTAACGTAGGAATTGCACAGTGGTGATACGGACAGCTTAATACTTTGGATAGCAACAGAGGATTAGCCAGGGCTTCTACCTGCACTTTCTCTTAAGAGGAAGAAAGTGCTGTTGGTTCTGAACTTCCCACTTCTCCCTGTTGGGCTGTATTTAAATGCTTTTTTTTCAAGAAAAAAGTGACTTTGCTTCCAAGATATGTAATGACTTTATTGCTATTTGATGCTATAATTATTTCCTGCCAGGACAGTTCTGTTGGAGCATCTGTTGCAATTACTTTCAGGTCAGATATTGCTGAAAAGGATGACGGGCTTTACAGTAATCCCTGTGCTGGTAGTGCATATTTGCTTTTTTTTTCTTCCCTCACTTTTTTTTTTAATCCCAATGTCTTTATCAAAGACATTCGCCTCCCAAGGAAATATATAATGCTAATTAAAAAAAAGTCTTTAGTCAGTCAGTTTTACTGTAGATTTCCCAGCACTCATGATGCTGTAATGTCTGGGTAGTCAGCAGTCAAGGATGAGTCTAAATCCTTGCCAACTTTCCTCTGAAATGAACCATGATGGAAATAGATTAACTTTTTGTAGCAGGGCTTCCCAGGTATTCAGGTTTTGTATCTAATATTTTTGCTTTCTGGAATGTATTGACATTCGGTTAAACACCTTTCTGTGAAGGTGGATGCTCATGAGAGTTCCCTGCAGTTTGGGAAGTACAAGTTAGCAAAGCTTACGGGGTTTTTCTAGTGGCTTGGGTTTGATTGCATCCAGGTATAGTGTTGAATGTCATCTGACTTGTCTTGTGGTAGTAGGCAGATGTAACAAAAATAGTATTACCCCTCAGTTGCATCAGTTTGCTTTCCTTGCTCCTGGGACAATGCAGTCTTTGTATCAGAAGTTCAGAGGTGCTGGTACTCTGCAGCATTGTAAATTGAAATTACTGTATGGACTTTAGTGCTTCGGAAGAAACAGAGATGTCAGATTTCAAATGGATCAATGTTTCAGGGAAACTTGTCGTAAGTAATTGTTGTAAGGTTATATAAAAATGCATTCTGTCTTGAGTGTTGGTATTTTACCTCTGTCTTCTAGGTGGATTCCATTTTTAATTAATAATAAAAAATGCAAGATGAATAGCATTAAATAGCTACAAGTGTTAGCATCATTAAAAAAAGAAAGTGGAATAAACCACCAAGTTCTTAGGCTTGAAAAGTTTGTATTTCAAACAAACTGCCAAATCTAGCCATACAGGATAAAATACAGAAGGGAGAATGCACTTAGGTTTAAAATCATGGCATTCAACTTCTGTGGCACCTGCTAAGAAAAATGCATACAGAAAACATCCTTCCCTTGAGTTTCAAAGGGAAATATTTGAGGTGGCTTGTTCTGAGGAAGGCTGGACAGCACTGCTCTTACTGGTCATCCTGAGTTACTCATGAACTGCTTGTGGCCTGGAGTGGGCATTGCTTCCACAGTACTGCAGTCTGGGGAAGGAAGGGCACCAGTGGAGCTGCCTTTGCCTCTGTGACTTGGATGGCAGTGGAGGTTCATGGAAATCTGAGATTTACGCTGTTTTTTGTCTTCCATCTCTACCTTCCCCTTCCTCTTGCTCAGAATAAAACCAGGAGGTGGGAAAGGCAGATGACTAGATACAACTGACTCGTATGTCTCTGAGCCCAGATTGCCCATCTGCCAAGTGCCTCTTTTGAGCTGGTTACCCAGGAAGGATCACTGAGCTTTGCAAGTTCTCATGGTCTTGAAGGACACAGACGTGCTTAGGAGTAACAAGGGTTTTTCATCACCTTCCTGTGGTTTCCTCTACATTGTAAAGCGCTGCTTTTCAGCGGAGCAGCAGCTGTCAGAGCAGGGCTGCTGGTACCCAAGGCCATCCTCCTGCACCAGTCCATCCCTGGCTGACCACCGCTGAAGGCTTTAGCATGCAGTAGGAGTCCAGCTGGTCTGACTTGGGGGTTTGGGTTTGGTCTTTCGACTGTGCACAGCATCAGCTCTTGGACTGAGTGGCTGGGCTATGTCCTCCCAAATGAAGGGAATTTGTATGATCTACCAAAGGGACCTTTCCTCAGCTGCCCTCTTTGTTGACAAGAACAGGTTAGCAGCATTTCAGAACGCTTTGCATGTAGCAGTCTGGGTCTGCAGAGAGCAGGCTGGCATGGTGGGTGCAGTGCTACCTCAGTCCTGAGCTCCGTGTGGCCTGTGCTGATGCGTACAAGCCTGCAAAAGTCTGATGTCATGGGCCATCTACTTAACAAGAAATTGTGTCCTTGGTTAACCTGAGCCTAATGTTGGGGGGAGAAATGGATGGGCTGTGCTATTAAACAGGAGGAAATAATTGGGAAGGGGAAGGAGTGACAAGGGCCGTGACAAATACATATAGACAAGTATATAGTATATATAGTTCACCTTAGTGTCTTTGGGTCCCACACTGCTTTGGAGAAGTGGATGGGTAGAAAAAGAACATAAAACCAGCAAAAATAATGTTGTTTCTTGGTTTTTTTTACTTTTCTTGAACTTAGGTTTTTGTCACTTCTGTGTCTGTACTTTCAGACTATCCCTGGCCCTGGAATGCTCGCTACAAGCAGGTGTTTAAAGGACAATTAGCAGATGTATCTGCCTCTCTGCTGATGGGATGAAAAAGGACAGAACTGAACCAGATGCCAGGGATCCTCCATTGTTATCTTCAATCTGCTTAGAGCAGGGAAGCTCTCTGAAAACCTCACCTCATGCCACTGCTGCTGGTTACAGAGCTGTGGCAGCAGCTGCCATCACTCTTTGCTCTGGTGTTGGCTGCCTCTGGTGTGTGTATTTCTGTTTTATGCTTTCCATTACTGCTGACACCAGTGGGCCTGAGCAAGCACAGTGTCAGCAAAGAGAAGTTGCCCTGAGTGTGCTGTAAGTTCATTGGTAATGTGGTGCAAGGCATGGTCTCCGTGTAAGGTTTCCTTTGCACCTGACTTAGAGGGGAACGGCAGCAGGTACAAGTTCTTGGTTTCTGTTTGCAGCTCAGTTGTCTTTGCTTGGATGTTTTGTCTTGTCTGTGGCAGGTTTTCCACTGCCTGCAGCTTATCTAGGCTGATAGTGGGTAACTTCAGAAAGCACAGGCACTGTTTGTGTCAGGTGGCTGGGGCTGTGTGACAAGAGGCAGGCAGGCAGCATGTGGACTCCTGTGGGTGGGAAGGAGAGAACCGATGTGGGTATTGCAAAACTGCGACGGGATGGTATGGAGCCTGGTCTTGTCGAGTTTCTCTTAATTGTATGTAGAACCTAAGGTAGGTAACCTGAAGAGGTAAGGGCTGATAAACATCTGGATGCTTCTGCCTTCTGCTTTCGAAGTTGACCTAATACGTCTCACGCAAAGTGCTGTGAATCTCCCTCTTCATGTTCTAGTTGTTGTTTTTCAGTGGTAAAACCACATGAGGAATTCGATATTTTCGTATTTGTGTCTGGTCCTTTGCTTTAGAATAGGAGAAAGCACTGATTTTAAAATACTTCTTAGTTTATATTATGTATGAGTAGGAGTATGCTATCTAAAGCTTTCTTGTTTCAACAGGCAGAAAATCCTAGAAATTCCTTTAAAGTATGCAGTTTCTGGATGTTGATAATCCCATGAAGTCTGAGCATGGTACTTGTGCTTAGACTAGTAGGGGCTAAATAATTGATGCTTATAACCATTTGTATCCCAATAATGTCCTCCGTTTAGCAGGCTTCTTGGGATGGATTGTCTGCAAACTTCTCTCTTCACATTAGGTGACACTGATCAACTTTTTTTTTTCTGGGAAGGGTCGACAGAGCTTTGGTGGGCTTGAAGAACTAAGTTGAACTTAGATAATAGTGAGGAAGTATCTTGTGGCATAACCAGTTGAAATTTCAGCTGCACTGTAGGACTTGATTTTGCTTTCAGGACTGAGTGTGTCTAGCAAAATAATGCCTTCATATAATTAAATGCACAGACATGTGGGAATTAAGATGTAAATCTTGGCAGAAGATGTAAAGCTAATGTCTAGATTTATGGTTTTCCAACACACAGGAAAAAAAAAGATGCATTCTGCATACTGAAGCACGGAAATACTGTGCTCGGTAAAATTAATGTTAAATGCTGTTCAGATTTTACAGTCAGTTGGAGTGTATAGCAAAGAATTACAGCTACAGTTTGGTGAATAGTAAACTTTTTTTAATCCTTAGAAGAGAGAGAACATGAGCCTGACTTGTGTTGCTTTTGCAGTATTTAAGGGACCTTTCATCTTGTAGCAGTAAAAATAACATCATCCACACACAAGTGACAGCTGGAAGAAACACTAATTATGTTTCAGTATTCTTTTTCCTAAAGATGCTGATAAAATCTAGGCAAGCTCCTGTGTTGTTATTCTGAGTAGTTGCAATACCAGGTTTTTAAAGTCATCTTAGAGAACCAGTTATTTGTTATGTCATGTGATTGGAATCTATGCTGTGCCTAGTGGGTAGGATTGTATTTACAGTTGTATATATGAGTCTTGATGTAAACTGCAACGCTTCTGATAACTATCCAAGATGAATAATTAGTGCCTTAACCATTTAGACAAAACCAAAAGGCAAATACTTTTTTCAGAGTTCTCTTTGCATGAAGTTACTTTTTTGAAAACTGATGATGCCGGAAGAAGAGCCAGTATAATTTGCAAAATGGAAAAGATCACCATAGATGTTTTAAAATATCTTACTATGCAAATTGTCAGGATTAAGGTCTGTTCTGCCATCTGGATCACCTTTAGAACAAAGTCCACTAATGGATCTTTTCCACCAGTGTCTTGAGGAAATAGTCTCTGATTGCAACTGAAGCAGGGTAAAAATGGCAATAGATGGAAAATCCTTGTTGCTAATGAGCAAATCTAGGGTCTCTTAAGTCTGGAGAACTGGTGAAGCTCAGTGATCTTACTGTGCTGTAAGGTCAGATGATATGGTAACACTTAATTTTCATAGCTTGTGTTTGCAGACTGCTTCCAGTGCACGCTTCCAGTTTGGTGGAGGCAGAGGAGATGCTTTCATTAGTACTGGCTGCTCCTAGGAGTTGCCTGGGAAATCAGAGTTCCTTGGGTGGCTGTCCAGCCTAGATTAACAACTGGGTGAAACAGCATGCCCTGGCTGGCACAGCACCTGAAGACTTTCCCTGGCAGCTTGCCCAGTGGCAGTCGCCACCTAGCCCCAGTGGAGCCCTGGAAGGCAGGTCCAGCTGAGTGATGGGTGGTGCATTACCAGGCAGTCTCAGTGGGGCAGGCAGTGCTCTCTGTTGAAGGGGTAGGTGCAGTCAGAACGCCTTTATACATGGCTCGCATGCCAAGCACTTGACAAATATCACACAGTTCTGGTGAGAGTTTCCACAGTGTCCGTGTAGACAGAAGTTAATGCTTCCCAAGAAGGTTTTGCTGTCTTCTGCAATAATTTTTGTTTGCTCTGTCACACTTAGAGCAAGGTGGTGATCAGTGTTAAAATTCAGTGTTTATCCCTTGTTCGCTAGTGAAAAGCCATCCAGCTGAGGAGTGAATTTGCACTTTCAGAAGAAATGAAGTGGAATTCAACTTTCTTCTGGTCCCCAAGTGAGCAATGAGGAAACAAGTGTCCTGTTGTAAAATTAACCTGAATTAACTGACTTTATTCTCCTTCTATTTAAAGGACACAGAGGTTTAAAGGGGACTGATCTTGTCCTTTGTTTGAGCACACCAATGATGATTTTAGCAACTCTTGGTTTAAAGTTAAGATTTGTGGTTCAACACTTCAGCTTCAGATTTCTCTCTGACAGCTAAATGGCTGTTCCAGAAATGGTAAGTGCAGGTATTGGCGTATCTTCTGGTCCTTAGAAAGCCGTGTGCTGCATATATATGGCTGCAGTGTGCCAAGCACATAACTTGCTATTTAAAGAATTTCACTCCAGTGAATACTAGGAGTACACAAGAGGATGAGGTGTAGAGACTCAATGCTTCTTGCAGTGCAGTAGGAATTGTCTTGAGAGTAAGGAAGTGTCACTTTGCTCCTTTGAGGTACTATTTCACTGCTATCAGCTGAGTCCTCTGCAAATATTTGAAGCTCCTGTATGAGGTAACTTGGGTCCCGGAGAACACTCAAGTCAGATCATCTTAGCTGTAGACAGTCCTAGAACTGTCTGATTACTCAGATAGGAAAGCAACCAAGCCTCAAGGTGCAAAGTTGCAAACCACAAAGGTGTGATGGGGAAATGCTGATGGGAAATGATCCCAGCTGCTGAAAGGTGTGGCCCAAGGACAAGAGCTAGATGTTATCACAGAATCAAATAAGGCTCTGCCTTGTGATGCGCAGTGTTGGCTGGGAATCCCCTATGCCTACACACAATAAAAACAATGTCTCTTAGGATTCAAGTGTAATAAATACATTCTGAATCCAGAAAGAAACAGTAGTGCCATCTTGTAGCTATGCCCAGAAAACGTTCTGGTTATTTACATCCCCTCCAAGTATCAAAGCAATGTCCAGATTTTCTTTAGATGGTTGGTACGGACATCTGTTGCTTGTTATGAAAAAAAAAAAAGGTTAACTACCCTTGCAACTGGTACAGTTATACTTTTGCTTAAGAGTTCCTCTGTAACTGTAAAATTGCGTGGATATAAATGTGTTCTTAAGGAAAGAAGCTCAACTGTATGTGCAGTCCAGGAGAACTCTTTAACGCTGAAATGTGCTCCTGTATTCTGTGAAAAGGCATCAGCACTATGGGGGCCCAGTTGCTAGACTGTTAACAGATAACCATCTGGGCACCAAAATGTATTGATGAGCAGCTAGTCTCCAGCAGCTTGGATAAAACTTGCTGGTTGAGCAGTGTGTGAAACTTGGCTTCAGATTTCTGCAGTTTTAGCACTTCGTGTCTAATTCCTGGAGGAAGGGAGGGAGAGGGGACTTTGTTTACACTCTTCAGAAAGATGCGTGGTGTCCATTATTCCAGACTGTTTGAAACAACAGGGTATCAGTCTGCTCCATCCTGCCTAGAAGAGATAGCATCATCCTGACTCCCTATGCTTGGAAAGCCTGTGTCTGTACTGGGTGTCTCAGGAGCAGGTGCCTGTTCTTAGCACAGAAAGGTGCTTAGCCAGAAAAGGGTTGGAGTTACTGAAGGCAGCAGCCTTTGCTAGGGCTGTAAGCCCCTTGATCTGTTAGTGTGACAGTGTTTTGGGTACATGGTGGTAGTTTAAAACACTGCTCGCAGCAACCCAGGCAGTCTGGGAAACATTAGTTAATGCTGGTGGAACTGTGCCATCAGCGGGACAGTAATGTCTGTGAGGAAAGCTGGTCACTGGCTTTGAAAAGGTGAGATGTCAGACATCAGCCTTGAAAGTTGTAGGCCAGAGTCTACATGAATCTGCAGTGCAGTTTGCAAAGATGCAATGAGCATCTTTAAAGAACTTACGGGTAAAACATTGTGTTGTATTTTATTTAGACTGTATTCTGTTGTAGCATGAAAGAATATGGGGATTATGCCCTTTGAATTTTTCTCCTGACATGGAAATTAATGATTTCCGGATCTGTGGGCAAAACAAGGTGTCTTTCATTGGAATTCAAAATCTGACATCTCATTGTGACTCTGCAATATCTACATGCTAGTCACTGGTCCTGAGCTATTGCTATAAAGACCCACTAGTTTAGAAGCTTCCCTGGAACAAAGGGAAACAGCACAGAGGGTGATTTCTGAGATATGTAGTCATTTAGTTTGTGAAACAAAATGTGAATGGAATTAATTTGTTGAGGGCCTGGATGTGTGGTGAGTGACTCTGGTTGCTGCAATAGCAGTGCTTGATTGCGGGTTGGGCATTGCTGAATTCTTCTTACATCAATTAGAATCGACTTCCAAAGATTGGATTGATTTGTTGTATGGAGTAAAATGTTTTGTGGTTGTAGTGTAGATGCTGAATAACTTACCTGGACCCCATACAGTGTAGATGAGCCCTCTGCCCTGCTTATTTGGGAAATCTAAGAACAACCACAGGTGTTTTTCCCAAGAAAAGCCTAAAACAGGCAGTCTTTTTGACTGCACAGAAGATCTGTTGCCTGAAGTCGATTGTATTTAAGAACAGAAGTTAGAGATCATTATTGGGAGCCCGTAGTGAGGTAACTTGGTGTGGCCTCTAGATCTTTGCTATAGCTTCATTCCTAAGACAGTGAAAAGCACAGCTAGATGTTGCCTCCAAATTGGGCCGATGTCCTTGCTTCTTCATCTCCACTACGGGAATTTGCAGTAGACATCTAGGACAACTCAAGTACTGAGTGAGGGTCATGGGCAATCAGTAGTTCTCCTGCATGCACTACAGACCATACTTCATGTGAAAACATTACAGCCCCATCATATTAGAAAGGTTATGTAAGTCATGTAAAAGTTAAGGTACTGTTTTTCACAGTGTTTCATTAACACTTTGTGCCTCTTTAGCACTCTTTTTCAGCTAATCTACGACATAATGCACCTTGATACAATCACTGCCTGAACGGCCTATGACTCTAATAATGCCTTTTTCTGGTCTGTCTTATTCAGTCCTGTAATGTGTTTTTGAAACTTTTAAGTGACCTGTCCTGTGGGACTCAATAAATAGGATTAAAGAGGAAAAACTGTGCTTTTTCTTTCTGAAGGCTGGCTTTAGAGAGAAAAACTGTATTCAAAGCTGTTGCATGGATTAGTAGTGTTTGGCCTTTTATTTTCCAAATTTTTAATGATCCTAAATAGTCAAAGAAACTTAAAACCTATATTATTTTTCAATTGCCATTTAGTGTCCTATTAAAATATCCCCTTTAAAGCTTGGTCTCACCTTGAAATAACTGCCTTAAAAGCTATCCCTTTGTTTTGAGTAGCTCACTGAAAGAATGGGGTTTGTTTGAGAACAGAGAGCTCAAACACATTACTGTTGTTATAAAACATTTTTGTTGTTCAGTTACTGATTTGAGACCTGGAAGTCCCACTTAGCCTTGTTTTTATAATTGGTGTTAAAGTGCACTTTACTAAGATTGGCAACATACCTGATACAGGCACTTCTTGTTTTGCAATAAGCTAAATTTACCCTTCTTTGAAAGCAGCATTTGTGACTTGTGTTCTCTTACGTGAGTTTGGTCTCATTGTGGTTGGTTCTTGCTTGTATTTTAACTTAGGAACAAAAGATGTCTTTTCATTTCCTCATGTTATTCCCTAGCCAGCAGTTCCCAAGAGCTGTTTCGTTGAGCAGTTAGGTTAGAAACCATGTAATCGAAGTGGTGGCTTAACTTGACAGCTTCAGCTTCACGTGTAACAGCATCTCCACTGGGGCACAATTGCCATCTGGTTCATCTCAGGAGATTTCTGGGTGAAGTTCCCCTTCAGAAGTGGCTTCAGGCTTGTCTTATGTGGTGGAAGTTGCCCTTATGGTGGGATGCTTTTAGCATACATTGGTGTTCAGTGCTGCTGGATGAAGCCCAGAGTTTCAGTTGGCAGCACAGCTTTATGTTAACAACATTGTGGTTTCCTTAACACTATTCCCTGAAATACAGTGCAGCCTGTGCAGGTGGCATTACATACAGTGGCATAAACAGATCTCTACTGTTATCCCACAGCTTCTTGTCCCTGTCTCCGGTGCTCAGAGGTTTTGGTGCTTTCTAGTTAAAATGCAGAGGTATCTGGAAGCTGCTCCTCCTGCTAGCCTGTGTTTCTTGGTTCCTGGGTTGGATGCTAAACCAAGTTCAGAATAAGCTGGGTTTCTTCACTGATGGTGTTGGGACAGTGAAAATTTGTAGCAGAGGGATCTCAGGTTTGAGAAATGAAATGAAATTTCATTAGAAAGGCCTCTAATTTTCCATTGTTCACATGGCTGGCATGTCTAGGTAGAGGCTGAGCTGGGTGGTGGCTGCAGGAGGTTTTGCAGGACTGTTGCCAGGCACTCCTCCTGAAGGCAGGGTACCTGCAGCCCTGTGACAGGAGGAGGTAGGGCATGGGAGAAAGTGTAGATCTCAATGAAACCTCTTCAAGGTAAGAAGGTATAACATGGCTCCTTCTGTGTAGCTTTGGAGGAAGAAAGGTGTGCAGGGAACAAATGGCTGAAATAGCTGATTGTATTTTAACTGCCTTCTCTGCCAGTGTAGGAAAACCAAATAACTTTTCAAAGCATGTTTTTGGCAGGACAGGCAAAATATCTAAGGACAGAAGTTGTAATTCATTGCAAAAAGGGCTGTTTTTTAATCTCCAAGAGACATCTGAGTCCTCCAGTGAAGCATGTAAGAAATAATCACTGATGGTAACTGGTCACTTTGGTTTGAAAATAGGAACAGCTTTGTAGCCCCAAAGGGCTTGTGCCTTGCTCTTACTGTCAAAGTGCATGAATAGTGAGAAAGTTGTTCCTGTTCTCTGAAACAACTTCAGTAAAACTATCAGAGTGTTCTTGGGAGTGCAGCCCAGAGGAGGGCACCTCTAGTGTTACGAGGATGTGTTATTGCTCTTCATTTACTGCATCAGTGCTGATATTTTGCTCAGATTGGCAATACCTTTTCTGTTTATAAATGCAGTGCTGAGAGGTGTTAGCTGAAGCTTCATGTTTCAGCTGTTCAGAGGTCCTGTGTTGTTTCGTGTGTTGTCTCTTCCTTCCCCCCATTTTCTTGTGGAGTTGCAGTGACTGCAAAACATTATCTGTTTCCACATATAGTTTGTTAGTATTTGCCTTCTAGTGAATGTGCAAACAGCTCTTGATAAGAAGTACCATCCTTCCTCCCCACCAAGTGAAGAATGTGGATTCATGCACTTATCTTCATTTCTGGTAGTAGTGTCTTGGTAGCTGCGTGAGTCTGTTTATGTGACCTTTCTACTGGGAACATCAAGGTTACTGTCACCTGCTGTTCCCTCATTTCACACTTGTGCAGCTGTATAAAGTGTATGAGACTTCAGGCATTGGTTTTGAACTCTCAAAACCATGGAACCTCTTCTTCTGGCACAAGAGACCTCCTGTGCCACCTCTTGGAGTTCGCGCTATTGGCTGCACTGTGGCATTACTGCTTTTGTTTCCAGGTGGAAAGGGAGTATCAAAGTTGTGGAAAAGTGTAATTAAATTGCAGCAGCCAGAGGTAGAAAATAAGTGCTGTTCTCAACAGCTTTCAAAGTGTTTCAGGCAATCCATGTGTCAGTTTACTGTCCCTTTGTGACGTTAGGTTTTAAGTGCCCAGAGCTGTCTCTCTTGTGCTTGGACAACATGTGGCTCTTCAGTGTATGGAACTGTAGCTCCAACAGCTGTTTCAAATTTGCCTTCAGCTTTATCTGTGCTAGCATCAGGCATGAATTGCATTAAGCCTAGAGAAGCAGTAGTTAGTAGATAACCATAATACTGGTTTGGAGTTATAATTTTGCCAGTGTCACAAAGAGCTGCTGCCACAAAAAGGCTATCATGCTTTGTTAAAAATCCTGCCACGTGGAACAAAGATAGGGAAATTATTGTTTGTTCCAAGGGGAACAATTTCTTACTCTAACTTACATGCAAGTAACAGGCATTACCATAGTTGAATGTTCCAACCAAGGCTATGACCACTGGAGTGGCCTTAGGTAACTTCTTCTGAGGATGCTCTCACCAAGTTATTTTACAGTGGTCTGATCCAGTATGGATGTCCTTGTGTTGCCTAATCCTGTTGCTAAGGGGAAACTTATCCTTTTCCAGATCATTGCTGTCCTTCTCAAATGTAAAGGGGCTACTTTGACTTGTTAATATTTGTGGTAGTTGTTTTTTGTTTACCTTTTCTTTTTCGGAGATGTTAATGAATTTGCATATGAATGGTATTGTACTTGCATAAACTTTCTAGCTGTGTCACTCTTGAGGTAATTTCCTGTCAAGCAAGTAGACTGTGCTGGAAACTCCCCCCATTCAGGTGACTGGAGGATGGCATACTTTCCCAGCAGGGTCTCCATCTCTGGTGAATGCCAACTGAAATTTCAGAACAGTAGTGCAAAACCAGTCCCAGCCCTGTAATCAAGTAGACTGGTATCAATGTGGTTTCTCAAATGCAGAAGAAAATGTGCTTGTGATAATTTGACTTAACAGACAAGTGTAGTGAGTAGTGACAAAATATCCAAGTACATGAAAACTAACTCTTAATGCATTCCAAACCTCTAAAGGAATGAAATTATAAGTTTATATGTACCTTCTTAAAAAGTAGAGCTATCAGTGATGTTTTAAAGCAGGCTTATAAAAGAAAAGCCTAAAATCTCCAGTAGGAACACTTCTGACATCCTGAATGTAGACCTAGAGCAGAGAGAAATGCTATTGCTAGCAAAATGTGGTCAGCTTTCTCTCTTTCAGTGAAATCTGCATGAGCATGTGGTGTGAACAAGGAAGAAAATGCCCCTTTTCTGGCTGATGATAAATTGTTTACCATGAATCACTGTCTAAATAAGATGGCATGAAAAGAAAATGAGAAATCTGTTTTCTATAATTCCGGCTATTCATTGATTAAATTAAATGATCCATCTGTACCTAAATATAATTATAGTAAAGTCATCAGTGGAAGAGGAGAAAGCTGAGTTGTCAGATGGTGTAACAGTACTCTTCTGAATATGCAACTGCCTTGTGCATCTGCCCTATCTCGTAAAGGCTGCTTGAGAAAGGAGGGGACTGTAGATGCTGCTCTTGCAGTTCTCAGTTTGTGTCTGCTATGTAAATGGCAATATGTTGATGTTACAGAATTTTATACCAGGTTTTGTGTTGTCTTGCAATATCCTCTTATGCTTTTAGATGTGGAGGATGAAAAGCTGTTTCTAAGCATGTGGTTATAGCTTGATCAGTTTTTTAAAAAGCTCCAAAACATACCCAACAGAACCCAGCTCATTAAGCTTGTGGCTTTTCCTGTTGTATGCACTTAGACAGAAGCAGTGTTTTAGGCTGTATTGTGTGGCAATATTTTGACAGCTTTCAGACTAACCAAGTAGTAAAGACTTTCATAGCAGTCTTGTTTTACACTAGGAAAGATTATAAGTGTGCACAGAAGATCTGGGTTTCAGATATTGGATAACTTGTAAGAAGGTTTAATGCAGTCCTCCAGAAATGTTGAGGTATTCTTATTTACATATCTGGATTCTCCTGTACCTTCTCCTTCCTTTTATTCGAAAGGTCCGTGTTAAGTGAGGGTGTTTGAGGATGGTGTTTTCAGTGGTGGACTTCGCAGCAGGTGCTACTGGAGGTAAAGGAGGTGAGACACCAGAAAGGAAGGGTCCTCTGTAGCTCCGTTGAAGGATCTGGCATGGTACAGACCAGGCATCCCAACTGGCATTTTGTATTTGTGATTGTTTTGAATCCTCTGAATTTTTCAGAGATGAGCCCTTAGGGGAAGAGGGAGGATGCTTTGGTTAGCTGAATGGTCTTTTTTTTTTTCTTTCTTTCTCTTTCTTTTTTGTTTTTAATTCTTTCCCATTGGTATCTCCCTATTTGGCTGCAAACTGCTTCAATAAAATCATGTGTTTTAATGCTTTTGGACACACCCTTGACAGAGTGACGGTTTCAAATATCTCAGTTTTCATGGGAGACCACTGCCCTCTTGACTGGGGAGGTCTTGATACAGGCAGGTGAGCTCATACTAACCAGGCTTCAGTTCCCACTGCAGTTTTCTCTAAGCTGTGTTTTCATCTCTAAGTATATGCCTAAATGTTCAGAAACTAAAGGGGCAGCCAAATGTGATAGTGGTGATGAATTTTGCAGGTTGAAGAACTGCTTAAAATGAATGTTAAAGTAATCCCTGTATGTGTGTGTATGTTGTGTGTCTGTCTTTTTAATGGTCAAAATATCTTTCTGACTCAAATGATTAACTGCTTTGCAATTTGTATCTTGTATGCACACAGTGTTTCAATGTGGACAGTGGTTAAGTTTTTCTCTTGAATTTAGGAATTCTTTTCTGTCTGAAGATGCATAGTAAAGCTGATGTGCACTT
This sequence comes from Corvus brachyrhynchos, assembly GCF_000691975.1. Classification (NCBI taxonomy): domain Eukaryota; kingdom Metazoa; phylum Chordata; class Aves; order Passeriformes; family Corvidae; genus Corvus; species Corvus brachyrhynchos. The sequence continues at coordinate 901,652 of NW_008238834.1, read as the reverse complement.
AGTTCTTATATTTCTTGGCAGCTGTTCCTTGGAGTCGTAAACTCAATATTACATTATCAGTGTGGTCTAGTTATTTCTTCCATAGAAATACAGAAAAGCCATGATATAACTTAAATTCTAACAGTTTGAATGGGTTTTTTTACAACAGGAACTGTTCTCATCAGAAGCAGTAATGGCCACCTAATGCTGGTATCTCAACAGGCAACAGCACGAGCACAGAACCAGACACAAAATAACACAAGTGTGAGACCATCTGTGCCGACCAGCACACCTGCAGTCAGAATATGTGCTGTGCAGGTAACTTCTCTCATAACTTCAGTTTGACGTAGCTGTGTGTTTATGTAGTTATAACAGGGTTATGGATGCTTAAATAAGCATTTGAACCCTTTCTGAACAGGGTGATGGTGTTTGGTTTTGCACCAATAGACATCACTATATGCTTTGCTTTCTCTTGGCAAAAAGCTTGCTAGCTGTTACATATGGTAAAGTTCAAATTAATAAGCTCCTCTCTGATGATGATTATGTGAACCATTTTAAGAAAAAAAAATGCCAGCCAAAACTGCCTAAATGGTTACTGCTAGTATCTAAAACCTTGTGATCCTCTGATGGGATATTTCTCCAAAGCTGAGTAAAGCTGAGGACCTTTCCCGTGTCCCTAGGATGTTCCTGCTTCACTGAGCTCTGCTTCCATCTTTTGTAGTGTGGTCAGCACATAAGAGTAGGGAGGTACATAAAAGTAACAATTTACGTATTTCTTTTACCATTTTATTCGATTATGCATTGTCTCTAAGTGTCTCTGAACTAGTTGTTGAATATTAAACTGGTAGACAAAGAGCTTTGTTGAGCAGTGTTTCAAGTATATGGGCTGTGTGAATTATGCCTGTATTGTTACTGTAAGAGGATGTGTCTCAGTTTGTATCTGACCCCATCTTCAGTGTCTGTTTTGTCATTGGCTTGTCTGACAACCATTCTCTGCCCATGTGTAATTATTTTTATTTTTATTTTTTTCAAAGAATTCTGGCACACAGTTAGTAAAGAAAATAGCAGCTGCTCCTGTGAAAACGTTATCTCAAACAACAAATGCCGTGGTCTCTACTATTCAGACACCTGCTGTAATACAGGTACTTTGCAAGCTTTACAGTATGGTGGAATAAGTGACAGAAAGAACTGGAGAAAATACGGATGCATTCTTGTTATTTCTAACTGTAATCTGGTTTTCAATAAGCTTGGTAACCTTTGTCCTCACAATAAATTATTTCCCAAATCTGTTTTTTTAAATGCATAATTTAATTAGGCTTCTGTCAGTGTATGTCAGATAAGATTATCTCACTACAGTAGAAAGCACATGAACAATGAATAAAATAGATAGTTCAGAGGGCCACTTCCAGTGCTTTTGTACGCTGTGATAGAGCTCCTTCAATCTCTTGCTAAATCTTTTCTGGGTGATGTGCTTCTGTTGGGGTTCCCTGTTTTCTTAGTGGGGAAAAAGGTATACCTGAGGTGATGTTGAGGGGAAAATGAGCTGTCTGCACCAGTCAAGCTGTTTTTCATGTGTATGATTTTTTTTCCCTCATTATAAACTGAAGGAAGGTGAAGACCTGTTCTCTAATTGAGCATGGCAGGATGGGTTCCACAGGTACAACTGTAAATAGGCAGTGGTTGAAAATGCCTCATTATTTTCAGATAGTATTTTTGTCTTATTTCCTAGGTCTTATTTTGCTTTTTCTAGAGAAAAATGTTGTAGTCCTCTTCTGAAGAGGCTTTTATCACCTGTAGAGTGTGAGACTTTTCCTACGTATGGTTCATCCTCTGTTTTTGGGGACCAGACTTCTGGATAAGCATGTGGGATGAAAAGAAAAGTATATTTTTCTTCAGGTAATATGTTCTGTCCTCATAATATGGAGGAGAAATCATGAAGAAGTCTGGTTTGTACCTATATTTTGTGATAGGAGTTTGAAGGAGACTGAGCTGTAGCAGCTGACAAAACACTCAGTAAATGAGCAGGATCAATCATTCAAAAAAACATGTTGGATGTATGTTCTCGACCCTGGGGATGTTTGAAGCATTAGGGGATGTGTTTGCTGACAGTGGTAACAGTCTGACTTACAAGTTCATCCTCCTGCTGTTCTTCTGTATCAGCAACTGGCCACTACTCACTCTGTGCTCTTTTTTCACTTCCCTCTCACTACAAATGCATAATGTTGGGGCTAAAGTGGAAAACCCAGAGGCCTCTCTTAGTACATTTTCTATTTTGCTTAGAATGGAAGCAGTGTATGCTTTGTGTCTAAGAACAGTAATGGATATTCCTTACTCTTATTTTGGAACACTAGCTTGCAAACGCTGTGTTTGTGATCTCTGCATAGAGGTCTTTAGGCTATAAAAACAATACTCATCCACTGTACTGCCCTTGCACTGGGGAAAAGAGATGAAGGTCATCCATCATCTGATGGATGAAGTCGCATGCATCCGCACACTCTCATGTGGATAAACATTGAGATTCATCATTCTATTAACTTCTCTTTTCTTAAACTTACATCTGCTTTTGGCTTGGTTCTTCTGTACTTCTAGTTCAGTTTTGATGTAGTCTGTTGAACTTGTGTTCTTCTGAGATACTTAAAAAATACTCTACGTCTATGTCTTTTGTAGGCTGGTTTTTTTTCCCTTCCCGCTGTGGAAACTGGAACACTTGTAATGAGCTGTAGGGCTGGATTTAAACAGCAGGAGTAATGACTCTAGGAAAAATTAATAGTGCTGTTTTGTTTGGAGTGGCTTCCTTGAAGCCCCTCTGTTTTGCAGAGGATTGCAAAGCCCTCTGCACAAGCTCCTTGTACAATGAAGAGTAAATAGATGCAGTGTGGATGCATCTTGGCATGCCATGGTTTGCTCCTCACCCTGGGGTGGGCAAAAGAAGAGTGCTGAAAAGGGAGTCAGTGCAAAAAGTTGATGGATCTGTCTGGGGAAAGGAAGGCAGAGCCCTTGGGTCTGATTTCCTTGGCAGCAATTCATTCATCAGTCTTAAAAGAACTTGTTGATCTTAGTCTGGATAGTTTTCTGAGGTCACAGGAGAGGAGTGTTGGTGTGGAAGTATGCTGTCATCACAGAAAGTGGTGGATAGTGGAGAGGAAATGATCCTTGGCTTGGTTGTGTGTCTTCTATCTTGCATGACATACAACTTGAAACACTATCTGCAAAACTCTCTGGGTACTGACTGCAGGATTATTATCCTCATCAACAAAAATATTTCCCTTTTTTGACATTCCTGAATGTTTAAGCTCTGAGGTTAGACAAAATTACCAGCCCGTTCTTGTTTTTTACCTGTTTTCCAGATGGGGTAACGAAGCTGCAAAGTGCCTAATTAGCATCATGCTGGGGCACTTTCATTTAGATGCAGAGCACTTCTTCTCTTGAAATGACTTCAAAATATGCAGGATTAATGCCATTTTTTTGTGGCGACTGTTTCTCTGTTGCTCAAAGTGAGAATGAGAATTGTCAGTAGTGAAAAAGGTTGACGGCAGATGACAGAAGTTAATTCCCAAATACTCATTTTCCTGGGAAAAGGGTCCAAAAGACTTCCTGTTGTTTCTTCCCTCAGCTGATAAAATGCAGTTCTAGTCTTGATGTGTAAGCATGCTGGAATTTGCAAGAGATCAGCTCCTGTTTTCGACTTTTAAAAGCCCAGGGCGTTGCAACTTGGCAGATCTGCACTTCCGTCTTCCTCCTGCCCATCTGTTTGTGGGATTCTTGTGCCCAGTTTGCCTCCCTGTGGTCTTAGAGCTGTTGAGCCTCATCCTTGGAAGAGGCAGTGGTGGTGGCAAAGATCCTGCAGAGAGCTATTAAAGTGTTACCAACAGTGGGAGCCTAAGCTAGAAAGCTTTTTGGTAGCTGCCTGCTGCTTTCATGTCAAGCTGGCAGCAACTTGGGGAGGGGAGGACACCCACCCAGGAAAAAAACCAAGTAAATATATGACAAAAGTGTTACAGTTTTGCTTCAGCTTTAAGTGTTTGTTCATTAGTTTTCCCTATCCTGAAAGACTTAAAAGTCCTTTTGATATGCTACATGACGTCTGTCCCACTTTTGATTAGTGTTTGTTCCATCCATGGTGGGGCAAGTTAAGACTCCGGTCTTACTGTCTTATGATTAATGCAATTAGCAGGTATTAATTGTGCCTGTTGGACTAAACTGGGGTGCTTAAATGTGTTAAGAGTCAGTGAAAGCCATTACATTGTGCAGATCTGAACCTAGAATTTGGGATACAAAACCAGACTTTCCCTTCCTCTTAAGAGGCTTAGAGGCAAGACTACGCTGCAGTCAAGATTTCAGATGTTAACCTGGAGCTCTTGCTCTTCTGTAACCTGTGGGTTCCCTCTGGCTTTTCAGCTTTTAAGTTGAGAAATCAAAAGTAGTGGGTTTTTTGTATAGGCAGGGTCCTTTACTCGTATTGTATTCTGTTGTATCAAATGAGCTGTGTTGGTTTTTTGGGTATGGTTTGTTTGTTTGCTCTCTTTAAAATCTGAAGCAGAAATACTTCAGTTTAGTAGGTTTTAGATTTATCCAGGTTTGCAAAGAAGGGAGGTGTTTTTTCCTAAACCTTAATTACTCTCCTGTTGCTGGAGCTTATAGTGAGATTTTTAAAAAGAGGTCTCAAAATAACTGAATTTTGTACAGGTTTCTGTCAGGGCAGAGGAGAAAGGGATCCAAATTGCTGCCCACAAGGATAAGGCAGGAAGAACTTTTTAGGTCCATTTGCTGAGCTGGCTGCTTCTGCTGGCACATGCATCCTTCCAAAGTGGATGTGATGTCTTTTGCTTACTCTGTGTGTGATAGGAAAAGCAAGGGATGTTGCAATTGGGAGAGGAGCTTCAGGGCAAGCTTGGAAGATAAATAATCGCTTATGGTTCTGTTTGTCTTCAGAACAGTATCACCTGCCTTAGCCTTGTCCATTAGTCTTGGACTGTAGGAACCTGGCAAAGTTAATATATTGGTTTCTTCAAGACAATTTTACCTTTCTCTCTTCCTTCAAAGTTGCAGGCAGTGCTTTGGTCTGGATGTGCCTTTGTAATTTCTTCCCCCCACCCTTGATTTATAAATAGAATTATGGCTGTGAGGGTACTGTCACTTACTGTATTAAATAGAGCCTCTCAAAGCAAATGAATCTAAGCTCTAAAAGCAAAGAGAAAAGTAGTTTCTTTATGTTTTAAATAGTACTGTGGAAGGAGGTTGCTACCTTATGTGCTAGCAGAATCCAGTATGTTTGTCACGTTGTTCTTTGGTTAAAAAGTGTTAATTTTTCTCTTCAGCCGGCAGCTGCAACAGCTAGTGTTACTACAGTTACTGCTGTAAAGCCTTTGAGTACTGGAACACCTGTAAAACTTCCAGTTACAGGACCACCTGCACAAGCTATCTCCCAAAAGGCAGTCTCTGTGAAAGCAGAGGGCACAACAGTAGCACAGACCAGCGCTTCTACAGTAAGGAAAAAAAAGTTTTTAATTAAAAATTAACATTCTGTATGTTCATCAGAGGTTGAAGAGACAGTGCAACATCTAACAGTCTTCTCTTTATTTCCACACTAGGAGATGCTAGAGAATGTGAAGAAATGCAAGAATTTTCTTGCTACAGTAATAAAATTGGCATCTAGTGGACCTCAAGCCCCTGAAATGGGGCAGAATGTGAAGAATCTGGTGCAAAATCTACTGGTGAGACTTCTTTTTCAAAACAAAGTCTGCATCATTTGTGTATAGATTTTTGACATTTACTTCATCTTGGTTTTGTTCCTTGTCTTTTTTTTTTTTAACAGCTCAGGAATTGGATTTGTGGCCGAGTACATCTGACCCTCATTAAATCTTACATTATAAATTGTATTTTAACTGAATCCCATGCTGTGTTGTTTCCTCCCTCACATTTCTGTTTCATTTTATGCACACAGGTAACTGATAGCAGGAGGAGCTGGTAGTATTACCACAGCTTCTGGGTCTTTTTTTTTCATGTTAGTGTAGTTTTGAGTCCTCAGTAGCAAAAATTTGATGTGGAGGTTGCAGTGCAGTGGTAAGTCCGTACTAATGCTTTACTCCAAGGCAGAACTGAGCAGTGGAACAAGCATGACATTATCAATAGCTTTAAACAGTAGGATGGGGAAAACAATGTGGTGGCTGCCAGCCTCTCTCTCTTTGCAGGTGGCTTCCGTATGGTGCTTCGTGCTGTATCCCAGCACAGCTGGGTTTTCCTGGTAACGATTTCTCCTGCCACTTCTTGTCATGGCATTTGACCGCTGCTGCTGTGTTGTTGTTCCACTGTAGCAGAAGGCTGTGTGCTGGTGGAGGGGGGTGGCTTTGCTCGTGGTACCAAAGGACTTTTCAGTCTAGGAAGGTGTGATGTAGACAGGTGTAATTTCAGAGAGCAGATTGTTTGAGGATGCAGCTGTGCAAAAATCTGATTCCTTAGCCTCTGTCCCTGCTGGACTATGCACCTTCCTTCTGTGGGAAAAATAGAGTTGTTCTTTCTTGTGCTTACAGTACTTTTTTTTTAAGAGCAATTGTTAAGAGACATTAATACATTGTTAACTGCACACTTGTTTGCTTTTTGTGGTAGTTTAAAAATCTTCCATCCAGTATGGCTATGATTTAAATGCATGAGAGAAATGAGTAAATTGCAGCTGGGCAGTAAGATGATCCTTAAGGCAGCATTTCATGAAGTGGGTGTCAAGCACCCTGTATGCACTGAGCCATGGTGTGCCAAACCACTTGCATCTGTATCACTGAGACCTCGGTGACCCATATCTGCATCTCAGTGAGATCTAACAGGCAACAGATCAAATGGCTGAATGGGAGAGCTCATGTAAGCTCTGTTTGTCTGCAAATACACAGTCTTTAAAATCCCTGTTCTGGTTATGTAGTAACTTGGAACAATTGCTCCAGAGGTGAATGTGGGTGAGAGGAGTAATTTCTCAGCAGAAGCAGAGATTGGTGCTGCTCTTTGTGTGTCTGTACCTTCTTGGGAGGAGGTCATGTTCCTGATGACTCTGAGAGGGTGAGGAAGGGCAGCAGAGTCTGGGGTTTAGCCCTGTTGTACAAGTGAGGGATCTCAGAAGTTTGCTGCAGCTGTCTAACCCTCCCAAGCCCTTGAGTCAGGTGTTTGTGTTGTGGCAGGGTGGACAGCATTAAGAAAGGAAACAGTACTCTGCAATTCAGAGGACTGTTACCATGGGGGTATGCAGAAACGATGTTTTGATTGCTTTTGAAAGACTGTGTTAAGTGTTCTGTTTTATTAGCTGTGTATGCATTAGTCTAGAATTGTCTTACAAAAACTGCTAAGTTATCATTAGTCTTCAATGCCTCTACGTTTATTTTTATGCAGATAAACTACCTTTACTGAAGGAAGTATTAGTCGTTGATTTAAAAATACATCTACATAACAATGAGATACTCAAAAGGATCAATACTGCTTATGAACTTTTTTCTCTCCATTCACTTCAGTGACTGGGTGTGAGCACCTATCCCTGAGTGTGTTAACTGCCTGTAGCTGAAGAAAGCATAAACAACTTGGGTAATCCTGTATGAAAATTACAACATTATTCTATCCTAACTCCCTCTTTTTTGCTTTTCTAAAGAAAGCAGGAAAAAAGCATTTGAGCACTGAAATTGAACAATGTCGTGATAATACAAACTTCCATGACTTTTTTATACATCTAGGAAAAAAAGTGTGGTAGATTCAGTTATAACTTACTATTGTAATTATATTTTCCTCTTAGGAAGCAAAAATTGAACCAGAAGAATTTACAAAAAAGCTGTACATAGAGCTGAAGTCGTCTCCGCAACCATACTTAGTTCCTTTTCTCAAGGTAAGTGTCTGATTATGGATATTTGATGTTTAGAAGGAAGGGAGGAGGACCAGAAAAGAAGAGAAAAGAATTGGGGCATTCGGATAGGTATTGGTTCAGGTCAGTTAAGAATGGTGCTTAATGTACCTCTGTGTGACTGTTGTGCTTGGAAAGACAGTTTTTAAGGGGAAGGAGAATTCTTGAGGAGTAGTTAATGCTGTGTTCTTAATATTGTAGAGTAATTGCCCTCTAGGTGTTAGTGGAGACTAGTGTTTTGGAAGCTGTGCATCTATCTACAGTAGAGCAGCTATTTTAAGATGACCTCTTACTTTTTCATCAAAATTGTAGCTATTCTAACACAGAAGCTACAACTGTGGCAATGCACAGCTTATGCCATGTCAAAGAATCTACATAAAGCTATTCATCTTCTGCTGGTTTATGTTTAGCTGGAGGCAGGAAAAATCTCTACCCCTTTCTCCAGAAAGGGTGTGACAAGACTGCTGCAGCTTCGGAAAAGAATCCCAGGAACTCTACTTCCATTCAAGCAAATAATCCTATAAAGGAAAAATGCTTCCTTGAGACTTTCCATCATATGGTATAATGGTATTAACAAGATAAAAATTAGCTGTACAGCAAGGATTAAATCCCAGTGAAAACATGGAAACTACGTTAAATCTACTAAATTGCAATGTACACCATACTCTTAGGCTTGTTAGATCTGTACATTCATTATAGGCATGATGGAGAATAAAGGAAGAACAGTTAAGTCGTAAAGCTGGGACAGAGTTTTTCTGGAGTTTGCCCTTTTCCTTGGTATTTGACAGGCCATATAACAATGCATGTGATAATATTGATATTGCTCTAGATGGCTGGTGTTAATCTGCTCAAATGTGGGATAAAAATTTTTATTACAGTGGCAACTTCTAAATGCTTTTCTAGCAAGTTTGCCATGGGTCAGAAAGACTACAGTCATCTCTGCAGGACCTTAAGATGAGATGGGAGATTTGATATTAGAAAAAAAAATTTCACTGTTAGGGTGGTCAGGCATTGGAATAGGTTGCCCAGGGAGGTGGTGCTGTCACCATCCCTGGAGGTGTTTAAGAGGATCTGGTGCTGGGTGGTGACGTTTAGGGGTTACAGTGGTTGTGCTGGGCTGATGGTTGGACTTGACTGTCTTAAAGGTATAAGGTCTCTTCCAACCTTGATGATTCTATGATTCATTAAATTTTCCAATTGGTCATTTATTACCTGTTTAATTTCCTGGAGGCTTCTTAAATGCCCATGCAAAAGCCAGAGAAATAAACAGCTCTCAGAATGGGTTTTCTGCATCCACCGTGGGTCTGGCTGCAGAAGGACCAGGCTGTGAGTACAGGGTCAGTGTGACTGGCACTCAGAAGTGCTCAGCTGTTATAAGAAGCCATCCAACAATGTGAAGAGCTGCTACACTTGATGCAGGGAACTCAAGGCAATTCTGCAGGGGTTAGGTTGGGTTCGTCAGCGTGGGTCAGACCCTCACCTGTCGCAGCAGAGCCCTTGCGTGTTTCTTCTGCAGCATACTGCCAGGTTCAGGTATCATCCTGGCTTGTCTGTTTTGGGCAGCATCCATCCCACATAACCCTTGGCATGATGCTCTCTCCCTGTTGCATGCTACATTAACACAGATACACTGTGACTTCAGAAGTGTTGTTCAGACATGGTCAAAGTTAGCTGAGTTTGCAGTGTTGCCAATCCTTTAGAGCATCGTGCACCCACATTGCCTTTCCTGAAACACTGTAAGGATGTGTGGTTGATACACACAATTAGGTTGATCTGTAACTCTGAGCAGCTGTGACAGGACTGAGTGCCAAATGGAGGATGACTTCAGGAGCACTTCTCTAAGGTGCTGAGTGGATCGGCGCTGGCCTTGTTTGTGGGGTAAATGTTTGCAGCTTGAGTCTGGGAAGAAATGTGATAAGGCTTTTTGCCAATCCACTTTTAGCTAGTGAAGTGGAATTTTAGGGAGGACTCTCTGGAGTCATCTCTTATCTTTGAGCTGCAGCTTTTTGATGAAGCTGTGCATGTGTTTTTGTTTTGTCTGTGCCAAGAGGTGGAAAAGTACAGTGGCTTTGGCTGTGAAGCCTGCTTGATTTTCAAGTCTGCTGGATGCTTTTGGTACATGAATTACATCAGGAGCTAAGCAGCCTTTTAAAAGAAAAAGAAGTGAATGTTAAAAAACAGATGGGCTGCAAAAGGTCCGGTTGTGCAAACAGTATGGTTATTTGGTACACTAGCATGTGAGACATGCTCCTTCTGCATGAAGTCCAAAGCAGCAGCACTGTGTTAGGAGCTCTTACAAACTTTAGCTACTGTTAAAGGGGGAGGTAAAAATAAAAGGGTTTTCAAGAATATACAGGTAGCTGCAGAACTGATTTCCCCTGGTTCAGAGCCATGGCAGATTATACACAGTCAGGAAGAAAAATCTGTAGAGAGCTTGAAGATTATTCTGTCCATTAACCTTCTCAAACACAGCTGTAGTAAAAATGAGATGTTGCCAGATTCCTTTACTTTTGTTCTCCTGTTGCCGAGAAGTAGCTGGCTGAAGTTGAGTTGCTGCAGCTCTACAGACATTATTAAAGTGGTATCCCCCCCTAGTGTAGAAACAGCTGTATTGGTATAAAAGTGTTCATGTCTTCAGAGCTTGTTTCTGACTTTATTGGATGATTCGTAGTTCCCTGTCAGATGGGCTCCATGAAATAAACACAGCTGTTCCAATATAGCAGAGTATTTTTGGCAAAACAAAATTCTTTCAGGTAATAAAGCAGTTAAAATCATCTTACTCAGAAACATAAATTCCAAATTGAAAAATCCAAAGAGAAGAACAAAGTTATATGTGAGTTTCCCCATAGATGGGATTCGCTATGCATAGTGTAGCTGTGGTGATGGTTGACCTTTGCTCAGCTGGTGTTGGTGTTTCTTGTCATCTTCACTGAACAGGATTGTCATCAATTTAAGCGTGCCTTAAATTTAGCAAAACTTGTTTGCCATTTATTGTTTTATGAAAAATTTAATTGGAAAACGAGGAAGAGGATTCAGTTACAAATGTATTATTATTATGGAAAACAATGCTGATACTGCATCCAGTGTTTTCTCATTTTTCTTTTAGAAAAGTGTGCTTGCCTTACGGCAACTAATGCCTAATCCTCAGAGCTTTATGCAGCAGTGTATGGAGCAACCAGCTCCAACCCAAGAAGTGATTTCAACTTGTACCTCTGCAGTACCAGCTCCTTCGACAGGAGTGGCAACCTCGGCTGTAGCAGCAACTGCTCTTCCAGTTGTAAAACCCGTGCCTGCCTCTGTAGCAGTCACAGCCCCTCTGGTTATCACCCCAGTCCTTGCCACCACGTCAACAGCAGCTTCTGTGCAGCCCGTGAAGGCTGTTCCTTCCTCTGCAGCGGTGACAGCGTCTCTTGGGCCCGCAGCTTCCATCCTCACCACAACCATGGCACCGTCCAGGCTGACGGCTGTCCAGCCTGGCAAGCCAGTTTTCACCTCTGCAGTGCCAGTGCCCTCTCTCCAGTCTGCAAAGCAAGTGCTGATCTCTACTGCGGCATCTTCAGCAACAGCCCCTCTCCGGCCTCTGAAACCAGTCATTGGAACGCCACTTGGTGTTAAAACCTCGCAGCCCAATTCCATCCTTGCACAGTCAGTGGGTGCTCAGCAGGTGGTTAAAGTGAAACAGCTGGTAAGATGGATTCTCTGCTTCTCTGTAACTAACCAGGCTCCTTTACTTTGATGACTCTTGCCATTTAGTAAAGAGGATACCAATTTGGACCTCTGCTTTTTTTTTGTTTGTTTTGTTTGCTTGTTTTTTTCTTTTAGTACATGAAGCTAGTCTGTCTTGAGTTCATCCATTATGTTTGTCAGAGCTTAGAAATACTGAGCTGTTGCTGGAAAGGTGAATCTAAACCCAAGCTGACACCTTGGTCTCTTGCAAGGTATATCAACCACCATTTCACCAGACTGAACATCCATCTTGAGACACAAGGGGAGATGAGATCTAACCCCCCTATGCACACAGCCAGGCTAGGTTGGCACCTGGAAGAAAAGAAAAGGTAGGAAACGCTAGTGTCAGAAAGAGAAACTGCTGATGGGATACTTACATTAATTGCTCTTCAGTGCCCTGTTAGGGCTGTGCCTCAGCCAGCCATCCGGGATGCCAGTCTTTCTCCCAGGTAGTTCCTGTCCTGAGTACTTTGCAGGCACAGGTGGCTCGATGATGTTCAGTGATGTGTTACCTGAAATGTACAAACTACCTCAAGGAGCTTTTCCAAGCAGAGTTCTGACCTCCGCATTTACTCTAAGACATGTTAATTACAAAGTTGTCCAAAAGTGAGTTTTTTCTATCAGGCCTCATTAGCTAACAAATTCCAGGAGAAATAACTGTCTTATTAAAACAATACCCTCAAAAGCAATGTGTTACATTTTTTTATTCTTGGCACAGGTTAACTTCTTGCTAATGTTAATGTTAAATACCAAGAAACTGTGGATCACAGGTATACCTGAAAGAGCAACTTTGTGAAATAAATTAGGTTTGGCTTATAAGTGTTTAAGATACTGAGTAGCTTGGTGTCTAGCTGATCTACCTGTAAGTAATGCTCTCAAGTATTTTGAGAGAATAGTCTCCCTTTGGCAGATAAAGAATTCAATTCTTGCAAACGTATTCATTGTAAAGATTGTTTTTCTTTAAAAAGTGGGAAAAACATTAGACTTCCTGTGAAGCTAGATTTAATTTCCACAGATAAAGTAGGACATCTGCTATGGATATTGTGTGTACTTGATTTAACAGTGTTCAGACCCGTAAAATGTTTTGGTTTTTTAGTTTCCTTCTTTTCAAAGGGCATAAGGTTGATGTAATATAAGAATCCTGCATTCTAAATAAAGAGTTTATGCTGTGGTGGCATAAGCTACCATAAGCATGAGCTTTTCACCTTTCCAGACTTGCTTAAAAAGAACAAAACACTCAACTTAATAGGGTGGATGGGGAGTCCTTTTTCTGAGTGGATTTGGTTAAAAAAAAAAAAAAAAAAAAAAAAAGGCAAAATACCCTCAACCCCAAAACTCCAAAGGAGAGTTATCAAGCATATGCACTGACAGTCTTGGCTAGTAGTAGCTAAAGCCAAATTGGAAAAGGAGTTGGTACTCATAATGTCTTTGAGGACTAAGTTTTAAATTCCAGCCAGAAGAAAAGAATTTCTTAGGTAGTACACAGGCAGGAGAGCAGTTTGTTGGCTACACAGCAAGTCTTGTAATCCAGGGGAAAGGTTGACCATCTGTACAAATAGGCGAGGAAGCTTAGCTCTACGCAGGGGAGTCAAAACACTTCTTGAATTTGATATTGGTGAATTCAAGAAAGGGCTTCTGCCTCTACACTGCTGCAGTGTGGCAGTCTGCTGCAATTGCTTTTCTTTGCTGTGCCCTACATATATTGAGTTGCATACAAAACATGTTTTTATCCTCATTTGGGTAGATCTCAGGCACAGTGATTAAAATACTTGCTCTTCTCAGATACAGTTGAAGGACTGAGTTGACTGCTTCACAGCTTAGCCATATCAGGAGCTTGGTGTTTGTTCAGACAACTTATTAGCACAAAGGACGAGTTAGTAGAAGTGGCTGTATCTCTTAGGGCTTCCCTGATGCCTTTCCTTGAAAGGGCAGAGGGTCTATTTTCTCCCATAAGAAAACAAATCTGGACCTGTCCTCCCTAAACAGAAGGGTCCTACTGCCAGCTGAAAAAGGAAGCACATTGCCAGCTGTGCAAATCTGTCCACACAATGCTGCCAGCAATTTTTTTCCCTTTCCAGCCCACAGGGATGTCTGATGCCATACACTCCCTCTCCATGCCCCTTTCTAATTTTGGCCTCTCGTGCTTGAGAGAATTTAAAGCGAACTTTCATGTGCCAGCTCCACTGTAATGTTGGTGGTGCTCAAGAATGCAGTACTGCTATATTCTAATATCAAATTTGTGACTGGATTGATGCAACATGAAACTTTTAATTCCTGTAGCATGATTATCAAAACTCTGTGTGCACATTGAGGGACCTGCTCTTCACAGGTGCTGTTGGGATTGACTGTGTTCCTGTGCTGTGAGAGTTGCACATTTTGAAGGATTTTCTCGTGTGACTTTCTTAATATCACCTCATTTAAGGGTGTTGACTTACAAAAGAAGTTTCATCTTGGAAATAGTTTGTCTTGCTCTAGTATTGCTCTGTCTCTTGTTAAAGCACAATAAATGAAAATTTACGTTACCAGCTGCTGGCATCCAGCTGTGAGAAAGCTGCTGTGAGACTACAGCTTTACGTCAAGCATAACCAGCCAGGGGTTTATGGTGTAGTCCCCACACTTACCAGTGGCACTCTCTGGAGATTATTTACAATTGAATCAAGGAGTGAAGTGTTTATGCTGTTGCAACTGCTTGTTCTTAGTGAGTTGTTAGTGTCAAGTCCCCTCAGAGCTGAGCTTTTGTGAACAGTCTCCTCCGTTGTTTTTTTTGTCCTGGATATTGCTTTTGCATTCAATTTGTGAGGGTTCCTTCATGAAGCAATACTGCTTGTGTGTGATGATACCTCAGCATCCCGCTGCTGATCTCCAGACTTCGTTTTATGAGTCTAAAACAGGTTCAAGTGAGGCTAATCAGTCTCTCTCAGGCAGCCATCTCTCTGTTGTCAGCTGAATGCAGCTGCTTTTTTTTTACTTAAGAATGTTGGTGATTTTATTCCAATGTATGTATCAACCTGCTTAACAGGGCACAAGGGAATAGTCCCTTTTCTTTATTACTTCTTGCTGCTAACCTGAAGAAAAGGGGCAATAACTCCTTCTTGCAGATATTACCAATTTTTGTGATGCTTTGTTCTGGCATTGGATCCTTGTTGAAATTTTCAGCATTGTTATTCTCTCCCATTGCAACTCCCAAGGACTTTCAACTTACGTTAGTCTAGAGCTAGAATGGCAAACAGAAAATGGGCTGTACTGCCAACACATCCTTTCTGTTTCTTGGCAATGTAGCCTCCTGGGTTCCTTGACTTACATCCCAGTCTCCACTTAGACCATTGTTGTAATATTTTCTTATTAAAAAAAATGCCCTAGGGTATATCACCGTGTTCCGCAGCCGTAGGGAGGAGGAGAGAAGATCCAGCAGGCAGGAATTGTGCAGCAAGGTTGATTTATTTAATTATTTTACAAACTCTTTTATAGACTTTTTTCTTCATAGTCTAATTGGACGAGGATCAGCCACCCCTTGGGGGTGATTGGCTAAAATCCTAAAACATCCATTGTCAAAATATTTTTCTACTATACTACAAACAAGACTTCTTAAGGTTGCAGGTGTTTGGTTGTTTACAGAACTCTGCTACCTCTTCTGTGAGAGAGAAAAGTCTCTCACGGACTTAGGAAATAGCAAGAAAATCCTTTCTAGCAGCATTTTTGTATCCACATTTTCTATCTCTGTTCTTTTGTCTGCTGTACCTCACCCTGGAATGCTTGTTTCCTCTGTGCTGTTCCAGTGTTTTGCGTGCTGAAGATGAAGCATCGTTCTTCCTGGTGATAAGGAGGACCTCTAGGTGTGTGTCAGTGCTAGTGAAGCCTGTGAGTCCAAATTTGTTGGCTCCTCGTTATATATATATTATATAAACACAGCCTGTGAGTCCAAATTTGTTGGCTCCTCGTTAATTATATAAACAGACAAAGGACGCTGTTAACATTGTTCACAACTTGCAGCTTTGGAAGCCGGATCTTTCTGACAGGTCAAACCGAGCTTTGGGAAAAACGCATGGGAGTAAACGTTAGCATCTGTTGTACTCCACGAGGAAATGCTGCATTTGTGAGCCTCATCTCTGTCTGCAGTCTGTCCCTGTACTCCTGTAGTTCTTTCCTCCTCTGGATCTTAATGTTTCTTCTCAAGAACTATGTCAGGTTTTCAGATACCACTTTCACATCAGTTATTCTATGTTACTGCTGCCGTAGTGCTACCAATATGGGGACGGTTGAGGGAGTATCTTGACTCTGATACACAAAGTACCTCTTTTTGTGAGTGTGTGTTGGGGTTTTAGGAGTTCTCCTTTTGTTTTCTTTTTCTCTTTAAGAATTTTCCCCATACATATTGCCAGGGTGACAAATTACTGGGTGCTTAAGAAGAACAAAAGACCTGGCCACGGGAGGAAGGGTCCAACTGGCTACTCTTTTACATCTGGGGTTTTCTGGTGTAGGGTGGGGGTGCCGAGAGATTTGGACTGGGAAAAAGGGGGTGGGTACAGCCCCTGGCTGGCTGGTTTTCTCTGGGCATTTGGAGAGAGAGGGGCTGCCACCATTGTGGGGGGAGTTTGTGAGCGCTGCAGGCTTCTGCTTTTGGCTGCGTTCCTTCTACCGTGAGTGGAGCCCGCTCACTGGAGCGGCTGTTACACCGGGACCCTAACACCCCACCTCACTAAAAGAGGGACCTTTTCACCATCTGCTTGGGTGCCTCACAGAGAAACCCTGGGATTCCCAAGCCCGCCTTTCCGGGGGAACCATCGCACCTGCCCTGCTCACCGGGAGCCGCCAGCGCCCCTGCCAGCTGCGAGCGGAACTGCACCCGAGGGGAAAGGGCCCGACAGCCGAGAAGGCTGGCACTGGGTTTGTGATTGTTTGCTGTTACTGCCAGAGTTATTGCTGTTTGTTTGACTGGTTATACACATATAGATATATAATAGTAAAGAACTGTTATTCCTGTTCCTCATATCTTTGCCTGAAAGCCCCTTGATTTAAAAATTATAATAACTCAGAGGGAAGGGGGTTGCATTTTCCATTTCAAGGGAGGCTCCTGCCTTCCTTGGCAGACATCTGTCTTTCAAGCCAAGATAGTGTGTCATGCTTATGTTGATGATATTTATTAATAAAGGAGAAGTTAGATGACAGAAGGAGAGAGCCTAATTTCTGAAGTATTGTAAATGTTAGTTCTTTAATTACACTTGTGCAGTCTTGCTGTACAAGCACTCTTTAGACTTTCTGAAGTAAGAATAAAAGAAGTAGAGGAGAAAAATGGCTTCTTGGCCCTGACATTTTCTTCATGTTAGTTTTTTGCTACTAAAAAAGTAGGATTCAATCTGAAGATATTGATCATTTCATGCTTTGGCAAAGTAAGATCTTTCTACGCCCTGTAATCAAGAACTTTTTAAAAGATGTATCCAAGCTGAAGCCCACATTCTGCTAGCTAGGAGGCTTAGAAGTGAGGTTTTTAGGGATGCTGCAATTTTATTACTTTCTTGCATTTTAATAGCTGCCCCTGAAGAAGAAGGATTAGTATTTATGGGCTGTGCCTGTAAGTCTGTGTTGTGATGACATCGTGCTGTCTGGTTTTGTTTCTTTGAAGAGCCTCTTTAAACAAAACTGTGAACTGCCTTCCTTTTTACCCTTCAGCTGTGTACCGATGTCTTTGTGTAGAGGCTCTACTTGCTATAGGTGTTGCTATTTAGTACTTCATGTTCCTGGTAACTGATATGTTCAGTGTACTTTACCTTAACACTTCGAAACTCAGCGTCTCAATTTACAATTGATGTTGCAGTTCCAAAAACACATCAGTATTTTTGTAGTCTGTACTCTTTAATTCTTAGCAGAAAGAGTATTTCGTGCAAGACTTTCGTTGTTTTGGTGTTCTCCCTTTTTAACTAGGTGTTTGTGATCCCTACCCTTTTGAAGGTACTAGTAGGCAGACTCACTGTTTAATAGTTAGTCTGCTGAACAACACTTGATGTAGAGGAAAGTCTCTCAGTGCAGTGGATTGTGTGATAATTAGTGAAACTTGTCTAATAGGGTTATCAATATAGAGTAGGGGTGAAGGGACTGTTAGAGCTCACTGAACGAGCTTAGCGCTCACCACCACTTGTTAAGATTTCTTGGCATGAAGTTGAAAAAAAAAAGTTTTGTGAGCATGCTGTTTGCTTTAAACTAAAAACTGGACAAGCATACCTGCCCAGTGGCACTTCTGGCTAAATGGAAACATTGATACTGTTTACTTCTCTGCATTTTTAGCTTTTCTCACTCTTGATACTGGATATTCCACTTCCAGGTAGTCCAGCAACCATCAGGAACCATTGTAAAGCAAGTATCCACGCTCCCACAGCCATCAGTGCTCACCCTACAGACATCTGCTGAGAAAAAGATGCTGCTGAATACAGTTGTTCAAACCAACCAGTTTCCTGCAGGTAAAGTGGAGCCTCTTTCATGGAGAAGGGGGAGGACTGCTGGGGCATAGAAGTAGGTGCAGGCTGTTGGTACATTGTGGGAATGCAAGAAGGTGGCTCTCTGTCGGGAGGAACCAGCTCTGTTCGTTAAGTTGAACATCTCTACTGCTTGGAGCTCTGATGAGAAAATCTGTGTCACATCGACTTCTGGCACTTGTTAAGAGCATGTCAATCAAACATTTGCACTTGTTAAAATACTATGGCTGAGCTCCTTGCAGTGAACTTCCTCTAAACTGATGCTTTTGAGAGTTATTTCATGAGACCTTGCTTTTTCCTTCAACAGGTTCAGGTTGATGCACTATAAGAGTGTGTCTCAGCCAGCCAGTTTTCAGTGAGCCATGGCCCTGGTCAGCACAGAGGGGAGGGTGTTTGCTGAGAGTATATGAGGCTTTGGGCCACACAGAACATGTAGAATGTAAGATTCAAGAGTGTCTGGTTTTCAGATGGACCTAAGTAGTTGTTACTGAGTCTGCAGTAGCCTTACCTAGAGGAATGAACTGACTAAACAGTTGTCTTAGCATTTTGCTTTCTACTACAGCATGTTCTTTGTTTTGTTTTAGGTTCCATTCTGAAACAAATTACACTGCCAAGAAATAAAATTCTGTCACTTCAAGCATCGCCTGTTCAGAAAGTGAAAATGAAAGAGAATGGAGCAACATCCTTCAGGTAGAAATGAGCAATATCAGAAGTTAAGTATAGGAAGGAACAAAAGGAAGAGACAAGTATAGAGGTGGGAATAGAGCCCAAATAAAAGCAACTTTCTTCAGAAGCTTTTTTTCTGATACATGTTTTTCACATTATAATACTCATTGGCAAGGGATAACCTTAAAACTTCTACCTCATAGCAGATGTTAATTATTCTTAGTGTAAGAAAACTGTCTTGGTAAGGTTAGATTTTGTGTCAGTTTTTCACTCATAGTGGAGACATATTGATCTCCATCCTATGAATACAATTACTAATCTAATTATCTTGTATTGAAGTCTCTCAATAGGATTAAAGCAGATAGGACCTCTGCTTTTTGCACATGGTCTGATATCATTGAATTGTTACTTGGACTTGCTTGTAACCTGTCTAAAGCTCTGTGCTGCATTTCAGAATCTTTACTAGCTTCTCTTACAGGCTCGTTTCTGTGTGTATGGGGAAAAGTCTTCAACTACATCTCTAATAATGATTTCTGGCATATTCTCTAGGCCTTTAGATTGGCAAGAGTGCTTAAAGCTTTTAGTTCTGGCAACTGATAAACTTTTCAAAAGCAGAAATTACTTTTGCAGCTATGAAGTGTGATGTTGGAACAGAGGTACAGACTTCCGTAAGCATTTTTAGTCTTACCACTTCTGAGCAAGTTTGACATTGCTCTTCCAAGGGAAAAAAGAAGACATGATGACACCTCTATGTTGTGACCAGTTAACTTATCATCTCTTGAAAGCTGCAGCTTTGAATGCACTGGTGTAGACAGAGAGCTGCTGCTGTTTGCAGTAACATACAGTATACAGCGAACACTTAAAAACAGTGGTTGCCAGGAGTTGAAATGAAAAGCTCATGTTAAAGCAATAGGTCTGTTCAGCTGCCTCAAGGTCATATGAAATATACTTCAGAATATAATGTGGGATGTAATCTTGGGTAGTGATGTTAAAAAAAAACAACCCAAAACTTTCATAAATATTGTAATAAAAAAGAGCAACTAACAAACAAACTCATACACAAAAAAACCCCGCATTTTTTCTGTGATCTTCCAAATGGAATGTATTAGCTGTCTTACATAAAAAATTTGAATTCTTGAAAGTTGTTCCCTGAATTGTAAATTCTTAGTGTAGGAAAAAACCTGCTTTTACAGTGTGATCCAATAGAGATTTCTCTTCTTGCTTTTGGATTGTGATTTCCAAAGTAGCATAAGCCCGTGAGAATTTAGACAGGAAATCTCTAACTCACCTTAAATTTTCTTTGTAGAGTCTCTTGTCTCTGAAGAATTTGTGTTTGGCTACACCCTCGGTGTTTCTTCTATTCACTGCTATAATTAAACTTTCTGACCTATGATACATCAACTGCTGGTCATGTGTGAGGCAGAGAGAGGCACCACGGCCTGCTTTCAGGTTTTGCGATGGAATTTGTTACGAGCAGACAGTGTGTCTTGTAACTGATGTGCCTGTACATCAATGGCACCAATGAGAGTGCTCTTACTGTGCACTCTCACTGCAGTGTGTCATCAAGCCTGACTCCCTGCCATGGTGTGACTAGGTTAGGTTAGGATTTGAGAACGTTCTACTCACTAAGCTGTGCTTAATTAGCTGCAATTTAACCTTGTCTGCTCTTTAACGGGCTGGCTTAGGTTGCTCGAGTTAGGCAGTAGAAAAAGTGGTGATTTCCTGCCCCCCAAGGAAACAAACAGAAAAAAACCAACAAAACACAAAGCATTCCAGCCTTCTAGATGTTGTTTCAGCTAAGCATGGACATTGCACTGTGGCATGTTAAGAGATAGTTTGTTCTTAAAAAAAAAATCAAGATTTTTGTAATCCGATCTACACGTTCCTGTAAAGTATATGCTGGAGCACTCTGGGAAAAAAAAAGGTCACATATTTCATCTTCAGATATTTGTTTTGAATTTATTCTGTTTAATAGAGTTGTTCTCCAAAGTATGTGCAACTTTTTGGCTTGGCTGGAATTGTTCTGTCCTGGGTAGTTGTCAGGGATGGTGCCCAAGGGTTTGGGTTCCATGTGCCCTTCTCGTTTTTGACTCTTGGATAAAACGGAGTAGAGGGGTTCAGAAGACAAGTGCGGTCGTCAGACACCAGAGGGTGCCACAGACTCACTTTTCAGGCAGCAGAGGCAAATTCATAGATGTGAGGTGCATCTGCATTGCTTGGGCTTCTTTTGCAGTGAATATTCAGTATAAATGTCAAACCTGACCTCATGCAGTGTATCACTCAGAATTCTTGAGTTCTGTTTTCCACAGTCCTAGTAAGCTTAAGTCACTGGAGACTTACAACAGCTGGGTGAGTTTTTCCTGTTGATTTCTGAGTGTGACATGATCAAATGCAAAAAGCATTAAAGGAAGTGGTGCAGAAAAGGGGCTTTATGGAGGGATTGCTGAAAGCGAAAGCAAGTAGATATCCATCAGGAACACCTTCATGTAGTACTTTAAATTTATCACCTTATTAGAATGATTTCTATAGCTTACTGAAAGTACATGATACCTTACTTAAAATGATTGAGATTTGTTTGAACAACAAAAAAATAGAGTAGTAAAAAGTATGAACTTACCATGTTTTCTGAAACTTTCATTAATCTTTAGTGAGCACTTTCCTAAGGAAATGTAGTGGTAATTTCTTCGGGTTAAGTAAAATAAGTGCGGCAGTATTTTCCTATCTTTTGTCAAAGTTAATGACTCTGAGCTTAATGCAAACTTACGTCTCACAGTGAAAAAACTGGAACTGGTCCTGAAGAAAAGTACAGGTAGAGATGTCTGCTTGCATATAAACTCTTGTATGCTTGTACACACTAGTGGGATTGCATGCATGGAAATAATCACGAAAACAGTAACCTGATAAAGGCAGGTTATAGAGAAATGAAACTTCTCTATGTAGAAAAATGGATAGATGTGTATTATAGAAGCTTATCTTTTCTTTGCTTAAGCATTTGGAGTATGTGGTCAGATTAAGAGCAAAAATTGTTTCCTGAAACTGCATGCTATGCAGTAGTACCTGGGATGCAAGCATCCTTCCTGGGATTCCATAAACAGTTCCACTGGGGTAATGTCAGGTTCCAGCACTGATAGCTTGTGATGTGTGTTCCTGGTGCTAGCTGTGCTGATTTTGTCAGCAGATCTGTGGCAGTTGCTGTGCTTCAGTGGGATTCTTGTCTCTGCCATCAGCAAAGTCTTCTCTGTAGTGGTCACTAAGAAGAGGAAACTGGAATGTACTTGTGAAGATCAGTTAGCACTCAATTATCATCCTGTGAAGCTTCATTGACACGCTTGTTGAAAGTTCAGGGTCTCTGTTAGACTGGTAGAGCATGAGTATGCACTTGGAGCTGCTCAGTTGCTGGTTGTGAATGGGTAGGAGGAGGGAAGCTGTTCTCCACTGTTGGCTTCAGCTTTGAATTGTAACTGTGGACATAGGTGTTCTGACAGTCCTGGGGTTTAACACTTTTCTTAGCATGATGGATTTGGGGCACACACCTAGCTGGGAAGCTGGTGTGGCTAGTTAGACTTAAAGAGCTGGAGCTGGTTTGAGCATCTGTTGGGTCTCCTTTTCCCTGAACACACGTGCCTAGGAACTGCTAGCAATGAGGGCACACAAATGGAAGGAAGGGTGGAAGAAGACTGGACGCAAGGCTGGACTCCTTTTCTGGCCCGGTCTCTTTCCAGAAGTTTGCAGAAGAATTGTGCCATAGAAACGTACTGGAGCCCAAAGGAGAAAATGTATTTATATTTTAAGAAAAATATCCCAACATTTTCTTGTGTCTTTTGAGTATTGCTCAACCTCAACCCCAACTCATGTTCTAGTAACTTCAGCTTCTACCTCTAGTCAGTCAAAAGACAGCCTCCCGGAAATACTTCACCTTAGAACAGGAAATTTCTGGCTAACCCCTTGTTCAAAAGTTATTTAGGCCACACAGTGTTTTCTGAAGGTGGACTTTATCAAACCTTGCCAGAGAATACTTTTCAAGAGGGGTGTGTGTGTTGGTTTTGTTTTCTTTGTTTTCCAAACAGAAGGATGTTCAGATTGAGTGATTTCACTTACCTGTCCTAATGCTGCGGACGTCTGTTTTGGATTCGTCCTAAATCCCTGAAGCCACCATTAGGGCCTTTGTCACACTGTGAAGTAAAAATGCTTTCTCTTGCTGATCTAAGCTTACTTGATATAACTTGGATTGTTTCACTGCCGAAGTAGCACAAAAACTTTGCCCATATAAGATTCATTCAGTATTTTAACTTAAATGATCTTTAAAAAAAAGCATTAAGCTGAAGCACACAGGCTATTATAGCTCGTGTGCATGATGTTCACCCTAAATATGTAAGATTTGAGTTTTTTATTTGGAACTTGTAGTGCAAAGCTGCTACATGAGCCTCCAACTAAGGGTGTTACCAGCTAGAGCTCTGGCATGGTGCTTCAGAAGCAGTGGCATCTTCCCTGCTGTGTACTTAAGTGTGGTAGGACTGAGCCAAAGGACAAGGTCTGGATTGGCTCTGGTATATAATCAAGGAGTGTTTGTGTCCTGTGTTTTAAGGGAACTCGCTAAAGAAACTGAAGATCAGCTCTGTGCTTATAAGCTTGTGCTTTAAGCTTCAGTTTGCAAGATATGCATCTTGGTTAGAAAATGGGCTTGTTTATAGTCCAGTGAGTCAACGTTCAACTTCATTCCACACTTGCTTCTAGCTGGTGAATTAGTTTCAGAACAAATTTCAGACTGCAAGAGTGGTGGTGCAGGGTTAGTGGTTGTGGGAACTTTTAATCTGGATTTACCTCAGTCCTAGGTTTCCAAGCTTGCTCAAAATGTCAGTTTCATATAAAGGATTTGCATGCCTAGCAACTGAGGCATTAGCCAAATTAATGCTTCAGAGGCACTTTGCAGAAGTGTGAGAGCTTTTGGGAGCTCCCTGTCCACACCCACACTAAACATCTGTTTTATATAGGGATATGTGAATGTGGCTGCTTGTTGATAGTCAAGATTTTTTCTTTGTGTCTGTTCTGAACAAAGCATAAAATGTTGGTCTCCTCTTTTGTAGAAATGAAGATGATATAAATGATGTGACTTCTATGGCTGGAGTTAATCTCAATGAGGAGAATGCGTGCATTTTGTCAGCAAACTCTGAGCTCATTGGTACAGTGATTCACTCTTGTGCAGATGAACCATTTCTCTCTCCAGAAGCTCTTCAGAGTAAGATCTTGAACATAGGTGAGAACAAAGCACACACAGCAGAAATTACAGATGTAGTGTTTCCTTGCCTCTTTCATCGGCCAGCCTCCAATCTTTGAAGAAGGACCTGGAACTATTAAGACCTACAATCTCAATTCATGTGTTTCTACCAAACAATACTGGGTTTTCACTTCCCCTTCTAGGAAACAACTGTCCTTTAAGGTTTTCTTTACATGGAAACTGTCTGAAGCACAACCAAAAAAAAAAGAAACCGATGCCACTTTAACACATGAGAAGTGAGCAACTTTCTTACTCTTAAACCTAATGCAACACTAAACCACCCTAAAGATGCTAGTGTCAAAACACTTAAATGTGGTTTTCTATCTTGGCAGCTTCTAACTTGATGTATTACACTGTGTTAAACTTCCCTAACAGTTTTTGCATTCCTCAGCCTGTATATGTACTCTATTGACTAACATTAGGAAGAAGTTTCAAACTCCAATGCACGCAGAGCAGCCCTTTGTTTATGACTCCCTCCATGGAAAAAATCTCTGTTAATTTTATACAAAAGAGATGTTGAAGCTGTTTGTCTGTACAGTGAATAGTACTGTGGAATGCCTGTGTTACAAGAAGTTTGTAGTGTAGGCATCATTTCAGCTGTTACCTTCTGAGCAAAGTAATAACTGTTGCTTAGCAATGTGGTATTATGTCAGAGCAGGGAGCATGCATTTGTGTAGCAGCACGCTGGCTGGTCCCACCGCCTTCGACGGCAAACTCGATGCGTGTTGCTCAGCTCCTTGCTCGTGCCCTCTGCCCGGTACTTGCTGTACTGGAACACTGAGTTTTACAGCTGACCATCCAGGAAAGCCTGAATGTGCAGTCACAATCTTGTCACAGTGGCTTAACCACGTGTTCACACACAAGTGGTTCTTAGTCTAGAGTAAGCAGGTAGCCTGTGACAAGCATGTAACTTGCAAGTGCTACCTGCAACCTTGGTGCTCCTGCACCATTAGCCAGATGTGTCATCTCGAGCTGTAGAGGGCATAGTAAGTGCTGTGTTTCTAGTCATGAAGGGAAAATACACGTCAGAACTGGTGCCTAGAAGATTTTCTCAAAATTCATGAGAGGATTAATCAGTCACTTGTGGGAAGTGGATATAAGGAAAAGTAAAGAGCTCTGCAAAAACAGGGAGAGTATTTCTAGAATAATTTGTTGGTTGTGGGTGTAAATACAATTTGTTGAAAGACAGAAAATAAAAGCCTGGCTGCTTCATAGCTAGAATGGTAGTTGTTCCAAATTAATAATAATAATGATAATAGCAATAATTCATGTCATAAATGAAAAGTGCTTGTTTGCAAGGAAAGGAATACTGCCAGGGAGTAGAGCAATTCAGAAAGTGAACATGTCTGCTTTTGAACCGAGCCATTTTTTGGATTAAGAAGGGGGGGGGGGGGGTGGGGGGGAGGTTTTGAGGTTTGGAGGGATTTTATTTTTATTTTGTGTTTAAGTTGGTGTTTCAGTAATCTGATAGTCTAGTGAGAAGCTGCTGAGGAAGTATTGAAAGGTGCTTGAGCAAAATGAGCTTTGCACTCAGTTAAGTTACAGGCCAATGCTTACTGATCAAACGGGGGAATGTTTTGATTGTATCTGGGAAAACATTCTAGGTTCTCCCTGTCTTGTGAGATTGTCATTCATTTTCAGTTACTGTAGCGAAGGCAAATGAAATTGGTGATTAGTTTTTTTACAGTGTGCTGTTTATCCATTCTTAACACTTCACTTGGCAGTAAATAGTGAAATGGGTTTTGAAGGCATGCTGTATATTGCATCATAAAGTATTACAGCCGCTGTAAATGCAGCGCAGGGCAAGGAGAAGTGCTTCTGACAGGTACAACGTATGAGGCATGTGGAACTGCTGCCTGCCGTGCCTACCAGGGAAAAGTCGCTGCCGCCCAGGTGTCTGGACGGAGCTGCGTGGAGTGATCGATGGTGTCAACCACGGGAAGGCTTCTCCGTCAGCAGCCTGCAGCCGTGGGAAGGTTACAGAGATGGTGCCCAGCTCTGGGTGCAGGGCCAGCACAGCCTCACCTGGAGCTGTCACCAGCCTCGGTCGCAGCTGCTGAAACGCGGAGAATCAGCAGCAGCCCGAGAGAAAAGGTTGAAGGTGATGGCAGGATGACCCTGACTGGACTGGAAGCTGCGCTGTCCG
>NW_008238834.1:843178-875448 GCF_000691975.1 Corvus brachyrhynchos | reverse complement strand
AAATAAATGTCATGAGTTGTTAACAAGCACGGTGTCAAGCAGGGCAAAATGTAATTCTGTATTTTTTTAATTACTGGAATTAACAGAATATGGCACTAATTTCTACAGCTACCGCTTCTCCCCCTCCCTGAACATGAAGCTTGATTTGTGTTCTTATTAACTTTGTCCTATAAATGACCTTGCAAGGAGAGTGGTTCTGGAGGCTAAGTGAAACAATGTCTATATTTTCTGAAGCTCCAGGCTAAGTTTTATTAATGTAATGTCTAAGATCTTTGAAGTTGTGACTTTACCAGGAAAATCATAATCTCCAAACCTTTATTCATAATGGGTATGACTTCCAGGGGGAACAGAATACCTGCTGTGCTAATTATTTCAATTATCAGCTACTACTAAAACACGTAATGGATTTTCTCTGCTTCCACAGGTAAAAGGCATGACATTATAGAACTTAACTCTGATGTTGTGAACTTGATCTCCCACGCTACACAGGAGAGATTACGAGGGCTCCTAGAAAAACTAACTGTAATTGCTCGGCACAGAGTATCAACCCACAAGGTAAAGGAAATCATTAGCAAGTTTTGCACCAAAGTTTTCCTGCTTTGCAGCCTTGAAGGTAAACCTCTTCCAAGTGTGGGCACATCACAGGCAGCATTGGCGTTCTCACTATCTACCGAAGGCTGGTTTTAGCTGTTTCTAGGCCAGCTAATAACTGTTCCATGTGACTTGTTGCACAGGTGCTCGTAGAGCCCAGCATAAGCCTAAATGCATGTGTTTCTACTCTTCCATAGCAGTGGTGGCTGTTACACAAAGTCTCTTACATGTAAATGTAAAGCTAACTTTGAATGCTTTTGATGGTGGGTTGATTTAGGGGCTTGTGTTTTCCTTACGCATTTACCGTTGGTGGAACTGCAGTATTGGCTCAGTAAAAAGCCTTGGGAAACCAAATTGATTATTTTACTTTTAGAAAGTGCTTCTTGTGAAGGCAGAGGCCCTTGTCATCTTAAGATATTTTTTTTGCCCCCATGATACCTCATATTCCCTCTTCTCCATCTTGTATTAGCTTAATTCAATATAAAGTATATTGTGGCCCACTGAGCTATGGGAAGTGATAATTTACGGGCCAAACCATCTCTTTCTGTTTTTCTTTTGTCGTTCCATAACAAGATACTAATCCTTAATTCTTTCATTCTGAAGCTGTTTTAGAAAAAATAAAAGAAGTCAGAGGCAAATGTATTTGTAAACTCTTAGGTTCCTGTTTGTTCAGGTCTGAGTTTTTTTACAAGAACTTGACACTTAATGAAATTTAACAAGAGCAACCTATGGAATAGGAGTTATTTTTGTACTGAACACTTTTTATAGGCTTTTCAGTACTGGAGCAGCAACAGTAAAGAGCTATTTGGAAGCTTCTAAGTATTTACAGTGTTGTCTGGAGCAGTTGGAGTATTCTGTTCCTTGCCAGAAGAGGATGTGATAGAAAAGAAAATGAATATAGGAAAAGTACAGTTTTTTATGAAAAGACTTTAGAAAACTGCACATGCTGTATGTTGTTTCTCCAAAGTTGTAGGTACAATTGAGCTTGTGAGCAAAAGTGAGGAGGAAGCTGAAGTCCTGAGTAACCAGTAGGACTTAGTGTCTTGCAGACATCGAGAACAGAAGGAAATGTTTTTGGGCAGTAGGCTGGATAGGACTGGTTTCTTTCTCATGGAACTAAAGCAATAGAAAAACAGATAGGTTTTTGTCTGATTGAATTGCCGGAAGCAATGATAAGATTATAAGATTGCAATAAGCTGGCTTTCTTTTCCTCTTTTCTCAAACGCAAAACAAACAAAAAAAAGCAAAAGTAACTGGCACAGTAATCTTAGAGGCACAGATCCCCTCTTTTGTTAGGAAGATGGTATTACGCGGCAGAGGAGTGTCCTACAGGATTACCTTTGTGAGTAATGTTATTGTGAGAGATGCTGACAGGCTTTGAGAAATCTTAAGTTCAAGAAGAGAACACTGCAGGGTGTTGGAGTCCCGTTATGTATTAATGTAGGTATTTATACAGCCCTGTATTCCATCTCCCCCAGTGCTTACCTCCTGTTCCCTTTTCTCTCATGGCTAGTGATGGGTACCCTCGCGCCATGTGGGCTGCTTGTATGTCAGATAAATTCCCAGAGCCTTTCCAGGAGGGTCAGGTGGTTGCTCCATAAGACTTTGTATTGACCTATCTTCATTACAAAAAGACAGTAACAGGGATAGGTGTGGTAAAACCAAGGTAGCTCTTGTTAGGGTAGGAGTTGGTGTAGAAAGGCCAGTAATTCATGGGATCATACTCAGGAAACTCTTCTTCCCAATTTGCTCAGCTCATGCCTGGAAGCTTTCATCTGACAGACCGCCCTTCAGAGAGAGTGAATTGGCAGGGTAAAAACTTCATGCCATGCCATCATGTAGGCTTGTCAACTTTTGTACTTTTTTTGCTAAATTTAAGAAAAAACAATATAATTGGAAGTCACTAACTTAATAGGGATAAAACTGTGATGGTGGTCTCTTTATGGGAAGTAGGAATAGCCTTTCAGATGGTTGTGAGCTGCTCTCTGTGATGCAGCTCTTGTTGCAGTGCTCGTGTTAGAGCCTTTGTAAGACCGTAAAGGGAAAGGGTTTTTATGTGGGTTCATCCCAGCATGAAACAGCTGCCATGCTCCTGTGGCTGGAGCCCCTGAGCTCATGGCTCCAAGAGGCATGGTATGGTGCTGGGCAAAAACAACAGTCCATGAAAACATTTCCCCCTCATGCAGTAGCACTGAAATGCCACAACACTAAACTGCATTATCTGTAGGGCCATAGGATGTGGGTGATAATGCTTCATCATGGCAGCACCGGCTACGAGTCGTGAGCAGGGGTACAATGTAACGTTTCCTGTCTCAGCAATTCCCTGCTGAATGACCACAGAGAAGTTTATGGAGTAGGACAAAATTTAAAAGAGGAACCCCTGCAGTTATAACTCCTGAAATAAGCTGTCTTAAAACAGGTGATGAGCTGAAATACTGTTATGGATGCACCTATTTCTTGTCCCATATAAGGTCATGGTAGTGCACTGGGGAGCTTCTGGTTGAGAGACTTACATTGCTGGGTGGTATAGAGTCATGGATTTGTCTTAAAATGTGTAAATATCTGGGTATTCCAAAGTGAAACAGTTCTAAACTTTGGAAAAAATAATCTTCTGGTACTACAGCTTTCTTCTTTGTCCTGTTAAAAGGATTGTGGCATGGTGGTGAATTATTATGAGCTGGTGCTTCAAAACAAGTTTGCGGGAACTCATGCCTTCTGATCAATGAATCAATATGATTACGCAGAAGCATCTTATTGTTTAAAATACACTGCACTCACACAACTCACAGCTTTGACATAATACCCTGCTTGTACACTTCGCTTACTTATACATTCTATCTCCTTGTATGTACTTACACAGTTCACTTACTTATACATTTTATAACTTACAACTTCCACATATCACACTACTTACACATCTTACACCTTTTACAACTTCTACATAACACAGTACTTACACATTTCACTTGCTTATCTTATACTACTTATGCATGTTACTCTACTTGTACATTTTACAACTTATCCATAATACAGTACATATACATTTTCCAGCTGCTGTGCATGAGATCTCACATTGCTTGATTGGTTTCTCTCTTCTGTCCATGAGCTCTGCATGCACTTTTCTGATAACATGATCGGTTTTAATCTAGTACAGCACAGTCCTTTTTTATCTATTCCTTGGTGTCTTGGTATTTAGTTTTTCAGCTTCTTCTTTCCCAGTTCAGCACAGTTTACCTTTCAGTCCTTGATGAATTCCTGAGGGCTCTCACAGGTGGGGCTCCTGATCCAGGCAAGCATCATGGAGATGATGACAACAACAAAACCCATCCAGTGATCGGCAGCCAAGTTAGTCCAGGAAATCCAAACAACAAGACAGCAAAGGACAAGAAGCTGATATAAATCTGTCCCACCTCTCCCCTCAAGCCTTCAGACTGGAGCTTAAAAACTGTCTTGGGGCTGATGTGCTGCAGCTGAAGGTGGAAAGGCCAGGTGAAGCCAGTGAGGGTAATTCCAGCCTGGTCCCACTCTGAGGGCTCTGGTAAAAATAACTAAAAATGGTTTGGCTGGGGCACACTATCAAGGTTCAAATACTTTACAACACAAGTTGTACTGATGTACTGAGAATGACTCAAGAATAGCATATGCTTTGTGGGGAGCGGTTTAAAAAAGCTTGAGCAGTGATAGAAGAGGGGGGAAAAGGTTTGTTGGACTTTTTTGCAGAGCCACAGACACTGCTTGGGAAAATCTCTGGTTGCAGCATATGGTGTGTTTTGGGCCACAGTTGGTAATACATGACGATGAGGTGGCTGATTGAAAAGGACCAAGCATAATACCAGAAAAGAGATTGATTTCATGCTCTGACTCAGTTGTGAAAATTCAGAGACAACAGTGCCCCACAATAAAACTTGTACTTTCCTTCCATCTTTTCGTAGTGCACAACTCGGTGTGCGAAGAAGAGTCTGAGTATAGTATCCTTGAAAACTAAGAGTTGAGCAACTGAAGTCACTGATAGTCCATACATTTAACATAGAACCTTGCCTAAAATACAGCTGTAAAATATCCTGTGCTTTCTTCAGAATAATTGTGTGTCAGAGCTGTTTCATTGCAGTGTGAGATTGGGGTAGGGTAGAACGAAGAGTTGCTGAAAGTACATAGTGTGTTTGGCTGATAAAAGCCCCAGGATAGATTTCTCAGGAAAAAAAAAAGAGTCCACAAAGTAGCAGAGAAAGAAGACAACTGTAGGACGTGCACTAAAATGTGGTACAAACAGGTGGCACAGACATGCCCCATCTAGATTGGGCTCCTTGTCTTGTGTTGCCTAAATGCCCTCTGGCCAATACCTGGCTCAAGAAGCCTGTCTTTGGAAGAGCAGAGTAGTAAAACCAAGCTTTTCATTGCCAGTTGACCACCTTTTGGATCTTTCCTTTTTCTGCCTTTCTGAGCTAAAGTAAATGTCAACTCAGGCTTTCCAGTGGGGGCAAAAATAGAACGTAAAATAAACTACTGATTGTTGTTCTTTAGACCAAAAGGACCTCAGTCTTGTTTCAATGCCTGTGTGTCCAGAGATTGTTGGAATTGATCATTAGTATTCCCTGGCCCAGCTTTGTACAGGTGGCTGGACCAGATGACTTCCCCAGATTACCTTTCAACTTTTCTGTGACTTGAAAGCATTCACTGAGGCAAAGATACATGTTCTTAAAGCTATAATAAACTGTGTATAATATATTTCACCTTGTTCACCCCTAAGATTCATTATAACTGGTTCTAAACCACGCCTCCAATACATAAAACTTCTTTTTGGAAATACCAGGTGATGCTTGTTTCAACTGATGCATTAAATGGCCAAAACTAGAACACAAAACACTAAAACTTAAAATGTCAAATTCTACTTTTCTTTTTCTCTTCAAAGGAGAAAAGATATTATGGCCTGCTGCTTTACAATTCTTTTTTTTTTTTTTTTCCCCACCATGTTTACTGGATATGAGGTTGCTGGTTTAAAACAAAATTTCAGTCTTTAGTCTAAGGTTAGGGAAGACTTCTGTTATTGTAGTCAGTATAGACTGGATGTTGTTAATGTCATTTGTTCAATAACCTCTTACTATTCACAGACACATGAAAACACGCTTCGGTGGAGAGATGACTAAATGACTACCTACCACCTGAAGTCTTTCTAAAACAGCCTACACTTTTCAGCTTAGAAAAATAGTGTTGTTCTTTTCAGATTGTTCCCATTAGGTTTATTAGCTCTAGTGGTAGATATAAAAGCCTGGTTGTCTGTAACAAACTTTTTTTTCCCAGGGGAGTGATACGTACGTTGTATGTAGTGACACCAGAGCACAACTGAGATTTCTTGAGAAGCTTGATCACCTAGAAAAGCAGAGAAAAGATGAAGAGGAACGTGAAATGTTTCTTCGAGCAGCCAAGGTAAGACTCTGGCTTTCCAAGGAAGTAGTCGTGTCCCCTAGATTGGTGAACATCTTCAGGTTTCTCCTACTTCTGCTTTCAATATAGTAACCATTAACCTTGTCACTGAAAATCTGTAATGTTAAGGACAATTGAGGCTATACAGAAAAGGATTTAACCTATTTACATTTTAAAACAAGTCCACAAGAGTTCTTTGAAATGTGTGGTGGGGTGAACTCCCGAAGTAAAAAGCTACAGATGTCCTTCCTGGATCTCTTTTTGCCTCTGAAACAGAAGCCTGGTGAAATCCACCACCCTTGCAGATGAATCTGTTTCCTGTAGTCAAGTTCAGAAGGCGAGCCTTGGAGCTGGTACCACAGCATCCATGAACCCCTCCCTGATGGAGCTGTTGCTAGTACAGAATAAGTTTCTTCTCTCTTCCCTCACCTCAAGAAGAAGAGAAAAAAATGACAGTAGATGTTGCTTCATCAGCTGAGACTTGACCATCTTCTGTTTATTCTTTTCTTTTGTTTTTGTTTCAAGCCAAATTCTGGAGCCACTTGGGTGGAAGCCTAACCTAGAGTTGAAAGAACTGTGTTGTGCTTGCATGAATACAACTCCCTTTCTTTCCTATACTTCCTGTCCTTTTTAAGTGCCTGCTGCTGACATGAACAACATCATGCCTAGACTGGACCTGACTGACAGTGTTAGCATCATTTTCAGCTTAATCTTGCCTCAGGCTAGAGCAGAGGCAGCCGGCCCAGATGAGGAGGGGTGTGCACGTATGTGCGTGGAGGGGGATGGAAGCCAGTCTGGATTGAGGCATTCACCCCTGGAGCTAAATCTTTCAATCACCAGAGAAAACTGTCATTTATTAAATATTTAACAGCTAGGATGGTGTTTGGATGCCAGTAATTTCTATTCAATCTTTTTCCTCTTCCTTTGGTAGAGTCGTTTCAATAAAGAAGATCCAGAGCAACTGTGGTTAAAGCAGAAAGCGAAAGAGGTAGGACTTCCCAGTTACCATGCTTGCCTTTGTGTGTTGAGAGAAGGTTGGCAGCCCTGTCCTGGCAATTAGGTCAGGGTTTATTTTGCTGCTGCATACCATTTGCAGAGGCCTTGGGGAAGGACAGGAACTGCCACAGGCAAGGGCAGTGCTTCAAATGAGGTCAATGAATTATGAGCTCTCTTTTTTTAACATTTTATTTTTGCAGTTTCAATCCTGTCTAGAAACAGTCCTTTGTAAACTGCAGCAGTACACTTGGTAGGAATATAATGTGGGATTAGAAAAAAAAAAAAAAAAAGAAACTTTGAGATTTAGCATCTGGGACTGTACAATAGGCTACATTTTTCCAGGGTAATTGTTCGTTTTGTAAATCTGATACTGCTTATAATTCTTTGGCTGGGAGGCGGTACTGGGATTTAGTTTTAAATGGAAAATGCCTCTGGCTTTTAATTTTCTGGGCCCAGCAGTTTTCTGTTCTGGAATGGAGCCCTTGTTTCACACAGTTCATGTTTAGCTGCAGGGGTTTTAGTTTATAGCTTAGACTGGTTAAGCTTTTACTCCCAGAGGCCTCTGCATAGCAACTGTAGAAATCAACAAATAAGTTCATTTATGTCTGCAGCCTCCTCTCAGTAGCTGACTTTTTACATTTCCCAATATCCATTTCCTGACTTTTCTAGCCTGAGAGAAAAAAGCTCCACTAATTGGAGCTTATTTTAATTGAGCCTTAATATTGGATCTCACTGGAGTTGCCCCCAGAGCTACTGGGAACAGAATGAAATGAAAGTACCTAAGGTTGAAGATGTGTGTGCGTGTGTATGTGTGTGTGAAATTTTTCACTTGACCTACAGATTCTTTTCCCTGCTGAATAAATCATCAAGCCTGTTCACATTTCTGATTAAGGATCTGACAGCAGACGATAATAAAGACAATTGAGGTGTGAGACGTGTGATACAGAGCTGAAGAAATTGGTTTCTATAGTTACTTGACTGATTTCAGGCAATTTTTAAGGATCTTTGTGCTAAATGAGAGTGATTTTCTGAGCAACCTTTTTCCTTAACTGTGCCTCTTGAACTATGAAATTTGTTGTTGCTTAACATTGCTGCACTTGGCTCCTAGGTGCCAGCAGCAGCAGCAGCAGGTTATTTATGAATGCTTTAAAGGCCCTTTTTGTTTGGATTAATGTAGAGGCCCAGGCAAAACAAATGGAAATCCAGTAAAATAGCATTCGAATCAATGCTCTGGATCTGTACCATAGTAGAGGAAATTTGTAAAATGAGAGAGAAGAAACTTGCTTTACTATCTATCTTTTAATTCTTTGTTTCTGCTTACAACTCTTTCTTCATTCCTACAATCTGTGAGTACAAAGTTGCCCTAAAGCCCTTCCCAGTTTGCCTGTAGTGCCACCAGGATCAACAATCAGTGGGTGATGCTAATCTGTCTTGTTTTGTAGGTGACTTTACCTCTGCATCATCTGATTGTTTCTAAATGTACTTTCTTTTAATAAAGACTGCAGAGTAATTCATTTATGCAGCTTCTTTTCTCTTGTTTTCTGAACAATAATGGTAAGATCATGAAAAATATTCTGTGGTTTGCATATTTAGAACACAAAGATGGTTGGGTTAGATTCACTGATATTGTTCATGAGATGTCTTATAAAAACTGGCATAGTGGTGTACAAAAAAAGGAGCCAACAGAGCAGAGAAGGCATCTAAGTGTAGTGCTTGGTGTTCTGATATGTCTTGAGCTCCCCTCCTTCAGTGCATCTCACCTTGTGCCACACTAACACAACCTGCATCACTCTTTGTCCTGCACATTTCTCCATGCTGTGCTGCTCCCAGAGGGACAGTCTCCAACTGCTCCACCAAAAGAAGAGGAGGCAGATGTGCCTCTTGGGGCAACACAGATATTTGTGTTGGTATTCACTTGCCCTCTGTCCTGCTGCTTTGTTCGCTAGAGAATAAGGCAGCCAGAAGCTTCTCCAAGCTTCTCATGGAGAGTGAGGACACCCACCTTCTGTGCCAGTGGTGCTTTTTCATCTGAGACCATCTCAAGATTGAGTGGAAATGAGAGCAAGTGCAGCTGGAAAAATGTAGCGCTTTATTGACAGTTTGGAGGAAAAATGGTCTGCACACATTTGCACTGAAAAAATGCAAGCATGAATAGGACTGGAATAAGAGCAAAATAAAAATCAACAAATATCCCAAGACTAGAACTGGTAACCCAGAAGCATGGTGTACACTGGGATGAAGGCTTGAAATGGCTTGTTTATCTGTCTTATCATGTTGTGGTTCTAGTCTGCTCCTAAGGAACCAAACTTGGAAACTTTGATACCTCTGTCAGCTGGAATCAGATCCTTTCCAGGTCACTCCAGTTGAGTATCTGCCAGAAATCCTGGTCTGATTGTCTGCTTATAGTTCTTTAAGAATGAATATGGACCTGCCTTCCTCAAAGCTGTCTTTTCTATGTTGATGGTGATGCCCTGGGAGAAGGGAGAGGGTGTGGGGTAATGGCACTGTAGCATGTTCTAAAGCAAAGTTTCCTAAAACGCAGGGTGTACATCCTGATAATGAATACTTATAAATCCAGGATGTGCTGTCATCCAGTAGCTGGAAGCAACATTTTAACATTGCTGGAAGTACATCCAGAGACTCTGCAGTGGATTCTTTCATCCAAAAGGCTGTACATAATTGCTGTGACCTTTTCATCCCTTTTTGCATGACCTATTGCCTCAAACTTCCCCTATGCTAAGTCGTTTACTTTCCTATATTCTTAGCCTATGTAGCTTGCCATGAATTAAGTCTGTATTTACTTCCCTCCTTCACCTGTTTCAGCAGATTTTAATGCCCATGGAAAGTGCACATTCCTTCTGAGACAGCTGCAAGGCTTGCCCCAAGCTGCTGCTTTGTGCACTCAAGAATTTTGTCCTTGCTCTCCTCATGGACCAGCTCTTTGTGCAGTGGTGTTCCTGCAGTCTGGGCAAATTACCCCTGTTTTTCATTCTGCCTTATCTGCCTCTTCAGACTGAGAGGATAGAGTCCTCTCATTGTCCCTGATGTTTGCACTATTAAACCATACCTCTTTTTAGGTGGTTTCTGCTATTTCCTGTTCTACTTGCTACAATGCTTCCAGTTACAAAGCAAACGTTCAGTCAGTGTGATTCTTGTTGCTGTATCTGTGCCTTCATCCCCTTTTCTGAAATGAGCTTTCCTAAACTGAGTAGGTGTAGGATACTGTCAAATGTGCAAGCCAGCCATATGAACAGTGCATCCCAGAAGACCTGTAAAAGTGTCAGTATTAAGCAGTGTGTACTATAATTCTAAATATAGGCTCTGATCCTTAGAATCATTTAGGTTGGAAAAGACCTCTAAGATCATCGAGTCCAGCTGTTAACCCAGCACTGCCAAGTCTTGGACCATCACTAAACCTTGTCCCTAAGTGCCACATCTAAACGTTTTTTAAATATCACCAAGGATGGTGACTCAGCTACTTCCTAGGGCAGCCTGTTTAAATCCTTGACAACCCTTTTGGTGAAGGAATTTTTCCTAATTTCTTTGTACTTCTGTCCATCCTCTTCAGAAGTGAGTGTGCTTTTGTAGTATGGCTTCAGGAAGCTTAAGGCTGAGCCTGGGCAAACCTTTCAGAATGTATCTGGGCAGGATTGCTGCTTGGGGTTGAGCAGGTGAGCAGGTATTTTACGGAGAGCATCTTTGCTTATTTCCATAGTAGCCACCTTTATCCCTGCTCTTACCTTGTGTCACTTGTGAGTGGATAAAGGGGAGCAGCTGCATCTTGAGTTAGGGGAAGGAGTGTGTGGCACAAGCACCTGATGGACAGCAGATCTGCCTGCCCCATTCCTTGCTCTCAGCAGCTCTGTTCACTTGTGACTGCACACATCTTCCCACTCCCTTGTTCCAGCCTGCTTGACGCACTCGTGCATTTTTTTGACACGGATGCAAGACGGCAGTAGATGAGATGCTGAGAAAATTCAATACCTTTAGTATCAACTGACTGTGAGGAAAATAGCAAACCCTATGGTTTTTGTAGAGATAAAACAACCCTATTGAAAAGATCAAACAAAGAGCCAGCACGATTCCAGTGCGTTCTGGGTTTTACATAGTAATGACTGACATTTTAGTTGTTCTGTAGTATCTTTTCAACAGTTACCATCTTTCCCTGTTTCATATAACCTCCTAACTCCCGTATTTCCTCTCATATCTCAGGTAACAAGTCACTGTAACCTGATTCTTCACTGCTTGCCCTACCGCCTCCAACTCACATTTTCAAGCTATTTGTTTTCTTGTTCCTTTTAATGCTGCTTCTCTATGTAGTCTTCTGGACCCAGTAGTTCAAATTATTTAAGACCACTCTTGTGGCAGGGCAGAAGTTAATCAGAATCTCTCAAAAAAGCAAGCACAGGATGCTGCAATCAAAACAAGACCTCATTGTGATCAGTTGCCTTTTTTTATGAGCCTTCAGTGACATCCTAAGAGCTTCTGCTTAATTGCCTGATTTATATTATCTTTATTGTTCTGTAGTGTTTCTTACCTGCTTCTGCATGTTTTGAGAAACAAAAAAACCCCCCATGATTATCAAAGAGACATAAATTTTGTTAGCTGCAATGTAGCCTTGCAGATTAATCAGAGATTTGGTGTGTTACAAGTCTTGAAGAAAGTCAGGAATGGAAATTCCACAAAGTGTTATATTATTGGGTGAGCTAAAAAGCGAAGCAAATGCCTCTTTGTGATACTCATGTTGGTGTTCTGAAGGAACGTAAGAAAAGAGCAGCCGAGACACTGCATTGAATATCCTAAAACCATCTGGCTGAAAGATGATAACAACTACCTTTAGTGAAAAACATCCCCCCCCACAAAACTCCATTAACTCTGTTCCTGCATTTACAAATAGCCTTTTCTCAGTTTGTCTGAGAGGCAGAGAATGGACATAGAACCAGTTGTGAGTACGGCCCTAGATTAGAAACTTGCTAACGGAGGAAATTTTAGGGCTGAAAGTACAAAAAGAAAATGATAGTGAAGATCTGGAGAGTTCTCTGCCAAGAAGTGTTGGGTGGACTGCATGATGAGATAGAGAAACCTGCCTGCTGATGGTCATTGAACAGTCTTCTCCCAAGTGATAGCATCCGAAACAAAACCTTATTGTGGATAAGGATAACAAAATTATTAAGGTTATTGTGGATAAGGATAACAAAATATTATTGTGGAATAGGTTGCCTTGGAGTGTGGTGCTGTAGTCTGTTTCTTGTCCTTGCAGCAAAATTAGCCTAGGCAGTGTCTGAAAGCACATGGAGAGCTTGATGCCAGACACCCAAGAACTGCCCTGGGCCTCCAAGTAAGGCAAGATGATGGGACTGCACAGGGGAATGCATGCTCCAAGTGTCCTAGAAAACACAGAAATGTATCAATAATGTTAAACAAAAAAGAAAAATGGTAAAAGGCAATACACACTCCAACACATAGGAAATGCTTAGCAAGAGTGGGCAAAATAAGGAGTCAGGAAGTCACGGTGCCCTGGATTTTTTCCTTGTGTGGAGCTAATTATACATTAGGAAATGTCAAGTATCAACTGAAGGATTTTTTTCCCCTCTTCCTATGGGTAGATTACTTTGTGGCTATCCTGGAAAAATGTTCTGTTGTTCTCCAAAGCATTTTATTGCACCCTTTTGGACAGACAAAGCACCTGGTCTTGGGGGACACAGCCCCTGTAGGGCCTGTTCTGCCACTGAAGCAGGTCTGGTGAATATTAACCTGAAAGAAATCTACAGTATTACACACAGCTCCATTATAAGTCAGGACTGCCTTTCCAACCAGTGCATGCTATTCTGCCTTTCTGCTGTTAAATCTAAATTACAACAGAGGGAAAAGTCAGTGGAAACTAATTGTATGGCTAATTAAAACAGTTTGAAAGGAAGCAATTGCAAGAAGAGAAATTGCATTATAGGCAAGAGGAGACTATGGTAAATGTTTAAATATGCAGCCTCCAAGTGTCAGTTTTCCTCAGAGAATGTCCCCCATATGAGAAGTCTGCTATTCAGCTGCATTCAACCTGTAGGGCAGAAAATTTTGTATAGGAAAGGTAAAGGCTGGAGGCAGTAATGCTCATTGAGCTTTATGACAACCAGTGTGAGAGGCTTGGGATTGAAAGCAGATTTTTAAGGTTTAATTTTCATTTTCTTCTCAAGTTCCTTAAAATGCTTAAAGGGAGTGTGAAAAAAATTGCAGTTCTTTCTTCCAAAGACAATGAAGGGAGAAGTGACTGAGAGCAGTAGACAACTTTCAAAGTACTAAACAGAGGACACAATGAAACCCAGTGAAACCTCGCTTGAAAAAGCTGGTCAGAAAACAAGAATGGAAAGAAAAAAGAGAAAAGTCATTTCAGTGGGATAAGTGTCCCCACTAAAAAGGTACCTCAGTACTTAGTTCTTTAAAAATACACAGTAAAGGGAAATAAAAGCCTCAGATAGGTTTTGAGTTTTTTTTTTTTCACAGATGCGAGCTAGAAAAAGGTAGACATTGAAATTTGGTCACAGTTTCTTTGACTTACTTTGAATTTTACTATTTGTTAATTTATTGTTTAGTTTCTTTATTGTGGAAACTGATAGAATTGGGAGCTTCTGCCTCTTTTGTATGCCTATATTCCTTTCTTTTTTTTTTCCCCCGCAAGTCTTATACAAATTCTTGTTCATCTACTTTAGTGCTTTTATTACTCCTGATGTACTTATTGCTGGATAGCACACATAACCCTTAGGCATACATTAAGTTGTCTTCAGCCTTCCCTGGTTTCCTTTCCTGCCAGTTCTTCTGTTAGTTTAAATATTTATTTAATCTGTCCTATACTCTATCTGCCTGTAATGTCATATGTGGAGACATCCTCACTTCTTACTTAATATTGAACTCAGTATATATATAGAGTACATATACTTTTAAGTCTTTCCCTTGTATTAATTATAACCAAGTCCAGGATTGTGGTGTTTAGCCACATCTGTCTTGCCAGCATTTCTTCTGAGCTCATTTACATCCATGGGGCTGTATTTATTTGTTATTGCATTGCCAAGACAATTTCTTGGCTTTTTTTTTCCCTAAGCATAAGTTCCTAGCATTCAAATGAAGAGAGATTTCTTTTCCCTACTCCTCAGATTTGTTTCATAGTACTTTAGTATATTGAAGTATATTTTATATTTAGTATATTGAAGTATATTTTAGTATATTGAAGTGCCTGCAGAACAGACAGTGGTAAGAATTTCTCGTGCCAGCACAATGCTGGCATGTCATCTGCTGGACAAGGGCCACCTCTCCGGCTTTGCTTTAACCTCAGTCCCATTACTGCTCTGTGAGCCCTGGCTAAGGCAGGTGATCTCATCTCTACCTGTAGAAAAACCTTCCCTGGTAAAACATTTTTTTGAGGAGTAAATGTCTTTAAGTAAATGTTGCATGTACTTTGTCTTCTATGAAAGTTTATACCAAATACCTGAATCCTGTGCCGGGTACTTTGTGACCAGACACAAAGGCTTTCATTTACAGCTTTTCCAAAGTGAACTGGTATTCAACTGGGTAACACTCTTTTTCCCTCAGCTTTGATAATACAGCCACCCTTTGCTGTACACATCATGGATTAGCTGCTGTGAATTAGTTGACTTTATTTATAGCAGTGTATATTTGCCATCAGTTGTGTTTAAGGGACTCTTCTTCCTTAGGGAAAACCTCGAGATTTGCATAACTTGCATTATTGAGGCTCTGATAAGGCAGGCAACCACATTATCATGTACTGTGTAACCAAAAGAGTTTAAAACCAATCTGCAGTATTGCTTTAAGTAAAAGTTTCAGCATCTCATAGCTGAAGCATTTCTTGTCTTCTTATACAACTTGAAATTTATTTTTTAATATTAAAGTGCCTCAAAAATGTCGTTGGTGTAACAGTAAAAATAGATTTTGCGTATTTTCTGAAATGTGGGGTATGAGACGTGAGAGAATTTCTGTGAGCAGGAAAAGAAATATTTTTCTCAGAGGATTGAGTGAAGAACAGAGAGGTCAATTTTGAAACCTTTCATTTTGTGTGATTACAGCCATGCTGCAAATGCCATTTCACTATAAGGAAGGACTTTAAAACATACCCTATTTCCTGATTTCTGCTGCAGGTCAGATTAACTAAAATGGTTATTGTGTCACCCTAGAGATTCTTGCTTGCTGCAAGACCAGACTTTAAACCCTATTTTTATTATTAGAAAGGCCAGCAGCAACAAAGACTATTTTACAAGTTCTGAGACGTTTTCGTAGCAATTTGATCTTTATACACAGGATTTTAGAACTCCTTGTACTGCAATTCTTAGCATATGTGAAAATTGGATGGGGGGGAAAAGAAGCATGAACATTCATTTGCCACTTGCCTGGAAGCCATCCCCTCTTAATGCCCTTCTTGGGGAACAAATTTTGAATGGAGCATGTGTTGGGTTCTTGTGTTGTGATGGAACAGCAGCATCTTTCAGCAGATGAAGTAAGTCAGGTTGAGGGGCAGCCTGCTAGTTTGGGGGTCTGATGTATGGTGCAGCTTCCCCCTGCTCCTCTGGAATTGCCATCACACACTTCTGTCTTCAAGGAAAAAGATTCATCTGTTGTCAAGATAAGTTTGATGGTATGATTTCACCTGGGTGTGACAGTTTCTCTTTGTATCCTATTGTACTCAGACATCCATGTTAATAAAACTGACCTCTGGAAGGGAAACTATGCAGCTTCTCTGTGTTATATTTTAATAAAGTGTATATACTACTTTTACTGTCCCTTGCTGCAGTGATCTTTCTTCCCTAACTTACATGCTACAAAACTAACTGTTAAAGAAAGATTTGACTCCACATAGTCACCTCTTGCTCTGCCCTAATCTCGTTTAGGAAAATCTGGCAGTAGTTAGCTAGCCAGTATCCTCGGGTATCCCTTGACAT
Source organism: Corvus brachyrhynchos (assembly GCF_000691975.1). NCBI lineage: Eukaryota > Metazoa > Chordata > Aves > Passeriformes > Corvidae > Corvus > Corvus brachyrhynchos. Next base: position 859,501 of record NW_008238834.1, on the reverse strand, counting down.
TATCTGCCTGTCTTCTCTTTATCCTGTGCTTTTAACTGCTCACACAATGTTTAGACATTTAATCTGCAATTTTTAATGGAACAAAACTTGATGAAAAGATGATTTTGCTGGCTTCAGCAGGGTAATTTGGATGCCTGCCCATATCGCTTAATGGGGATCTGTCGAGTCCATTATAGAAATTGAATGTTTAAATTCATTTGTCTTAATTATGTTCTCAGAAAAATCCGCGAGATGTGTAGAATGCAACAAGACTATGATTTTTTTTTTCTTTTGCTCCAAACCCCTGGTGAGATTCTGAATGATTTGAAAAATCCTTTGACTAGCTAGGAGGTGGAAAATGTATTGGAGAGAGCAGATGTTGGTAATGACGTGTGATTCCGGCATTGTCTTGGGAACTGCTTGGTCAAAGATGCATCAATTCTGCTTCTGGAAAGCACATCTTTTTCATACAGTGCCCCAAGTGTCATCCTCTCCTTTGTTATTGGTAGGCTCTCTGCCAGCACTGCCCTCCAGCAGCCGTGCTCCCTCCTGCAGGGTGTCTGTGCCAGCAGCACGCTTGGTCCGCTTGAATTCCTTGGGGTAAATGGTGATGGTGCCAAGGCACTGCCCAGTCCTCAACCAGAGCAGCACCCTGGTGCTCCACCAGGAGAGCCTCAACCCGCCCAGTCCCCTCCAGCCCATGCTGATGCCAACCCCAAGCCCTCTTGGTGTGTAATTCATAGCTGTGCCTCTTGTCCTCCCACTTGACCATGGCTGCCCATCAACAGCAGCTGTAAAAAGGAGAGAGGGGCTTATTTCAGTGCTGCTTCAAGCCAGAGGTGTTCAGCAGCCACATCTTTTTGGCAAGTCTTAACTGCAGTGAAGCTGGTTGCTGTGTGTTTTGTAGGGCGTTATTTTTGAGAGAGGAGGGGGATGTGTTTCTAGTGATTCCCAGGGATGGAAGCACAAGGCTAGACTAATAAAGGCTTCTGTTTTGTTTTGCTTTGTCTTAAGTTTAATAGTTTTAAAAGTCCTTTTACTTTAAGTGTAATGGTTCTGAAATGAAAGAAAATCATCTTTCCCCTTCTGGTTTTCTTTTTCACTGGAGCTTTTAGGAATTTAATCTTTCCCCAGAGCAGTGCTGTGTGCATGGCATGTTGCAATGCCCCTTCTCATGGCAGGAAGACTCTGGTGTACATGTGACCATCGTGATGGCTGAGCTACACTGCTGGCAGGAAGGAGTACTTCACTTCTGCAGGGATGCTCCCTGGCTGCCTGTAGGGAGGGGTGGCTCCAGGTGTTGGAGGCCTGGGCAGCTGAGGCTGGAAGTCAGCACCTGCCTCTGCCAAAAAATCTCAGCATTTTATTGCTGAGATTTAATGCTTATTCTGAGCATTTTATTGCTCCCGCTTAAGTAGTTTTTAAGCCTCAATCTTTCATAGTTTGTGAAGTTTCAAGTTATTTTCAGCCCCTGCCTCTGCCAAAAAATCTCAGCATTTTATTGCTGAGATTTAATGCTTATTCTGAGCATTTTATTGCTCCCGCTTAAGTAGTTTTTAAGCCTCAATCTTTCATAGTTTGTGAAGTTTCAAGTTATTTTTTTGATTAAGTTTCACTCTCCCTCGTCTCTGACTGGCTGCAGTGTGTTCCTGAATATAAAGATAAATTTTCAAGACTGAGATTAGAGGAAAGTGTATCTTGAACATTTTATGCAAGTAGGCTGGCTGGAGTTAACCTCAGACAATTGCAAAATACTAATAGTTTGAAAGTTTATAGTCTGTAAAGTATTCTTGAAAGCAATACTGTACACTTGGAAAAAACCAAGCTGAGTGAATTGAGTGAATTTTGATAAATAAGGTTTTAAGTGTTTACACTGCACACAAAAGCAAGCACAGTGTGTGTGGTAAGTGAATGATGGTATCTGGCATCGAAGAAGTACTACTGTGTTTCTACAACAAAAGCCTACATAGGGTGATCAAAGCTGACTTGCAAATAGTATTGTTTTTCAAACTGAAACATTTGTCTCAGCCTTAAAAAAAAAAGAAAAACAAAACCCAACAAACCCCCCCAAAAGCTCTGTTCTCCACATATTTGTTAAAATCTTGCTTTCCCTGAATTCTGCTGAAAAACCTTAAGCATGTGAATAGTTTGAGTCTTCCAGGGAACATTGTCCTTTTAGGAATCTTGCCCTGAAATGCTGTTTTTTTAAATAGCCTAGTCGCTGCAGTACTTGATGTGAAGCTGCCACCATCACTAAAGTCTATCTATATAAAGTAAAATAAGGCTTGTAGCAACACCCACCCAGAAACCACCCAGCCAAAAGCTCTCTTCCCCAAAACACTCCCCCTGAACCCCATAGTATTTCTTTGTTGTGGATTCATCTTTATGTAAGTGGTAGCAAGTGGGGGACTTACACCATGTGGGTGCTGCAAGCTCAGTTGTTATCGGCTGCTCTTCTCCTCTCCAAGTGGGATCTCTGAGAGCTGAAAAGCAAGCAAAATCATGGAGTGTTGCAAGCTTGGTAAGCAAGATATCTGTATTACTGGGTAAGGAAGTCCAAGTAATTCATTGGGTTCATGATGGGGGAGGAGAGGAGATTTGGATGCTTTCCCACCCATGGTATGGTTGTACTTTAATTTTTTTAAGACATGCACACACATCATGCAGAGAATCCCCATCTGAACAATCTTCTAGGTCCTGGGAATAGGGAAAGCATATTATATGGTATATATAATACATGTATATATATGTAGTGTATATATAGTATAGCTAAGGAGCTATACTAGTTGCAGGTCAAATCGTCCAAGGGTGGACATCAAACCAGAGGTTTATGTTTGGAAAACCTTCCTTCTCCACCCATGCTCCAAGTTGGGCAGCTGGTGGATCTGGAAGCAGTGTGGTTGTATTAGCGAAGTGGCTGATCCAAGATAGTGAGTCTGTCAGCAGGTGTGACTGGGTTGAGCTCCAGAGCAGCTGGCATCTATAATCACTGAATAGAATGTATCTCAAAATACAGGAATAAAACAAATTCATTTTATTTTATTTTATTTTATTTTTACCTCTTTACTGTGGGTTTCTATCCCATCCCAAGTTTACCTAACCCAGGTGAAGGTTGTTTCTAATGATTTCTTAGTGTTCAGCAGTTTTAGAGGTGTGTGGAAATAAACATGCAGTGTATCTCTACCTTGCTGCAGATGTTTCCTGAACATCCAAATATGTACTGGGAAAAGAAGGACTAGCAGTCAACTGGGAGCATCCTGTTAAGTTGGGTAGTACAATATTTCACAATGGCAATATTGAGTGCTGGGTTCAGGTGAAACAGTACGAGGAAATTTGGTATCTTGTGCGGTAAGGAATTGAGAATTTGAATTAAGAACATGCCCAGGTCACAGAACCTGGTAACTTCAATTTTTGATACTAATCCAGCTTCGTAAATCAGATCAAGATTTTCTGTTAATCAGAAACAACAAAGCTTATGAAGTAAGGAACCAGCTGCAAGGCTTCTGTTAAGGCTGCATTGTGGTCTCTATAAAAGATGTTACTTACACAGAGCTGTCCACAGGGCTCCAAGCATGACCGAGTACTGGAATTTGTGAAAGTGTCTAGAAGACAGGGAAAGATGCTGTGAAATGCATTGTTTCAGTAGGAACTACAGAGCTGTCTGCTATAAAGAGAACAAGTCGTTTAGGATAATATATATCATAATTAATGTTGGTGTTTTCTTTTTAAACTAGAGGCAACAGTTGGAATTAGCACAGATGCAACAAAGAGAAGCCAACCTCACAGCTTTGGCAGCCATTGGACCAAGGAAGAAAAGACCATTGGATTCATCAAACGTTGGATCTGGGCTCGAGGTACAGCTGTGGCTTGCAGTGACTTGGATGGTGTTAATGTCTTCATACTGAATTACATTTACCTCTTCTTGTAGGAAGAAGTGAGAATTCTCTCACACAAAATGGTTTGTTGCATTCTGTAAGAAGCCTGGTTTGTGTGTTAGGTGCTCTAGAGAATTGTTTCTGGTAAATTTGATGTGTGTAATTGTGTGTTAAAGGAAAGACTGTGCCTAAAGGGAATGAAAGGATGACTTGGAGAAATTCCCATCTGCAGTGGAAGGTAACCAAGCTGTGGTGGCCTTCCACAGAGCGTAGTTGTCATGGCCCCTCAGCTGAACTCAAAGTGGGTGGTTTGGATGGCTTTTGAAATGGACCTTGATTTGACATTTGACTGTGGACATTTATCCATGCACAATGCATAGGGACTCTTCTCAAATATCTGAGTTCACCTTGGCTAGGTTCTCCCAAAAAGCAGTAAATAAATCAGTAAAGCTAGACCATTCACTTCCTGCAGTGAGCCAGATCGTCATCTCTGGCTCATGTTGAATATTGAAAGTGCTTTTAACAAATCTTTTGTGAGCAGATCTCTTCATGTGCTGGAGAGTAGCTGCTTCTGGTATCTGGGAAGCTTTTGTGGCTGCAGAAATCCATTCTGAGGAAACAGCCTACTTCTGTTAGAGGTCATCATCTTTGCTGGAGATGGGAGAAATTAGTGTTGCTGCCGGTTTGGCCCCTCTTTGTCATGAAGCCTGGATATTGCTCAAGTGAAAGGCCAGTTGGCCTGATATAATCACAGTGAGCAGGAGCCTGCAAAGTAACTCCTGTGTAGAGGCAGTGGTGGTAAAGTTGTCCTTTCTCATGAACCTTAAGTGTTTTTCATTCTTGTTGTCTGGGAAGCTTAAATAGATGGTAGGATTGAAAATACTCTGTCATTTTTGCACAGCAGAGTCTGGGAGGACCTTGTCCTCAGTTATTTGCAGTGTAACTGAGACAGCGGTGGCATCTGTCCTGTAGTTATTTTCTTCATCCGGACTGTGACAAGAGGCCTCGCTGAGCAGGTGAGATAGACTTGTTTCAGTGAATCTTTAATTTATTTTTTCCCTGACATGGATACAGAATTAGGTCTTTGAATACTCCCTGTTAACCACAAGTGAAGGGAAGTAATCTGTCTCTAAACAAGCTGCAGAAAGCAGTGTTCACAGCTTTTGAGCAGCTTTTCTTCTCTTCTTTGAAGTTTTCTAATACACTTTCACATGAAGCTAAATGTATGGTTATTTTTTTTTTTATAATACCACTGGAAGAACTTGAAAAAATCAGTCTAGCACAAGAACAGTTTTCCCCATCCTCTTCTCATCTTCCCCCAAGCTTCTATCGAGTAACTATTCCTGTTCTTCGTAGTGGTTTTCTGTAATTATTGCCAGATTTGTTTCTGAATATTTACAAGTCTGCCTGTTCAGTACTTTGCTGTTATTTCTCATCATCTGTGGTATGTCTGCTTTATTAAAAGCTTCATGAGATTATGCCAAATCGAGATAGATAACAGTGTTGCTGTTGAAAGCTGGTGATCCGTTATTTAGATTGCTACTTTAAAAGAACGTGGACACGACACTCCTAAAACTGGCCACAAACCTTGATAGCATTTCATTGTCACAAATTTCCCTGCTGTATTTTAAGCGTAGGTTGCCATGTTAGACTGAATTGTAAGGGCAGTAGGTGAAACTAATTCTGACAGTGAAACTATTTTTGTTTCTTGCATGCAAGCTCGCATTCCAGTGCCTAGTACTTAGGCTTCATGCTACCAGAAAGCATTTCTCTGCAGACCTTTTTTTTCTATTTTGTGAAATTATGCAGGATAGCAATCCTTGAGAATGATGTTTAGATTTAAATGTTTTAAGTGTCCCAATATATCCGAGCAGGATTCATAAAAGACTTAAGACTTCTCATGTAGAATAAAGAATGGTTTCGACAAACACTCTCTAGTTCAAGAAGCAGAGCATTTGTGATACATTCATGATAACATGGCAAAACATCCTGAGCAGTAAACAACATTCCATTCTTCAGAGATGAAAGGAGGTCTTTGAAACTGAAAGCAAGTACAATATGGCCTTAGGCTGATACACATTTGGGCATCTTTAAAATCATCTTTTTGGGCAACCTGTCTGAGAATAATTTAAACAGGCAGGATGTGCTTTCTCATTTCAAGTTGCAAATACAGACAAAATACAGACAGCTTTACTCTCAAATAATCTTAAATGTCAGAACTTCTAGACTGTGCAGTGGCAAGGAGTAAATCTGTGCATAATACTCCTGTGACCTTTTATTATTATTATTATTATTATTATTATTATTATTATTATTATTTTTAAAGCCTAATAACTTGGTAGACAGGTATGATGGAAGAAGTTATTCCTGAATATGAATGATATTTAACATTATTGTGTGAAATCACTAATGCTAACTGGATTAAGATTTTTAACTAAGACTTCAACTTTCTTTGGATAATGTTCTTTGTACAATGTTTGTGTCTCTTAAGGCCATGTAAGCTCTGTACAGTTTCTTTTTATGGTTGCCTCCTGCAATAATTAAAGGAAAGGAATTGTTTCAAGCAATTATTGATGCAAACTGAAGCCCTAAGGTATTTGGGCAGACGGGGAAGAAATAGTCAGTTACAATATGTATTAAAAAAGTGAAACTCTGTAAGCAAATTTGTCATATATTTGCCTTTCTTTATTCAGTACCAAAACCTAATGGATACTGGGAAAGTTCAGTTCAGCAGACTGGGTTGGTTGGATCTGCTGCCTACTGTTGCAGTAAATGTGAAGGGCTAAAACCAGCATTTTAGGGAGCATGGTATGCTAACTTATCCACAAACAAGTATCTGTGTTTAACTGGGATGATTCTTTGGCTTGAGGTTTTCTATTTCTCCACACTTTGGCACCTGGCTTTGCACCTCTTCTGAAAAGTCTTTTTCCTGGATAGTTGGGCACACAATTCCTGCAGATTCATCTTATTTTGATCTCTGAAACTGGGCTTTCTTTACTTGGTCTTTCCAGGAGACCTATTATGTCATTTTAATGTGGTAACTAGAACATGTGATGACACAATCATGTGCTTTCCAGATAGAAGCCTGCTTGTCAGCAGCCTCATCACCTCATAGTGTAACAAGTACAGAAAGAGGCTCTTGTCCAGAGGAGTGCCTGTCAACTAATTTGGACCTAAAAGCAATATAAAAAGAATAAACTATATCTTGCCATGATTGCTTATGAATCTCTAAAGATGAAATAGCAGTAGGGACAAATCCATGATGATCATGGAATGAAAAAATAAGGCTAATGCTCTAGGCCTGATTAAAAAAGAAGAAAAAAAGAAAGAAAAGGCATCATTATAATGAGAATTCTTTTTCCTTTCTTGTTGGAAACACTAGTTTGGGTCGTTTTGCATGTTCTCTTCACTTCAACTTAACATTTGAATGGTATTGTTCAGAAAGAGTAATTCGAGAAAGCCTTGGTAAGAAAATCCCTCTATTGTGAAAATGTGTTAATTGGTGCTACTTGCAATCCAGAGGTGGCAATATCTTCATCTCTCTCATTCTTATCCCTCTGGACACTTTTGGATACAATGAGGGGGAGAGGCCTTGGGATTTGATTTATATGTGACTTGAGGTTTGTGCATTTGTTATCCACCTCTCCTCCGCCCCTAGTCTGAGGGCATGTGGTAGACAGTAATGAATTAAAGGGTAGGAAGAATTGAAAACTTAACTCATCTTGGGAAGGGAGGACACTTCTAGAACAAATAAGAAAAAAGTAAACTTGAAACCACAGACTCATTTTCCCAATTCTTTGTTCTGTTTCATAGCTTTTATTGGTTGGTAACATGCCCCATAATGTTTTCAATGCTGATAAATAGTCAAGGATTTTTTCTATTTTTTATTAAGTTTTAGTGCTTTTCTGTTGACAAAGCCATTTTGGAAACAGCTTTGTCTCATTCCCACTGTAACTGGAAGCTTAGAAATTTGAAGACTACAGTTCTGAGTCCTTAAACTTTCTTTCCTTCTATTCAGAGGTATCTTGAGTGCAAGGTCATCTCTGGCCTTGAACCGAGAGCTGTGTATTTGTGCAGAATCACGCAACAGGGAGGAAAAAAAGTCGACAGATGTTTCTGAAAGTAGACTCAGAAAACTGGCTGTTACACTTACGGTCATTGTCTGAATACTGTAGTTGGGCCCTTCTTCTACTTTGTACAGGAAAACTTGGTTGGATGCTTGTACCTCTGTGTAATTTTTTGGGGTAGACTACTTGCTTTGCATTACTTTTCTGGCTCCATGATAATACATTAAGTTCTTGGAAGTGATGCAGTCTCTCCTGCCCCAAAGTGCTGTTGGTGCTGTGTTCTCCCCTTGCTTTCTTCCAGGTTGGTTCCACTGACTGACTTGGGGGTGTACATCTCGTGTCTTTTCTTTTTTTTTGCCAGATCCAATGGCAAAGGAAATTCCTCCTTCCAGACACTGCTTGTGTCTGTTCTGTCCCTTGCCAAGACTGGCTGATCTGTTAGTAAGTGTGGGTCTTGCCTTGTCACAGATAGTCTGGCTTTGCTGTGGAAACTTGAGCTACTGCAAGTAGTTGCTACATAAGTGAATCATGCAGCTGATAACGCTGTGGTCAGTGCAGAGTCATTCAAGTACTTCCTTTCTGTCAAACTCCTAGCCTGCCCAACCTATTTAAAATAAAGTGATACTTCCAGGGTTATGCACATCTAATACAGCAGTCCACACATAAGCTTGCATTCTCCTTCTGCAAAGAAGTTTGGCAAGCAAAAATGGGAGAAATGCCTTGTTTACCACAGTGGTCATTGTTCCATTTTTATTATTGACTGTGGGTGGAGGAAATGAACTTGTCATCTTCTCTTGTGTCTGCCACATCTGATCATTGTTAGCAGAACTTAAACTTACCCTTCTTGCTTTACAGCTTTGGGATGCTGGTATGTATGTTGATTAAATGTATTCTGTACATGGTGTTTATTTAAGCTTTGGAAATGTTCTTTAGGTTGACCAAGGAAGAACTAAGCCTTTGAGCAACAAGTCCTTTCTGCAGGATGGAAGTAAACCCAACTCTTCCAAGTGACTGGGGAAGAGACATGATTTGTTTTTTCTGGCTTTTTTTTTTTCTTTGCATTTGCAGAAGGGGTGTGTGTAGTTAAGGAATATATAAGTTTATGCTCTTAAAAGTGATAACTGTAGAAGCTACTGCCACCTTTTTGGCCATAAACTGTTGTGATGAGGGAACACACTAGCATAATTCATCAGCTTCAGTATTGGTGTTATGGGCACAACTGTGTCTAAGTGTGAATTTAAAGGCATGAATTGGCTCTGTAACAAATGATAGGTTTGCTGCTCCCTGTGCAATGACTACAGGGCCTCGTCTTTGGCATTGGTACATGATAGTCTGCTACAGTATTTTCTTAGAAGCTGCATAAAATTAATTTGAAAGCAATCACTTCGAATTGGACTACTTATATATGTAGGTGTTTCTAACCAGGCTACAAAATCTGTTTCTACACTTCAGTGGTTTCCCTCACTTTCTCTGTGTCTTTTTCTCTCTCTGTCACCCCTTCTCCCAGCCCACAGGTCTAAAGTGATACTGGAGGGTGAGGTTTTTTCTACTTTGCATATGCCTAATGTATGCATACTCTTGACTTCAATTTCTGGTTCTTATTTAAGCTCTTGGACAACTGAAGTGCCTATGGCATGGTGGGTAAGAAGGGAGCTAAGAGTTATTGCAATTATAAAATGTCTTCAGCATCTTAGTTATCTGTTTCAAGATCTAACTAAGCACAGCTCAGTCAGAGAGAGAGTTTCAGTTTCTGTGCTGAATTTCCTGGCTCCTGTCAGTCTAGGCCATACACTTGATCTGAATTTTTTCCCCATGTAAATAGGCAAAAATATTCTCAACTGTCATTCACACACTTCAGAAATACAGTTCATTGGCCCGTATCGTGCCTTCTGTGTGCTAGAGATGAACTTAATTCTTCTTATATGTGAAAGATATCTGCAATTTAAATGACTAATTGCATTGTAGCTTTAGGCTGAACATATTGGTAACGCACAAATGTTGATGACATGTGAAGGGTCAAGAGATTTATAATTTAGTTGACAATACATTGCTTAAAATGCTGTGGCAAAGAGCCAGAAAATTTCAGCTTAATAATTGTCTATTAACTAACATGACATATTTGTATAGTATTCATTACCTCCAGGTACAGATTAAGCATCTGATGTACCCATACGAAGTGACATGCATACATGAATCTTGGGCATAATAGTGAATAAACTGACATTGCATTCACAGTAATTTGTTTCAATATGTAAAACATGTTGTTGCCTACATCTGAAAGGACTTGTAGGAATGTTGCAGTGAAATCTGAAGAAAAATTGGTAGTTGAATGGAGTTTTCTATTATACAGATCTGACAGCTTTGTGAGGCTTTTTTCTAGGCTGCAGATAACATCATAAATACACATTTGTTTTCAGCTGCACAAGAAGCAGCCTGGATATAGAGATCTGAGTCTTTCAGCCATTGGCTTGAGCTACTCTAATGGTCTATAAGGTTAAAAAATAAAATAAAATCCCCAGACCCCAACCTAACACAACCAACTTAATTTAAAAAAAAAAAATCATATAAATATTGAGTCATGTAATATTTTAGTGTTGTAAATGTGGGAGTATTTCTGTCAGACCGAGGTTTGTTAGAACAGGCAGCATCAGTAGGCTGGCTTGTCACCAAACTACTATCAACTTCTTTCACTTTGTTTTCTCTGGCCTAGATTAGGCACTTGTTTGTACGAGCAAAAATGTCACAATTTTGACAGGGTCTGTTCCTTTCCCCCTGGCTGCTGGGGGAGACTCAGTAAGTGCTTGAAAACAATGTGTTAATGGTTTTTTAACCCTTGTTTCCTCTTATGAGACAGGAAGGTGTTCTGTTCTACAGCTGGGAAACCAAGTACAGCATACACTAGGTCTCAGTGACCTCAGTGTGACCACACGTGACAGAGATGGGGGTTGAACCTGGATGCTTTTGCTTCAGTTCACTAGGTGCTCTTACCACCTTTCAACAGCATCTCTGCTGCACACAGCTGTCATTTTTCATTGTTTGGAGATGTCATTCAAAAGTGTCTCATGACTTTGCTTCTTCCTGCTGGTGGTATTTTTATAATGTTCAGCAGAGCTGCAGTAACAGTTTCCTCTCTTGGGATCTTGGCTCTGGGACTGTGATATGTTTATGCCACACCAGAAATTGAAATGAGAACTCTTGGCTTGACTTTTAACACTTGACTGAACACTTTTCTCCCTTAAAGTGCCTCCCTCCCAAGAGTTTAAAATTTTGAATTTTGGTTGGTGTGAAGTCATTGAATTTGGGAAGGGAGCATGTACTCCACCAGGAACAGCTCCCTGAACCTGACAAGAACTTGGTGGGGAGGAAGGTGTCTGCAGACCTCTCTGAGCTTTATGTCAGAGCCTGTAGAATAGCTCTGAGCAGTTTTGAAATCCTTGTCAGTATCCATGATCCAAACTTGCAGATGCCATGCTCCAGATACCTTGCAGACTAGAAGCAAGGTGGTAATTGTGCCTCTGTATTAACTTCACTCTTGCGTTTTCAGAGAGTTGGTATTTAATTCTCCATCCAGCCACTGGAGAGAGCTCTAGAGATCTTAAAACAGGTTTTCAGAGCAACCTCTGGAAAAAACTGGCTGCTCACCAGCTTGGGACTACAGCAGGAGCTCCACAATGTGTTCTGCTGCCAAGATCAGTGAGTGTAATTGATCTCTGTCAGGTGTGTATAAAAGGCTCTAAGGGTGACACTGTGCTGTGGAAAAGTTGCTGATGGGGCTCAGTTCTGAGGATAGTTCAAAAGCAGCTCTGCTGCTGTTGTGACCTCCTGGGGCTGGTTTTAAGCTAGCTGGTGATCTCAGTACTGGGAAGGGGGGTTTACAGTGGTGCAGAGTTACACTGCTGCAGTGCCTTACCTGGCTTACAAATAGGGTCTGTCAGCTGAATCTGCAGGCAGAATCTGCACTGGTAGTCAGCCCTCCTGGGCTGCATGTCTCTGTGTCATTTCCCTTTTGGAAGGAAGGCAGGGTGGTGAAGGTTCAGTGAAAGGCAGGAACTATAGGGTAACAAAAAAAAAAGAGAAGAAAAGAAGTTGCTAGTTAGAGCACTAGTAATTAGATGTTGCAGAAGGGGGATGCAGGCTGGTTGTGGTACCCTTTGCTAGCATTGATTCTACTAAGATGGATTTTCTATTTGCTTATCTTTGTACTTGGCTGTGACCTGGTTGAAAAGCAGCACTTTTCGCTTCCCCTCGAAATAGACAAAGCTGTCTTGGGGTATGCTGAAGACTAGCAGTGAGGAATCCCCCAAAATAGCAAGACACAAGTGGTTGCTGCCCAAATGGGAGGAATATAATAGAGATGTCGGGGAGCAAGGAGTGGGCTGGTGTTTTTCAGGTCTCAAAAGCTTTGTGCTTTTGAGGAGGGGGTATGTGAGATCTAAAGGAGAGGATGTTGTCTAGGGCCAGACAAGGTCGAGCTCCTGCCCAATAGGAATTTGCTCAAGTGGAGCAGCAGAGGACCCTCCCCTAAAGTGTCCTTGTGTCAACTTGAGAGCTCAGAGCTGGGCATTTCTTAAGTAAAGTCTTGGACATTACCAGAGGTGCCTGTGATGGTTCTTTGGGTTATGCAGATCTTGGACCACTGCTTGGTCCAAATTCTAAAACAAAACCATGAAAAAACAGTGTTTCAATACAACTGTGGAAGGCAGTCGCTAAAAGGAGATAGTGCTCAGCACTGTATAAATTTACTTAAAAGTGGGTTCCCCAACATGGTCCCTATCTGGACTGGAATGACCTAGGCTGTCTGTTGGCTTCTTTAATTTTAAACCATCATGTACTTTGAGAGAAGGACCCTTTCCTTTAACTTGTGCTAGCAGCTGTTGGTTGTTGAAGAGCTCCTGGCCCCTGAAATGCTGTACCCAGCAGCTTTGATAAGGCAGAGTGATGCTGTGGGAAACTTAGAACTGTGAACTGGCTGTCTTAGCAAACAAGGGCCCTGGATAAGCTTTGGCTTCGGATGTGGTATTACAGCATAATATCGCTTTATGTCTCTGCACTGGGCATGATGGGTAAGAATTTAAGAATAAACAAATCCATAACTCTGTCTCAAATGCAGGCAGCTTGGTGCTTCTGCCCTGTTGTAGCATCTTGCAGCTACAACAGCTTCCAAAGCAGGCTGGGGGATTTGTGCCGTCTGTCTCCTTTTTGTAAGAGTGAACAGGATTGAGGTGGCTTTGTTTGGTGTCTTTTTAAAGGTAAGACTTCTAGTCTAATGACTTATTTAGAGAGAAAATACTTTCACCTCAATAAAGTTCTTTGAATTATAAAGGACATTGCTGTTGGGTTGCTGAAAACCCTTGGGGTTTGTTTCATTTATAACATTGCCTCGGGCCTTCTGCTGCATCCTGTTGGACTGACCTCCTTTTCAACCCGTGCTGGCAGCTGCATTGCAGAGCTATCTTTTCCCTGGATCCTTCAGGGTTGTCATATGACAAACTTGAACTGTGACCCTTTTGTGTCTTACCAGGACAGCAGTGCCCTCTGTGCAATGTGGCCAGCAGTCTTCCCCACGCACAAATTTGTTCCAAGCCATTTAACAAACTGAAAGTTTCAAATGATGGCATTTCATAGTGTTTAATAGTATTGACTGTAAAGCAAATGAAATGGTGCTGAATACCCTGCGTGCTGCTTGTAAAAAATACAGCTTCCATTTCTGCAATGTGCTCTGGGTTTCTGTGGCTAGCGTGTGCTCTCCGGTAAATCTATTTTTAATAAATTTCAGTGCTTCCATCCTAACAACAGTAGCATTCACTGCTATATGTAGTCCAGTACTGGTATTAATTTCTAATAAATGGGGGGGGTTTATACAGATTTCTCTAAGCAAAGTGGGCGAAGTCATTTTGCTGAAGTCTTGCAGAGAGATTTAGGGTAAGAATTGATATAGTTAACACTGCATCCAAGCAACACCATCTCCAAGTGGTGTTGATGCTGGCAGGCATTGCCTTGCTGAAGTTACAGAGACTGAGCACTCGTATTTGTACAAATTACATTCATTACCAAGAACCCTCCAGTAGTGATAAGAGACTGGCTGTGCAGCACAGATTGGCTCCAAGATAAGTAGCCAGTCTATTGTGCAGCTCATGGTAATCTTCCTCTTCCCCACCCCTAATAATAAATCTTGGGGCATTTTGGAAAGCATGGGGGTTGCTTGTTCCAGGAGCTTGAATGTAAAACTACTGAACATCATCATCTCCTACCAACTGTATTTTCATAACCAAGCAAGGCAGCTGACTGAGATGGATAGGCTCAGATACAGTGCTCTGAATATCTGGATGCTTTCACTGAGTAATTGTTGCTCCCTTAAAGGGCAGAGCACAGATGATGGCCAGGATGAGAGTTTCTCCTGACCATGTTCCAGAGCTAGGGCGCACTCTCAGTGATGGTTTTCTTCATGAAGAGATGGAAACCTCTGGAGCAAGTGGTAGTAAGAGCTGTGCACAACCTGGGGCTCCACATAGGTACTGTGCTAGTACCTTCTTCAGAGATGGCGTGTCCTTTCTCAGTGCAAGTCTGTTTAGCAGACTTCAGTGAAGTGGCAGTTATTTATCTTACCATATTAATATAATTTTAAAGAAAGAAATAACTTTGTGATTGCTTTGACTGAAACAAACCATCAGCTGGCAAGTGCTTGCTTTGTCTTTTTCAGTATCTAATGTGAAAGGACTTTTGGACTGCTGATTTTCAACATGGAAAGCTGAACATCAATGGGCTAGTTTTATACAAGTAGGCAGTATAATCCAACCAGTTTAGTTAAAACTTGTATTTACATGAAATTCTAATGTTTCTGATGGGTTTTTTTCTTCCTCTCTCCCCCATTTAGGGTTTGAATGGCAATAGAATTGCTCCGGGTTCATCAGGTTTTAGCCTTACAAAGCAGATGCTCTGTCCAAGAGTAACCCGTGTCTGTCTCAGGGACTTGATATTCTGCATGGAACAAGAGAAGGAGATGAAGCATTCTCTACACTTGTACCGTGCACTTCTGAAGTGATTTGAATCTTGCGTTTCACCTTGCTGTCTACTGCCAAAGAAAACACTGAAGCATTGTTGCACTGTCTTGAAATTCCAGTTTCTGGAAAATGATCCGTTGTAAGGATAACTCTTGTTTACAGATAAACATTTTTATTAAATACCTAACTTAGCACCTGTAAGGTTTTTAATAATATTTGGCTTAAATCAGTCTGTAAACCAGTGAAAACACTGAGCTGCACACATAAGCACCTACCTGCTTGCATTTAACTGTCTTACAAGCTCTGAGGGCTTGATGAGTGTCCCTAGTTTATGTATGTCACTTGCTTCAGTACTCCAGAGTCTGCAACATCTGTTCTATGTGTGCCACATTGGAAGTGCCACCTTCCAGTTCAACCTTCTTTAGGGAAACAAGTATCACTATAATGGCACAGTATAGCATGGCAACTGTCTTTAATCATGAACCAGCAGTCAGTAGACATGCCTGTCTGACTCAACATCTTCTTAGGTTTTCTGGGTCTAGAATTACTACTGGATGCTTATTTGTGGAGATCAAAGTAGCAAGCAAAACGAATGAGGGGTCCTTTCTACCCCACACTTTGTCTCAATTGCCCTCAGCCTTTCCTCTGAGAAAGTGACTGGGGGAAGGAGGACAAATCAGTCATTCTTGTGATTGAAGTACACCACACAGTGTAGTTAGGGCATACTTGGATGCTCGTGGAAAATTTGGAGTTACTAAAAATACAAGGAGTGAAAGATCCTAAAAAGGGAGGGTAAACAGAAGAAACAGTTTATTTTTCTGTAGTTACAAAAAATAGCATTGAACTTGAGCATAGATGTGGAAAGATATTAACAGAAACAACCTGTTCTGACTAAAAAAAAAGAGAAAAGTTGAGATGCATTGTAACTCTGGAGCTGAAGACTCCTTGGAGAGGAACATTGTTTGCAAAGCACAGGATTCACTGCTTTAGAATATTGATTTAATACTTTAATGTGGTGTAACAGGGAAACTTCTCAGATAAAAAGTATTTAGACAGTTGCTTTGTTTCCATTCAGTGAGGAGGAGGACTCTGGGTTATAAAGACTGTTAGAACAGATTCAAAGATTGTCTACTTGCTGGTAAAGACTGCTTTGTGGTAGAAGGAAAACCGTCTGGGTTACCCTTCTCCCCAGCCTCCAAACATGTTGCCTTCCATGACACAGCACTGTATAGCATGGCTGTTTCCCAGGACTGGTGGGAAAGGCCCTGATTGCATTCACGGAATCACAGAATATCCTGAGTTGGAAGGGACCCTCCCAGGATCATCAAGTCCAACTCTTAAGTGAACGGCCTGCACAGGGATCAAACACAGAACATTATTAGCACCGTGCTCTAACCAACT
>NW_008238834.1:784760-843137 GCF_000691975.1 Corvus brachyrhynchos | reverse complement strand
TGGTTACTTGGCATGCTGCTTCAAAACTTGAAGCAACTATTCACACATCCTCCGCTGTCAGAACCTCTGCAGATGGTTACCAAATTCACTAAGCTGTGAATCGGTTACGTTGTTTTTTGTTGGAACAGTAGTAAACAAATCTAGTAAATGAATGCTGTAAATTATTTATATATGTATATATAGCATATATATATATATATAAAAGAAAAGCAGTACTTTGACTATAGTTTGCAAGATATTGATGGCATCGGGCAAAATTGTTTTGTATAATTAAATGCTTAGCTTTACTTTTTATGTAAAGTGCAGCATTTTCCATATTTGTGTACTGTATCTTATTGATCAGATGTTAAAGATTATTTTAAATACTGCATTAAAGCAATTATTTTATTAAAAATAATAAATTGGTAACTTTGTTTCCTTACGTGAGAAGTTCAGCATCTGAAGCTGTCAGCACCATGACTAATGGTGTGACTCCAAGAGCAAGCCCCAGCTGTCTGCCCATTGCAGGAGCTGGCACAGTTTCCTCATGTGACATATTAACTAAGAACATCTCTGTCTGAAGTGGTTTTAAACAGAAGTAGGTGACAGAGCAAAGGATTGCTGGAAAGGGGAGGGGTGGGCAGGGAGAAAAAAGCAACCTCTCATGTCTGATTTCCTCCTCTCAGTCAGCACAGAGACTGGGTTGTGGGATTTTTGTTAACAGCTGGGCACAGGTGAGAGCTTTGCACATGTTCTGGGAAGCGAAAGCATGAACTGTGTCAGACTTCAGCAATGTGCTGTGGAAGCACTGTCCTAAATTATTTTTAAAGCAACTCACAGTTAATTAAGTGCAGGCTGGAGAACCACAAAGAGCCTCTGCATATTGGCCTGCCTCTTTTGCTTCTTTCAACCAACGTGATAATGAAGTGAAATAAGGTGGAGAAAATAATTGATAAATAGATACATCTAAAGGATGATGGATGCTTCAGGTGTTTTTATGGCCTGCCTATGATGCAGATCACATGGTTTTATTGCTGCCAGAGCAAGTTCTCTCACCAGTAGATTCTCCCTGTGTGCTGCCTCTTGCCCCATGTGTCATGTCCACACCTACCCCACTCCCAAAAGACCCCTCAAATTCAAAAATTTTGCACTGTAAGGAGTAGCAGATGTTTCAGAAAGGTTTTTCAGCAGGTCTTTAGGCCTAATTTCAGGCAGGGACAGCTTTGTCCTTGGTGCAAAAACTGAAAATACTTGTCTCCCTGCCAAGGGTTCATCCTGCCTCCTATTTGAGCTCAGCTTTGTTTCTGAGAAAAGTGTCCTCTAAAGTGGCATTTAGGACATACCTGGGCTTTGCTCAGCCACCTCAGGAGTTAAAGGAGAGATCACCAGGGGTTCATTTCTATGCTTTTCCCCACTCCTCCTGCCCTTTATGGGAATACTAAAATTCCAGTCATAAGGTGATGAGGACAAAACCTGCTATCATGCTCCCTTGCCTTTTAGTTCTCAGTATGCTCGTGTTCAAGCTTGGGAACCTAGGGGAACCCTCTGTGCCACCAGTGCTGGGAGGGCTCCAAAGCTTGCTTCAGGCACTTCCTGCTTTCCAGCTGGCCTGCTACCCTAGTGGCTGTTTCTGATACACTGAGCTGGCTGGGCAACTATCCCTGCCACTGAAGTGCTCAACCTTTAGAGAAAAGGGTATATACAGATGGGGGGGGAAGCTGTTATTGCTTGCTCTTTACTACTATCTCAGCAGCATTCTATGTCAAATTTTATGAGTTACTTGGTGACAAAAATGGGCCTGCACTGTTCCTCCTCCAACTGCTGCTTTTTCCTTTTATTGCCATTTTCAAGTCTTAGCACTGAATCCAGCCCTTTGCACTATCTTTGACTTCAGCTTTTCCCTTCTCCCCCTGGGAAAGCCTAGCTGGAATGCACTAACACACCCTGCAGCTTTGTTCGAGGTTTAATGAGGAAGGTAGCAGGGGACTGTGAGACATTGCTGGATGATTCCTCAAAGCCATTGCACTCTCTTGGACACTTTGACACGAGTAGCTTAAGGCTACTGTTTGCATCAAGTTGTTCTAGGCCCCCTCTCTTTGTAGGCACCTGTGTCCTGCCATGTGAGTGCACTGTGCTGAGCAAAAGTGCTGTCAGCTGTTCTCCAGGTTCATCTCTTTGCTCTGTTCTTTGCTTTCCTCTTCATTTGTAATCACTGGTGTGAAGAGAGAAAGACTAAAGCAAGTGAGGATGTCCTGAAGGGGCAGACAGTCCAAGTGATTGGACTTGGTGAAACAGGCTTGTTCCCAGCAGCTTTTCAGATGAGGGCTGCTGGGTTTCTGAGGCCAAGCGCTTCACACTCTTCCCTCTGCACGTAGCACACGGTGTCTACACGTGCTCTGAAAGCGGGATGCAGCCACTGTTATCCCAAGTCCCACGGCTGTAGCTCTGGAAATAACTACAGTCTGTAGTGAAGGCTTTACTCCTTTGAGGGGTGCAAAGTTGAGTACCAAGGCTGCAGAGCACAGCACACCGGAGCTGTCTGTTTTGCCAGTTTGGGTTCTGGGCTCATTACCATGTCAGTGGCTTGTCCCACCCCCATTGGATACAAAGGCTGCTTGTCTGCAGGCCACAATGCCAGTGTTTCACTTGGTGCAGGCCTTCTGTACCTAGACAAGCACCCCTTCTGGCTTTGTAACACTGAAGGAATAAGCAATAAACATCATCTTTTCCTTCCAGATATATCAGTCCTTGTTCCTACGGCCTCTTCTTTCCTCTTCTATTACAGGCATGAGCTGCTCACTCATTGCCCGCTCTCTGTAGATATTCTGGCATGTTAGCTGATAACTTTGCTACCCAGTCTCTCCTCATGATCCCCTTCTTCACAGTTTCCCTCAGGGGAGCCTGGTTTTGAAAGGGTTTTTGCTGCAAAGGAGGGAGGAAAAGAAGGGTTTTCATCCTGGATTTGCATGGTTTTTCTGGAGTGGAAGGAGATGGTGGCACAGGTCAGCTCACAGCCCTGAGGCTGCTACTTTCTGTGCTGGGAAGGTCCTTGCAGGAAGTTGGTGTTTCATGGTGGCTAAGGCTTCTACCACTAAGTCCTACTTCAGTGAAAGACTTTCTACAAGGTCCTTATAGCAGATCTTCCAAGGGATGTTTCCCTGGCAGAGCCGTCCAAAGTTCCTGCTGGACACCCTATCAGACATGGCCATCCATTCTCTTCCCCAACCCCATATCACAGTCCCACACCCCTTCCACGTGTCTCACTGTCAGCCTGTGTCTGTCTCAGAAGTGGCCAAGGGTACAGAACCTGTTTTGTGGGATTCAGGTGGACACTGAGTGGTGCCAGGACCCACGCTGAGGCCCCAGAGGCTGACCAGTATGTGTTTCACCAGAGGTCTGCCCATTTGTAGTGCCACTGAAAGACTACCTTCCCTGGGGCTGTGCCCTGGTGGGAGGGAGCAAAGGTGGGGGTCTTCTGCATAGATACTGCTCAGGCAAAAAGTCCATCTCAGCAGCTCAGCATGCCATGCTCCCGCTCCACAGGTTTTGCTTGATAACTGCTCTGCACTTATCAGTAAGCAGTTACTGTCTCTACCAGATCACAGGGAATAGTATTTTTAAATCTATTTGAAATGAAAAATTATCTGACAGATCATCTGTATCTGTTTTTGAGAACTAATTCATAATTACATGTAGTTCCCCAAGCTTCTTGAGATATTTGCTCTTCCACTTTGAAGTGTTCAGCGTGACGGGGTTTATTATTTACACTTATTTTAAGGTGTTTCTTATTTCTGTTCTTAGAAGCTGGAAGGGAGGATGGAAGTATTTTTTTCAAGTAATTACGTGTGAATATACATGTACTCCGTGTGTATAAGGATGGCTGAGTAACTTTTAAAAAGAAATAACTCTACTTTATGTAAAGACTGAGTTATAACAGCTCCCAGGTGTGAAACTCCAGCAACAAGGAGAGAGGGAGGAAGGAGATAAATTATCTTCTTTCTTTAAGAGGTTTCAAGTTTTAATGTGTTAAAATCCTTTGATACCTTTGTGCAAAATTGGGCAGAGAATAAAGACTCCCTTGAAAAGCTGATCAGCGGGAAGTCTTAAGAAGGGTAGGAAAAGGAGGATGCATACAGAGGATCGAAAACAGAGCTCGCTCCTCTCTTCAGGAGCTTCAGTGATACATTCACATGCTTTCTGGCAGAGGCTTTCTTTTAGAGAAAAGACAGAAAGGGAACTTTCTAGAAACAAAGTCGGTGAGTATGTGTAGGCAGGCTGTGTATTTAATGAAGCAGACTTACTGAGGAAGAAATCCTTATATTGTTGCTTCCTGCTCAATGCAATTTTCATTTTTAACTTCATGTCTCTTAAAATTTGGAAAACGCCTCTCTTATCACCTCATCTTCTTTGAAGGAGTGGCAAGGACTATCACCAGCACAGAACTGAGCCAGTGTGGGATGGGGGCCACATGCTGTCCATGGGAGTCAGTTGCCTGACACTGAAAGAAGAGGCTGGAATAAGCAGAAGATGTGTAGCTACATTAGACATACCAGGAGATGTGCAGATCCAGTGTGGGCTACTCAACATCTCGTAGATGAAGCAGTTTTCCTCCACTGATGTGAATAAACCACAGTTGGAGGCTTATAGCCCATGTGAGCATTTGCCTTGCATCAAGCTGAGGTGGTAATCAGGCTTGTGCTACCTTTTGTCAGGGCCAGGTGTGTAATTTTCTGCACCCTGCCTTTCACCAGCCCATTCCTTAGCCCTTTGCAGACCAGCTGGCGGGTGATGCGAACTCAAAGAGGCCTCATCTCACACAGCTCTGTCTTTGCTTCTAATTTGAAAGCTTTAGCCTTCTTTATTACAGGGGAAAAAAAATTGAAAGTGACCCAAACTTCAGGTACAGAGGGCAAATATTAAAAGTAAGCTTGTTTCTGCCTTTGAAATTCCACACTTCTTAGAAACTGGTGGTGAGTGATGCCCCAGAGCTGGGGAGGATGGCTCCAGAAAAAGATCCCCTCAAGTGTACAATCAGCCCTTCACAGCAGTCTGCTGGGGATGCTGAAACAGAAATCAGCGTTTCGAGTTTTTTTTCCCATGCGGTAAAGAAGAACCTGTGGGAAGGTTCTGCCTATGTCCTTACACAAAACCAGGATATCCAGTAATTAGTGAGAGATACCTCCAGGGCAAGCTCAAATTTTGCAACACTTCCCAAGGCAGGGAAAATGCCCTGGGCTAGGGCAGTCTTGGGAAGAGAGTGAGTCAGGAGCCTTATTTTTCTTTCTTTTGTTTTTTTTTCTCTGTAGTCCTGATCAAGTAAAAATTTTCTGGGGATGAAAACTTCGCAGGGACCCGACTCTTCCAGACCTCCCTGTACCTGGGTGAGGCTCCTCCACCTCCTGAGCTAGACGTCTGCCTTTTCAGGCTTTTTCTCCATAACAGACTCAACTTTCTGCAGTCCTGAGCCACGCTTGGGAGCAGGGAAGCCGAGCTGACCCCAGGTGCAGCATCCCCGGGGGAAGAAAGGCGGGGAGGTGCCACCCAGCCCTCGCAGAATGGAAGGGTTAGGGTGCTGCCTCTTTTGGTGATTTTTTTCCCTCCCCCAGAAACACATGGATGATTTAAAGAAGAGAGCAAGAAGAGATTTAAAATTCCTGCTTAGCTGTCACCCGCCTTGGGCGGCACCTGCCACATGGCAGAAGTCGAAGCAGGGCAGGGTGGGTGGCACGGGGCGATGGGTGGCGGGAGCTGGCGCTGACCCGCCCGCAGCTCCTGCGCGGGGACCCAGCCCGAAGGGTTGGCGGAGGCAGCCTTGAGAAAGCTCCTGCTTGGCTCTGAGCCCACAGGAGCCAGCACCGCCCTGCTGCCCCAGGGCCGCCGGGCCTGCCCAGCGCGGCCCAGCCCCTGGGGAAGGCCCTGCCCGTGGGGAAGGCCCTGCCCTCGGTGCGCTGGGCGGGCGGCCGGCGGCTCTCGGCCAGAGGGCGGCTGGGAGGCCTGGATGTGGGGGCTTTGAGGCCTCGCTGAACCAACCGGCTGGTTCTCTGGGTGCTCCTTGATCTGACATGGCACCAGCCTCCTCAGGCACGTCCCTCATTGAGGAGGTCTCCTTGAGAAGCCAGTCTGCATCGTAGGCAGTAAACAATACGTCAGGGGCCCGAGTTCCTCACATCGGGATGTGGCACAAATGCTCCCTGGCTCTTTGAACAAACATCCCCAGGCACGACTGCCCGAAATGCAGTGGCCCAGCTCCTCTTCCCCGCTCTTGTCCCCTCCACCTGTTTTCTGCGGTGTTGAATCTGCTTCCCACCTCTTCTTTACCCCCGCAGCTGCCTTAGTTTTGCATCCTGCCCCCCTGCCCGTGCCTTGCGCAATCCTGCTGTAGCACTGCCTGCCTTCCCTTGCTGGTCTCCCTTGCCACTGCCCTTTCTCAGGGTTTTAAGCCCTGGGAATGATGTTTTGAAGGTATAAGAAGGTGTACTCCCACTAATAAACAATGCTGGGATAGTGGTGACAGCAGGTGAGGAAAAGGCTGAGATACTCAACAATTCTTTGGCTTCAGTCTTCAATGGCAACCTCTCTTCTACATCTCTCAAGAGGATAGACAGCAGGATAAGGAGCAAAGTGTTTCCCACTGTATAAGCATGACCACCTGAGGAACTTGAACGTACATAAGTCTGTGGGACTCAATGAGATGCATCCCAGAGTCCTGAGGGAATTGGCTGATGTAGTTGTCAAGCCACTCTCCATGATATTTGAAAACTCATGCCATTCACCTGAAGTCCCAGGTGACTGGAAAAAGGGAAACATTGTACTCATCTTTAGAAAGGGTAGAATGGAGGACCCTGGGAACTACCAACCTGTCAGCCTCATCTCCGTGCCTGGGAAGATCATGGAACAGATCCTCTCAGAAGCTGTACTAAGGCACATGGAGGACAGAGAGGTGATTCGGGACAGCCAGCACAGCTTCCCCCAAGGGCAAGTCCTGCCTGACCAACCCAGTGGCCTTCTGTGATGGAGTGACTACATCAGTGGACAAGGGAAGGGCCACAGATACCATCTAACTGGATTTGTGTAAAGCCTTTGACATGGTATCCTACAACATCCTTCTCTCTAAATTAGAGAGAGATGGATTTGATGGATGGACTGTTAGATGGATAAGAGGATGGTCATATCCGGAGGATAGTGGTCAATGGCTCAGAACCCTGAAGGACATCAGTGACAAGTGGTGTCCCTTAGGGGTCTGTATTGGGACCGGTGTTATTTAATATCTTCATTATTGACACAGACAGAAGGATCGAGTGCACCTTCAGCAAGTTTGCAGATGACACCAAGCTGAGTGGTGCGTTTGGCACACCTGAAGGATGGGATGCTGTCCACACCTGGACACGCTCAAGAAGTAGGCACAGGGGAATCTCATGAGGTTTAACAAGAGCAAGTGCAAGTGCTGCACCTGGGTAGGGGTAACCCCAGACATGAGTACAGACTGGGAGAAGTCACTGAGAGCAGCCCTGCTGAGAAGGACTTGGCGGTGCTGGTGGATGAGAGGCTGGGCACGAGCAGGCAACACGTACTTGCAGCCTGGAAAACCAACTGTGTCCTGGGCCGCATCAAAAGCAGTGTGGTCAGAAGATTAAGGAAAGTGATTCAGGCCCTCTACTCCATTATGCTCATTCTATGAATTCTGAACTGGGAGAGAACTGTCTGCTTCATCCAGGCATCCTGCAGCCTGGCTTTAACTTCTGTGCTCAGGCGAAACCCAAGTGAAATGCTCACAGAGCAGCAACACCCAGACCAGGTGCTTCCACCTTAGTCTTTCACAGCTGTTGGGCACATCTGCTCTGCCCAAAAGCCTGCCTTCCTCTTCAGCTTCCATGGCTGCTCTGATTCTCCTTCTCATCCCTCAAATAATTTGTTTCCCTTGGATAACTACCATTCCTTCTCAGCCTTCTTCAGGCTTGCTGCTTTGATTGTCTTCCATAGGAGACACCTCCTGCACAAGCAACTCCTCAGCTGCCCCTTATTCGGGCTGATAGCATACAAAGATTTATCGCAAAGCTGTTGTCCAGGCAGGAATTGTGGGCACTTGGGGGTCCCTGTGGGCATGTTGAGACATTAAGTCAATTTCAACAGGGCTAAAATAGGGCTCAGTTACTTTCTCTTCCATTATCTTTGTTAATAGTAGGCAAAGTCAGTCCTGTTGTACTTGCGATCTTGAGAGCTTCCAAACCTTGAATGTTAACTTCTCGAAAGCCTTGAGGAGTGCTGGCTGCAAAAGTCTGCTGTCGTTTCCGCCTTCCCAAGGTATCAGAGAGGCAGGTTCCCTTTCCCCCAGGGAAGGATGGCTGGGGTGGAGCAGTTTTCCTTCCCTAGATTCCTGTATTCACCTCCTGCAGAAAGAAGGAAGGCTGTCCCAGGCAGCTGCAGTGCTTTTAGGCTATTAAGCTGTTTCAGATGTCTTGTTCAAGTTGGGCTTTACTGTGATGCCAGTAAAAACTTGCTGGTGTTAGGCTTCTGTGGCATCACAGAGACTGCCACGAGAAGGAAGCACTCACTTCTCAGCAGCTGAAACTCTGCACTGGGGATTTCCCTCTGTCTAGCTTTTGGTAGTTCCCTTTCCCAATGGGCCATCCTCTGTGGATGTCCATGGCCCATTGCTTGAGGCAATGTAGACCAAGGACAGCACTATATTATACCTTCCTAAGATTTACCACAACAAAGCCTTTTCCTGAAATTAGCTGTGAATCCTAAACCGACTGAAAGGTCACATCTTGTAACACCTCCGAGTGTGTGGGGCCACTTTGGGGGTGGCACTTTGCAAACCCTCTCCCTCACTCTTTTGCTTTCTGATTCTGCTCTATCTTCAGATGGACAGGGAGCTCTCAGAGAAAATGGAAGACAGTCTCCACTCCCATGGGTTCATGGTTTTGCCTTCCATTGTGGCAGCAGCAGGCTGTCTGAGGGAATACAAATGGAGCTTAGCACAGGGTTTGGATAATTAATACTGTTTCTTTGAGCTGAGGTATTACTTATGCCCCTGGTTGATATCTACAGTGATAAAGATACAGTCCTTTCTAGGACTGCACAAAAAGTATATGTGGGAGGAAAAAATGGGATTTTTGCTGGTCCAAATTAATGTGGGTCCAAAACTCTCACATTAAATATCCCAGAACAAAACCATCCTATTTTCATGACCCCAGGAAAAGCCCTTAGATGCTCTCCTAGGGGCTTACGTGCCTGCATGTACCCAGACCTCCCTCCCTAGAGCAGCTGGAGTGGGGCAGGAGCTCACCTTTCCCACAAAAACATGTGGGGACAGACAGGTCACGTCCACCAGGATGGTACAGGGCTTGTGTGCCACCCCCAGCATGGCTGCAGTGGTGGGACAGCATTTTCCTGCTGCTCCTTGGGGAGAAAAACCCTCGCCCAGTATGTCCTGCCCCAAGGCAAAGCAAAAGCCGTGAGGAGTTGCTCCAACCTGCTGTGGTTAGTTTAGACTATAAAACTGTGGGGGATTTTTTTTGCTGTTATTTAGTGAGCAATTCACTGTGAATTTAATAGATGAGTTTTGCTATCAGTAACAACCCCCCTAACCCCCAAGCAGTTTATTTCATGTGTACAAGAGTAAAAAAGGGAAAAGTAAGAACACCTCTGGGGAAAATAAGGGGTTGGGAAATGGCTGTAAGTGTAAGCACAGGATTGCCAAACCCACACGTTCAAAAAGCATGAATCAGATCTCCAGGAATCACAAGACTGGTGGTCTGAATTCCAAGTATGAAATCTGGGCAGTTTCTGAAGGGTATTTCCCTCTGTGTTTTCAATGCTCACGGGGAAGCTGTATGCCCTCCCTTGGGGAGAGATTGTTGGTGGGCTGGAGTTGAGGCATACACATGCTTATAAATCCATCCTCCCTGTGCTGGAGCCTGAGATGGTCATCATGCCCTCCAAATCCCCTAAGCCTGCTTCGTTGCAGTTGTCTCCCCCACTGTGGGGCATCGCTGCTGGTCCCTCATATCTCTGATGAACTGCCTGGAAGGGTGCCTGAGCCCCAGTGCCCATCTTGCCGCAGTGGGGAACAACAGCTGCTTGCACCAGGGTTATTCTCCTCCCTATGGATAGGCGGTGAGGAAGAGGCATCTCTATTTAGTCCTCAGACTTTAACAAGAGAGAGATGGAACTTTGAATAGTCCAAAGATGTACCTAGCCAGGGCCATAAAACCAGCTCAGCACTGCCCGCGGTAGGGAGAGTTGCCTGCAACACCTGTTCTGGAGGGACATGAATTGTTTTCCGTACTGTGCTGGAGCTTGCTTTAAGACAGCTGAAACTTTTTTATCTGGGGGTACAAATCAATGCCTCCTCCCCCAAAGCTACCCAAAACCCCCCCAAAACCTGAGAAGAGTGCTGTGGCAAACGTTCTCTGTACTAGACTAAGTGGCCCAATTTGCTGGCTCCTGAGCCCCTAGGCAGGGAGCAGCCTTCACCCACAGCTCCAAATATGGATGTGCTGGCAGGAGAGGGAAGCTTCCTCTGTCTCCTGCCTCACTTGAGGGCCTCTAGATCTATAACTGATCTAAACTGCAGTTGCCCAACTCGGCCTTGCAGAGTCAGCTTTGCTGCAAGTCCTTTCTTGTCTCCCTCTGGAGTCCCTCAGCTACTGCCAGCGCCTCAGTGTTGGTCCTTGCAAGCTCTTTGGCCATGCTGCAACTGCTCAGCTACAGCTGTCCCCACCAAAGGAGCAGCATGACCTCCATGGGAGAGGACTCCCTAGATGACTAGCTACACAGCACCATGAGATGGTGTACCCAAGCCCAGCATGGTAGTGTTGCTTCCCTGTGCTGGACCAACATCTGTTCTGTTTCAGCAGAAGCCGCTCTCATCCTTGTGTGTTGCCTCCTTGTTGCTCTTACATCTCAACTGGCATCAGTCAGGACTCATTGGTGTGAAATGTGGGGAAATCCCAGGCTGCATGACTCTTCCTGAGCTCCTGTTGGGTAGGCAAATTACCTGTCGCAGGGAGAGGATTCGGGAGTTAGAGGGAATTGCATGCAAATGGGTAGAGCAACCAAAGAGCCCCAGTTCTCCCAGATCTGCTGAGGCTGAAGACTGCAGTTGGCAGTGCACCTGCTTTGGTGATGGGTGGAGCTGCGGCTGTGCAATGAGTAAACCTCACAGCCTTTCTCCTTCAAAGCCAAGCATCATATTTTGCTCCAAAGCACTCGTACCACCCACCTGTGGAAGAGGAGTACAGGTGACTTCCAAATGGATGGACAGCAACCAGCAGGCAGCGAAACCACTCACATCTAACAGGAGCTGCAGCTCTTGCAATGGTAGCTGATGAGCAGAAGCTGGTCGGTTTCCAGGGCAGGAATGACTCACAGCCCATCTGTGATTACCTGTGAGTCGTCATGCCCGGCTCTGGGCTCCCCAGGGCCTGGTGCAGCAACGTCTGCTTCCTGAGTTCAGTGAAAGGGAAAATATGCCTTGCTCCCTGTTGACGAGTGTGGATTAATCCATGCTTGCCCTAGGTTGGAGGTGATACCAGTAACACCAAGCACTCCCTCCTGCTGCATATCAAGTGTGGGAGTATCCTGGCCTGAAGGACCAGACATATTAGCCTGACCTGTAAGTGAAGTGTCTGCATCAAAGAAGAGGTGAGAGTAACGTGTACATAGACAGTTCATGACAGCGACCCTTCCTAACCGTGCCTGCTTGCTTCATTAGAGGCCCTTTATCTGTAGATGGACTCATTTGCCAGTATAAATACACACTTGCCAGCAGGGGTCAAACACAGTGCATAAAGCACTGGAGAAGCTGGGAGAGCAAAATGCGTCCAGCACACACAGCAATGCCAGGAGAAGAGCACCACTGGAGCTCTTTATAACTACAGCTGCCTGAAGGGGAGACAAAAAACCAGAAGTGCCTCTCAATGCTCACTGCAATCACATAGAGTACATCAGCCCACTCTGTTGGTTGGAGCAAGGTGATGGGACCTTTGGCTGCTCCCAGGCCAACTCTGCACTGTGGTGTCTCCAGAGGAGGAAAGTTCACTCTCTCCTCACTCTCAATGTACAGCTGGCCCTCACAGCCCTCTCTTGTTTGCAACAACAGAGCAACCTGTGTGGGCCATGCTTCCTAGGACATCTGCCAACCCAGGACTTGGGCCTCCTGCTGTCCCACAGCTCTGGCTCCAGGGATAAAGCATGTGAACATGACAAAGATGTCTCTGTCTGCTCCCTGCCAGCAAGAGCTCTGCTACAGTTGCATCTCCATCTGAATGCTGCTTTAGGTCAACACAGTGAGCACCCTCCAGATCGCTGTGGAGTTCCCACTCTTCCTCAGGACCAGGAGTGCACAGTGCAGGGTGCAAGGCTTAGCGTACCAGGTTCTTATCCATATTGCAAACCTGGTGAGTGATTCCTACTTGCTAGGTTTCCTGATATGTTTTTCCATGTCCAGATGCTGCCCACAACCCATCTGGAGAGTCATTCCCCACAACCCCCTTGCACACTTCTCCCAGCTGTCTCTCTCTTGGGAGTCACATGCAGAGTGGATATTTTGAGATTTGGAATGTCAGTCCACAAGCAGCAAGCAAGCACTTTTACCTGCTCCAAGCTCCCCATAAAGTTCTTCAGTGTGTGCAGGCTCTGAAGAGCTATCAGGTTGTTTCTATGAAGAAGTACCTGTCTGGTTGTAGCTACACGTGCCATCCCCCTGCTGACCTCTCCTCTCCTTTGAAAGGATTTCTCATCCTTGCTGTGAACTTTCACTTATGAAAGAGCACTTTAGTCTGGACAAGATGGCCTCACAAGGGATGGCCCTGTTCTGGAGTTCTGAATACCGCTGACTCTTCAAAAGCCTGGATTGCTGCTCAGTCTTTCCCTCAGAGTAGCAGCCCTTATCCAGCTAAATTCAGCTGGGGGAATTCCACCTGTAAGATGTGCAAGTAAGGGCAAAGACATCCTTTGCCTTGTCCCTGTCAAGTTTCTGCTCCCCAAGGCCTTGCTTTCTCTGTTGGTAGTTCCTGCATGCAGCAGCAAGTCTGCTCCCCATGTGTTTCGCTAAAGCCGAGATGCCCACACATTTTTTCCATTGTGAACCTGGCTTCATCCCTGCCAGCTCACGAAAGCAGCTATTGTTAAGTAATTGTTTGAGTCATCCACTGAGCCCACACCCAAGCAGGCTTTTCAGATTTAGCACATGGGAGATTCACTACTGTTGGCGTGGCTTTGGGGTACTCTACCTCCTGCCTCTGCCCAGGAGGCTGGCAGCAATGGAGACACTCCAGATGGGCTAAATGTAGCTGTTTTCATGCCCATCCTTGCCTTCCCAGCCTCCAGCCACCAGTAACAGAAACTTAATGCAATACAGAAGAGCCACCAGCTCGCCCCCAAGCCATAGCAAGGGGTTTGTCTCCTGATGCTGCTAGAGATCAGGGGTCTCCCTTTCTTCCCCTTTTTTGCTTATCCCCGCCGTCATTACCAGAGTAAATGTCGGAGCTGCTTCCCACACCAGTGATGATGCCTCCTCCTGGCCTCTACTTGAATAGTTGAATTTTAGTTTGGCACAGTTGCTGCTCCCCAGTTCTGGCAACTAGAGGATTTGAGAAGTTCATTATGGAGCCTGAGTTTTCATATGGTCATTCTGGCTGACACCATGCTTTTTACCACCTTTTTACATACACAGCCAAAATGCTCGGCACATTTTCAGAAGAGGGAAGATTAAAAACCCAACCAAAAAAAAAAAAACCCAGGAAAAAACCCAAAGTGAATTACTAAAGTTTATAAGGCTAATACTTTATTGGGCTAGTATGCACAGGCCTGGGGCCTTCAAGATAATATAATCTAATACTTGGAGATCCCCTGATGAAAGGCACTATATATGCAAAGTGCTTTATAAACATTAATTAGTTAATGTTGAAAATTTTGCCCAGGGCAAAATAAAAAAAAAAAAAAAAGAAAAAAATCCTACCAAAAATCCCCCTTCCCTCCCTCTCCCTAGTCCCTAACTATACAAAGTTAATGATTCTGTGTGTGCAAACTTAGAGTACATTTTAATTTCTGTTTACTTCTGGGGAGATGGAAGCACTGGAAGTACTTTCATATATGTTATGCTTCTGCAAGCATTACTAACATGGCAGCTTCTCCTATTGTGTGCTTTAATCTCCATGAATGAGGACATCCTAACATCTACAGCATAACTTTGGACCACAGTGTTTGCAGCAAAACTGCCCAAGCTCTACTCTCTCCTCCCTTCATAGTCTGTAATCACCAACCAACCAACCCACCCATGTGTGAAGGTCTTTGTGACAATAGTTTCCATTCCAGGCCACCTTTTCAAACCTTGGGCAATCAACGGGTGGTGTCAGTGTCATCACCACATCATATGTCACCACGTAATGTATGCACAGGGAGCAATGGACAAAGTAATAGACATGTTGCTTATCACAAAATGAGGAACACTCGGCAGTCTGAAGGACAAAGCAGACCTTGCACAATGAGGTTGTGTTTGAAAGTAGCTGATGTAAAAGGCGACAAGTTGTGCATTCAGTGATATTTCTAGCAATCATATTCCAGGTATATTTCATTTCTCCTTCATGATCCTTCCCAGAGAAACATTCGGCTTTTGGATAACACTAGGGGCTGTTTTCCCTGGAAGCCCGTATCTGCGCTGGCGTAGTAGTCCATCCCACCACAGTCCATCCCACTCCTTTAAGAGCACTGTGCTCACTTCCATGCTTTGCAAAGCTTAGGGACCCCATAGGCAACACTTTTCTTCTGAAAAAACCCTTTGCATCCCCGACAAGGCCCTTACAGAGTCCACTCAGTTCAAGCAAGTCTGCACCATGCATGCTCCTAGTATGCCACAAACTACCAAACTGGCTTCCTGACTTGGACTTCTCTGTAGCACATCCACCAGCAAAGGACCAGCAGGCCCCTTGCCCCATGGCCAGGGTGGGTGATGACTTCCCACCACTCTTCCCTCAGGTGCAAGGGCAGCAGACACCCTAAGGGAAGAAGATGTGCAGGCAAACCCCTTCCCTGAAAAGCTGGTGGTATCTTCTGGAGTCCTTTTTCCCCATCAGTCCTGTTGGAACCCCAAACTCATGCCTGTCAGCCCAGACATTGGGATAAAAGTGCTTGGTGGAGCAGGAGAAACTTTAATGATGGAAAGTCAGAATGTGGCCTGCTTGCAGGAGTGGGGTCTGGCCCAGCAGGGTTTTTCAGGGGGTCAACTGGGTCCCCATGGCAGTGGCTGGATGAAGAGAGACCTTTTCCTCTGCATCTGATGCCTTCCCTGCCAGCTGGGTTTTTGCATGCACCTGATCTTTTCCCAGTACCCAAAGCAGCCCGCACTGCCTCCCTGAAAATGGACCTTTGGTGGGGAATGCTTTTCCTTTCCCTCTCTTGGGTCCCGTGGATCTCAAAGGCTGCTCTTAGCATTTTGGCTTCCCACAATGCCCCCCTGTGAGGTGTTGCTGTGCACTGGCAGCAGGACACTCAACCAGACATTTTCTGTCTGCCTGAGCTGTCTCTGGGAGAGGCAGCATCAAGAGATGAGACCACTGCAAGGTACCACCATTTCTCTTAGCCTCCGACTTGGTAACTGGTATGGGCAAAGTCTTAAAGTGAAGTGGAGTCAGCCCAAGTGACCACAGGCCGTGGTGATGGTGGCTGTCTTGTGCCTCCAGCACTTAACAGCCAGGCAGCTGCATGACTTGGGAATGCATCTTGTCTCCAGCAGCTCCTGAAGAGGTGACTTACGGAGCTTCACTGCATGTTTGTGCAGCACTGTGCTTGGCAGGTGAAATTATGGGGCCAAGGAATCAATGCATTCCCAAGGATCTCAGCCCTAACGACAGCCCCCTTAGTATCAATGGCAGCTATAGGTTTGCCCTGGTCTGTTCCAGTTGCTGCCACGTCTGGGCACAGTCAGGGTTCAGCTAAACATCTGACTCGGGTGAGTCGTCTCGGGGGAGTTTTGCTTGTACACGAAAGCAAGATCCAGCTAGCGGGGAGTAATCGCTTACACATGGATCTAATACGGATGTACCTGAATGAGCTAAGCTATACTTTCATCTTGTGCAGTTAGGGATGTTTAATTTTAATCCTGTGTCAATGGGGAAAAAAATTGGTATGAAGTCCTAATAAATAAATTATGCTGCCGAGTGCTCAGATCAGCACGTCCTAGCTAGAAGCAGTACAGAAAAAGCCGCCTTCCAGCACTGCAGACTGCTTTAAAACATCCCTTCAAATAGATGTTGTTGCAAGCCAGTGATACACCAATGCTGTTGTGTTGGCTTCAGATCACGAAGCATTTGCCGTTCTGAGGGTGTGCAACTCCAAGGAAGAAGAAAAATGAGAAATATTTAGTAGTTTTTGATTATCAACTTGAGAACTCTTAAAGAACCCTGATTTTTCAAAATCATTGCGCATTTGCTGTCAGACAGCCTGGCTGCTTTCAGGCTTATCATGCTGGGCACCAGCCAAGGCAACCACTGAAATTGCAAGTCTGCTTGGAAAATCTAGATGGGAGATTGTGATGGAGGAAACTGTCTGTGCTGCTACTGCTGAAGTTACTGATTTTTACCTCCTCTGTTTTTAAATTACTTTGCGGCATTATTTGCTCTCAAAGAGACAGCTAGGAATGCAAAGAGAAACTGGAAGCTGGAAGCATCTTTTATATTGCTATGGGCGAAAGACTTGATTATCCTGGGATTTCTTGGGTGCTCAGACCCTGGTTAAGTTCCAGGTATAGCAACTAGCACAGGGAACTGTTGCGTCTAGGTCAGATACTACCAGTTTCACCAAAGCTGTCGGTCTGTGCTGCAGCAGAATATTTACAATATGTATTAGGACAAAAGCTGTTTACCACCCACTGATGAACTTTTATATGTAAAACGTCCTTTTCAATTTGGGCTGAAGCAGACACTTGCTTTGATAGTTATATGAAAAAACCCTTAACTTTGCTTTGGGATATTTATAACCAAAACATGCAGAATTATTGCAACATAAAATCTGCTTCACTGGGTCTTGGTGATATAAAAAAGGCCAAAAAAAGAGGAAGAAAAAGAAGGTAAATATAATAAAGAAAAAAAAAGACAAATACACAGAACACACTTCAGATCTACAGCACTATATTGTCCCAGCAATGCCACCAATTCAATTTAAATCCTAAGGAAAAAGCTAATGCTATTGAGGCACTGCAAATTAACAGCAGCCCTGGCCTTGTACATCACCCCTTCACAAAAACCAGCACATCAAACACCTTTGCGGCTCCACACGAAGACAGAGTGGAGGAAAAGTGAAATGGTTTCTCATCCTCTGCCCTGCCAGAGGCAAGTGCCAGCTCTCACTGTTGTAAACTGTAAGGCAAGGCAATCTGCAGTGCTATGGAAAGAAAACAAATACCACAGTAGCAGGCAGGCAGGCAGGCAGAATGAGACAGAGATATTTTTAATTGATGCTAGAGGAACATAAATAGATGAAGCTGGCATTAAGCAGCACAGCCCTTTCTCTCTCTCTGCCAGGTACCCATTTACCCGGGCTCATAACCAAAGGCCAACATGACATCAGAAGCCCTGTGGTGTTTTGCCTTTGGGCAACAGCCGGTAAAACTGGTTTCATCTGGCAGATGAGCGTGTGAGCTGAGGTAATTGGTGTGTTCTTTTCTGCCTCAGATTCCTTATCTCATCCTGAATATTCCCATAACCTCCCTTTTTCCAGCCTCTTTTGTTTCTCAACAAAAAAAATATTTACATTGAAATAAACAGTGGGAGCCTCTAGATTGCATCGGGAGACACAGGTGCCGGTAACTTCATGAGCAATGAGCAGCTCAGTGACAGCTGCGGAAAGGATAAGCTGGAAAGGGGAGCTTTTTCTAGTGGGACTGTTCCCGAACAGAAGGGGTTGGAACAGACACCGTTTGATAAAGGAGCCTCACTCAAAACCAGCTGCCCCTCCGTTTTTCTTTCACTCCTGAGATCAGTTTGGATTCTTCTTCTGAGGTGTTTTGCAACTGCAGAATAAAACCCACCTGAATGTGATCAGAGTACAATGTGGGAATCTTTCTACATGCCAAGGCTGAAAACAACCAGGGCTGCCTATTCCTAGGGCTGCATTAGCAGTGCTTTGCCAGCGCAGCCATCCCAGGCTATGCAGAGGTTGGACAGGCTTCCTGCGGGCATCCCTCACATCTCTCCCTGCTTTGCTCACTGAAGAGAGCAGGGTCGTGGAACAAATCCTGCCAGCAAAACTATATTTTCTAGCATATCATTGAATGTACATTACTGGTGGTTTTGTTAGATTATCTATGTGGATGAGTGACTTCACCCATCGCAGCTGTTGGTTAGGGATGGCCACAGCATGTCTGCAGGATACGCATGCTCAGAACACTGCTGTGGGGCAGCACCACAACCAGGCAATGTGTCACTGGGTAAACTGGGGGATGGAACAGAGATTTCTGGCTTGTTTGAAACATATGAGCCTCTTCAAGCTGCCCTGGAAAGAAGTTGGAAGGCAGAAAAAGATTTTCTCCTTCCTTCCTTTCAAATATCCTACTGATATGTATAAATGTGGCAGAAGGACTGGGCACCAGGCCTAGCAGGGACATGCTGAGGATAACGTCCCTGCTCTGACACATTGGCTCAAACCAGGTAGGATGCTGCCTCCATCATCTGCAACTTAAGGAAATGTGGCCTGCCTTTCAGAAACATTGTTCTTTCCACTTATAGGTCACTTTGGAGCTGGGAGATGCTGGAAGCATGGAGAAGCTTGGGAAATCTGGCAATAGACAAACCCAGACACTTGGGTTTAGCCTCTCAGATTTTGAATGTTCTCCCTCTTCTCCTATGGAAATCACTGGTGAAACTTCCCACTGAAGTGAAGCTGTATCCCAAGTCTGTTAATGCTGACATATTAAGAGGGAGAAGAAAATGCAGAACATAAGATAGAAAATGCAACCTCCAACCTGCTAAACAAGGCTAAAACACAAATCCGGTGGTTATGTTAAACAGTCCAAATAAAAATTATCCAAATGTACAGGATTATAGGAGAAGAAAGAAAACAGACAACTGGAAAGAGATGATGAAAAATGGGCTAAGGGAGGAGGAAGATATAAAAGGTGGGAAATTAATGGGAAAATCCACTTCGGGATGAGACAGTGGCTGAAGAAGATGTAGAAGGAGGACAGAAGTGTAGGAAGGTTGGTGTGAAACACAGGTAGTTCTAGCTGTAGGCACGGATATAAGGGCTTTGACATATGGGTCTGAGCCTCACAGATGACAGGAAGAGACATCCAGAGGAGTACGGACACCTCCAGAGAGGCTGGAAAATGTCTGAGCTCTTTGTGGTCTCTATGGAAAAAGACATAGGGGTAAATGGAGCAGGGAAGGAATGGAGGGGGGTCCCCTTATCTTGGCCACCTTGCTGGTCGTGCCCCAGAGACCAAGCCTGGACAGGTGCTGCAGGAGCTCCTGTTTTTTCCTGAGGGGCTTCAGGGTTTCCTGCAGAACTGAGAAGCCCAGGTCAGGGATGTGCTGCAAGTGGTGATCAAGGCAAACCCAGGTGGCTCCTCCAGCACATCCCCCTGCCCAGACACACGCAGCCCCCACACACCCCTCTTTGCACCACCCTGCTGCTCCCAGCCCACAATCCAGCACTGGGGGGCTACTCATGACCTGAGCAGGAAGCCAAAGGGCTGCAGCCTGTGCAGTCCTACACCCCTACATGTCACGTAGATATTTGGGAGCCAGAGGACTTAGGAGGCTTCTGAGCTTGCCCGGGAGGGTGGCTCTTCCCACAGACCCAGCCCCACAGTGACAGCACATGATGCTCCCTGCCTACTAGGTTCTAAACCAGGTCCATGCAAACAAAGCTGGGAGCACTGTTTTGACCTGTCCTCCTATCCCTGTCCTCTGTCCTGCACTGAGAATATTTTGGCCAGGGTCTCAGAAGCAGAAGGACATGTTCCCCTGCTGCTTCTCCCTCCCATTGGTGAAATACTAACCAGCACACCACTTCGGCAAAAAGAGGAATGCCTCAGGTTCAGAAAACACATTTTGGACTTTTAAGAAGAGTGAAATGAGGCAGCTGTCCATTGTGGGCAATTTAGCTTAATGTGATATTGAATTCAGCTGTTTAATACACCCAGATGCTCCAGCAGTGGGTGTATAAAAAACCCCCAACTTCAATAAATAATGAAGATGTGAAATTTTTTTTTCTGTTTGTTTCCTTTTTTAATGAAAATGGCAAAACTGCTAATTCACTACTGTACATCTGCATCAGTTATTTAACATGACATCTTGCTGTAGTAATAATCCATCAACATCCAGTATTACATATGGATTCATAAAAAGGTTTATGCTTGTGTTGGTGCTTTTGCTGTCTGCCAAACCACTTATACACATTTTACAATAAATTATACATATTGAACTGAGAACCTGCTGTGCTAATTGCTCACATTTTTGTAGGGGAAAAATGTGGTCATGGACTGCTTTTTTCATTTTAAGCATATTGAGAACATGGCAGAAGAAGATGCTATGTCGTCAGTTTTTCAGAGCTGAAAAATCAATATTTAGCCCTACAATAAGTAAACCAAACAAAAAAATCAGGAAGAAAGAACTTGGGGGAGCTTTCTCTGGTGTGTTCTTGCCCCTCTGTGTCTTAACTTGGTGAGGTATGGAAATACAAACACAATCTCAGTACTGTGAGTGTCCCGTGAAATGAAGACCAAAATTCTACTGTACCAAAAGCTAAGGGCCTCCTGAAATGCCTCTCCAAATCAGGACCCCACAAGGAAGATGTGAAGGAGCTCTGCATCTGCCTTTCTGGAAGCTCTTCTTTCTTTGTTCTTCAGCAACAGTGACATGTAATTATGAGATGCAGCTTCACTGTTCACAAAATTTCTGTGAGTAACACTTTAAATATAGTTTATTACATTAAGCCTGGCACTCGCACCCAATGGCTTTCAATTCCCATTAAGACAGAATCCCCATTCTGCTCCATACTGAAAAAAATGTCAAAAATCTCTCTTGATTGAAAAGAAAGAGAGGACAGAATTAAAACGCCAGATAATATGACAACGGCACCAAGTAAAGAGGTAGGACCACATTTCATGCTCCCTGAGGAACCTTTCACATCTCAGTCAGTCCAGTCCTCTTGGAAATGACAGAAAACATAGAACGGTTGAGGTTGGAAGGGGCCTCTAGAGATCACCTTGTTCACTCCTACCCAGCACAAGCAGGGCCACCTCGAGCCAGTTGCCCAGGACTGTGTCCAGATGGCTTTCAATCTCCAGGGACCCAGAGGAGTTGCCTGATGGTGGAACAGGGAGCTGGGCACACAGGACCCCTGGCTGTCCCAGCCCCAACAGTGAATACAGGCACTGCCCTGGGCTGTACCCCCTCTTGCTGCTGTACGGTTACAGCTGTGACATTTTTTGGGTGGCTTCTCATCAGTGGTGCTGCTCTTGCAGCTCTCATTCACGCAGCAAGGCCCCATGAGCGGGGGAGGACACCATCACAAAGGCTCCGTGGTCACCAATGCCAAGCAGTCACCACATCTGCTGTGTGGAGCACCAGCTGGGGCTGGACCAGAGCAAGCTGCTGAGACAAAAACAAAGCCAATCCAAACGCTGCGGACGACTAAATGCCCTAAATTTTAAAGACACACGCTGAAAAGGGTGGTTCATCTTGTATTGCAGCTGTTATCAGGCCAATAAGAAAAGCAAGGAACAAAAGCAACAACCCAAGATATGGCTAAATCTCTCCAGTTGAAAAAAATATGGACTTTTTAAATGAAGGCCTATTAGCTAAAAAAAAAATCCCCAAATATAAAGAGTAACCTTTACTGCTAATGTGTAGGAACATCCTGGTCCTTACCATGCTACGGCCCCATTTCATGTCTTTGATGGAAGAGATTAGAAAAGGACCCATAGCATATACAACAGGGAGCTGGAAAGCAGCATTTCCTAAACACTTTAAAAATGTGCACTTTTTTACCCTAGCAAAACAAACTATATGCTGTTCTGATTGATTTATTATCTCAGCATTGCCCTTTGGGCTCAGTGGATATATTAACATTAAGCAGGTAAAGACTTAAAAATAATTTAAAATTTAATTTACTGCAGCTGCAGATCTCACTGAATTCTGCTGTGGGATGGTGAAAAAGACAGAAATGCTCTATTAAATTTAGAGAAAAAGACAGTTGTGTTTAAATGTGTTAGCGAGAAGAGGCTGAGACTATATGTGACTGTGAACTCTCTGTCAAGCTGGCACATGAACATCATGGTACAATTGGTTTGGTTTTACAGAGAAGGTCCTTCCTCAGAGCCTGGCATTCCTTCCCTCTCCAAAGAGCAATGGAGGATTTTTCCCTTTCACCAGGGAGCGGATCAATCAGGAATGAACTTAAATGCATGAAACATGTTAAATCCACTGAGTTACATGCACTGTATTTGGTTTTCCTTAAACATTGTTTCTTTGTACTTCCTTGCTAGCCTTCAAAGTATGCCAAGTACTCTGCTCATGCAATATCTGGTTTCAGGCAAACCAGCATGGCAGTTTGCCTGAGCTGAGAAAATATGCTTGAAGTCGGCATTCACAGGCATCTTCAACATCCTAAGGAAAATGCTTTGTTTTTGTAGCCTGAAAGTATGTCACAAACATGAATAGAATTATACACTCGCTCTCCCTCACCCTCAATCCTCTTTACCTGAGGAAAAAATTATACACTTCCAATTACAGGGCCAGTTAAAATCAATAAAAAGGTGGGAGAAAACAGATCATTTTTCTTATGGAAGTAACTGTTTTCATTAATTTTTCATTAGTCCTGCTTTTGTTGTGCTATCCATCACTGAAGAAGCTGGTATGCAGTAGATTACATTTAGGTTATCTTACATGCTTCCAGGATTTAGTAGATATTGCCCGATAAAGCTGTGAGCTTTATGGCTTTAACTTACATCTATCAATAATGCATCAGAAG
Organism: Corvus brachyrhynchos; assembly: GCF_000691975.1. Taxonomy (NCBI): domain Eukaryota; kingdom Metazoa; phylum Chordata; class Aves; order Passeriformes; family Corvidae; genus Corvus; species Corvus brachyrhynchos. The sequence goes on along the minus strand of NW_008238834.1, from coordinate 820,181 downwards.
AGAATTTTTCTGCAGAACAGCTGTCCCTGAGCCAAGCAGCTTTCTTCTGGAATAGCTGCACTAGTTACAGCAGAGATGATAGCACAGCTTTTAAACTACTCATCTAAAGGCTACAACTGTGAGAAAGATGAGCAGATGCTTAAGGAGGAAGATAATCCGTGAGGGTTTGAGCCCTAGTTTACCACTGTTGTCATTTTTATTGTGGAGCATTTGAAGCTGGGAGCTAGCCATCCCTTGCCCCATCTCAACAACCACACCTGAAAAACATTCCTGCCATCCTGGCATGCAGCAGGATTTTGTTGTGACCACTGTATGAACAAACAAAGCTCTTTCACAAACTGCACTGGAGCTTTCCCCTCCTCCCGTTTTAATGCCTGAGTTCTGTGTTAAGGAACGTAAACATAAACAGAAAATGATAGTTCCTACTGAAAAGCTGAGCCAGGGGAAGGAAATGAAGCAGATCATCAGTAGATTTCACTTGAAACAAGTAAGGTAAAGGAAATTTAATTTAATTTAATTTATTTTTCTCTCACTTTGAAAGGAATTAGGAAAAGAAATCAGAAGGTGCGTCAAGCCTAACACAGTTGTAGTGCTACATTTTAAGCTCATTCAGACATCCCAGCAATGCCTTCTACATGCTTGAATAGCTTCAGCTTAAAAAAAGAAACGTGTCACAGTGTCTCATTGATTTCTACCTCTTTCTGTACTGCAAGAGAGCTTGTGGAAGAGGGCAACTAAGTGGGACTCCAGATGTGCAGTTTGACACCCACGTGGGTGACAGTCAGGCCTCTTTAGCCTCCCCAGCTGCAAGGTGAGTTTATTGCTGCCTTCTTCCCTTAGAAGGAGAGAGATGCTTAATTGAAGGACTGTACAAAGCTTTGAAGAGACCAAGCACTGCATTAGGGCCAAAGTTATTACTCTTGAGCTGCCCAGGCACAGTCCCCAGCAGAAGAAAAACAAGCCTCCTGAACTGGAGAAAGCAAAGGAAAGAAATGCACAGCTGGTTTTGGTTTTAATGTAAGCCGCCCAGAACTGAAATATTTACTCAGAAGCAGCAGGGATTAGTGAAATCATGGCTCCAGATCTTCAGAACATGCATCCATGCTCTGCTTGTTTTGCCTTTTGTTTTTGCAATTTCTTGGCAGTTAATCAAATGAAGTATCAAACATCCACTGGTGAGCCTCGCTAAGCCCTCTGGTTTGACCTGAAGTCAGAATGAATACAGTACATGAGTTTAGGGGACGTCAGCACATGCAGTTTTTCTTTTAAGTCACCCTGTCTTTTAGACTGCATCCTAATGGTAAGGAGGCAAGGCTAGCCATCCCATGCTTCAAGTTTTCCTCAGGAAAATTAATAACAACACTGACAAGCTACATAACAGAAGCCACAAGACCATTTAGGGTTGTAGATGAGATCATTTATCAGTCCAAACTCCAGAGCACAGAGACAAATCTCCCTCTCTCCATCTCTCCTCAGACCATCAAGCTAGAGCTGTGCTCTGAGAACCATGGGACAGGGCTCAATGCCTTGGCTAGGGCACCAGCACCCCATGCTCCCCCAGAAGCACAAATCTGGGCTGCTCATACCAGTGACAGCCTCTCCAGAGAGGAGAACTCATGTATATAGGGATTTAATGAGGCTGAGAGAGAAGAGTGTGATCAACCCATGCTTCCTCTGACCTGCAGTGGGAAATACTGTATTTTTAGAAGCAACAGAGATGACATACTATTGCTGTGGATGCAATGACACTGACAGCCCATGACCACACTGCAGGCCTTCGGCTTCTGACTGGAGTGTGAGGCAAGTTCACCATGAGTATGGAGGGCAGAAGATGGGATCTTGCCCATAATCTCTAACATCACGTGAAAAATATGACACTCCTCATTATTTTAGGGGCACAAGACTCCTATTAGGTCCCTAGTCAAAAAATGTGAAAAAAAAATAATCACAGGTTCAAGGAGAAGTGGGCCTTTCTCCATCTATCAGAGGACATCTCCATTTCTGGAGGTCTTACTTGTGCAAATAGAAGATGCTTCAGCAGACTAGCACTAGAGTTTCCCCCCAGCATCGATGCAAACATCCTGGTTACCAGCTAGCAGAGCCAGCTCAGCTTACAAGAGGATAAACTTGTATACTATGTGCCTGCATTTTTTCCTTTTAAGAGGAGTTAGGGATATGATTTTAATGATTTCAGTCTCAAAGAGAGAATCCCATAGGCTAAGTCAATTTTGGGGTCTTCAAAAACCAGATCAATGGGGTAGTAGCCAAAGCCAACACAGGGACCTGATGCAACATATTGATTTTTGGTGGTGGCGATCCCTCCAGACCCTCAAGAAATAATAAACCACTCAAACTGAAGTCTGAGAGAAAGTAACTGGTCTACAGGCCCTAAGGATGTCTTGGTTTCATTTCCACTGTAAATAAACCTCAGGCAGCTTGAATGCCAACATACAAATACCAGTTGTCTGTAGAAATAATTCATAATATAGAATTCCGCAGTGAAGAAATGACAGATGGAAATAAATGTTTTTATTTCTCTGAAAAACTGACCATCGGTCAATAAAAATGCTTTTCTCGCCCCCCAAAATCCAACCCTTGCCCCCCAAGTCATGCAGTGGAAACATTAAAGAAAAATTCACTCAACAATCATTTGGGTGGCAGTAGAAACCCTGTAATTAGTATAGAAATCAATTTTAAAGGTTGCTGCAAAAAACTATGCTCATGAACAAAATGTTTCTCTTCAAATTGAAATCAGTGCCTGTTCAGCATAAAGGAAAATAATTGAATGGGTGGCTCAACTTTCATGTTTTCAGAGTTTACTAAGTTTTCCCCATTGGTTTTCGTTGTGCATTATAGCAGGCATCATAAAACAATCGTAAAACATGCCTCAACTCAACATGCTTGTGCCAGTCAAGCACTGAGATGATCAGCTTCCTTCTGTAGACATCTGGCAACGGAGAGGAAAAACATTCATTGGGCCAGACTGCCTGGCCAAATAAGTACCTGGAGACAGAATAAATTAGCAGCACCTATTCACCAGTACTGCTTTTGGAAAGAGAGATTAACCCAGTGACAAAGCAGGACTTCACTTTCTCCAGCACAGAGTAAATTAGCTCAGTCTTCAATTGGACACTCAGTTTTAAGGTTCATCCAAGCATGCCAGGATCCATACTTACATTACGCAGCTGTTTGGTACATTAAGGAGGCAACAGGGGAAGAACTAAACCCTGGTTTGATGGTTATTTCAGAAATCCAGCATTTGCGTTACCCAAACAAAAGGTGAGGACCAAGTTCCTCTGCCTGTGTCTCGCTGTGGGAAGGGGACTTGGTGCCATCTGCAATCTCTGCACGTCTGCAGGGGTTCTCCTGGCAGCTGCTTAACCAACTTGCTGAAGTACAGCGTTGGCAGCTACTGCTCACTGCAGCTCTGCCTCTTGCTATTAAATACAGCACCACTGATCGCATGAAATGGAGTCAACGCTTTCTAATAAAAAATTAGATAAATTTAAATGTCAAAATTACTAACCTCCAGCGACAAGATGACCGTAATCTGGTCCTTCTTGGTTCCCCCCAGTCCCGCCACTTTCCTGGAGATATTGCTCATTTGTTTGTTGATCAGTTTTTCAAAAGAACATTTAAAAAACACATGGTTATAAGCCTCAGTTGCAAACTGGACTAATCTCATTTGCTCTCTAAAAATCTACAGCTAGCTTATTCCTGCATACATTTTTCATCAGCCATCACTTTGAATATTCATGACCTCTTACTCCATGACCACATTTTAACTGCAGAGACATTTACATTCAGGGTCTCAGAGTGATTTTTGACTCCAAGAACAACAAAAGCAGGCTTGGTGGGAGGGTGACCAGCCAGTTGAGGATTTGGGAGGAGCACAGTGGTGTCTTCAATGTCACCGACTTGGAAGGTACATGCTGAGCAAGCAAAACCATTAGCAGAGCATAACCTGCTGGCTTTGGGAGCCACATGTTGGAAAGCACCAGTGGCAAAGCTCCTCACCCTCCACACCCAGCCTGTGCAGAGGCTGCAGGCAGTGTGGGCCCTGCCAGCACTGGCGGGACACTTTTGGGGCTGCTGATGCTCCTGGCCAGGCAAACTTGGGCTGCCTGCTTGCCAAGCAGCAGGGAAAGGAGCTGCACCTCCACCCAGCTCCAGCCTGCACTGGAGCGTAAGCCCACGTGCACAGATGGAGGCCAGCAGGGCAGGTCTGGATGTGGGAGTACCTTTGGGCAGAACAGAGCGTGTAGACACATCCCCGGGAACACTGTGGAGGCCCCAGAAAGTGCAGCTCCACCCGGATGCCCAGGGAGGATTTGTGCAGCAGTCTCTGAAGAATCCCATCACCTTGCACTGGCACCCACATAGTCTCAAACCCATGGGGACTGGCATCTTTTTGGACATCACAACTTTCATCACTTCTGACAGTTTGAAGATCTGCTAAAAATATTTATTTCCCTGGGTTTTAGCTTTCCGACTTTCATGCAGACTAACAACCAAATTGTGGGCAGTAAGAGCAAGCATTTGTTTATTTTGTAAGAGGACTTCTTGCTGCTAATTGAAAACAAGCATTTTCAATGAGGCAGCTGTTTCAGTACTGTGAATAGACAGATCAGCATCACATTGAAGATCTAATAACCCGCTAATGAACCTCAATTTTTGGAGCCCCCTCCCTCACTCATTTTTATATTTCAGTAATTCCAAACCACTGATATGTGCTGCCAGTTATTTAATTATATCCTCTGACGTCTTTTAATACAATCCAGAAAAAATGTAACTTGCTTTGTTTAGTTATCAGACTATATTAAAACCTTGTTACATGTATCTAACAGTTTCTTTTTTTCTTTTCTTAAATAAATAGCAAAGTGAATGGAATGCCAGCACCATTGTGTTCATAGAAATTTCCATACTAGGATGATCACACAGTCATATTCTGTAACAGTGCATAAAAAGACACCTTGGAGGAAAGGTGGTGGTTGCTGGTGCATCAACCTGTGAGCGGTCCGTGCATCGGCAGCGGGATGTGGTGCCTCTGCAAAATCTCACAGGCCTGGAGCCGGTGCCTGCTGAGGTGGCCTCAGTGTGACTCTGCAAGAGAGCAGCTCGCAGGACATCTAACGCAGGGCGCGGATTTCCTGCCTGCCACCAAGGGCCACACAGCCGGCGGGTAACCCAAGGGGCTGGCCATGTCTCTCTCTAGGCAGAAGAACAATGGATTGAAACGAGGGAAATGAGCAACATGAAAACCAAACAGGCTGACTAATGCTCAGCAAGGCAGGGGCTTGGAGAGTCAAAGCTGCCAACTCCTTAATCAAGAGGGAATTATGCAAGTTACAGTGAAGGTTACAGAACCAGCTGTCATTTTTTGATGGGTTTCCCTGGGCTGAGCTGGTGTTATTTTCACATCTGACCAACAGCTTCTCTTCCAGCTGGGACAAAGCTTAAAAGGGACAGTGCTGAAGGAATAGCAGCTATATGCACCACACCAGAAGATCCCTCAACAGCCTCTGCTGCCTTTAACTCACTCCACTCTGTGCAGGCAGAGTGCCCCAGTGCTCTCTTTGCCCCTCCATACACTGGAGTGCAGTGCAATCCCACGTCTCTGCTTCTGTTAGCTTAAACCAGACCCTTGTTATTTTAAACAGGAGTTTATTGTATTTAATACATTATAAAATTTGAAAAAATTGTAGGAAAGCAGCAGATTCAAACCAGAGCATCTCTACCAAATATTAATTATTCTGGCCCCCTTTGAAAAACACAAAACAAAACAACAAAAAAACTCATTCAAAAGAAAAGTTAACCTTTCACATCTGTGAGGGCAGACAAAAAGTGTGCGACTTCTGTACAAACTACATTTAAAATTTCAGCTTTCCAATGCAATGGATGGTCGTCTCCTGAACACCTGCCCATCCACCTCTAAAAAAGACAGACATAAACCTCCATATGCAAATAAAATTGAGTCAAGGTGTGTACACATTAAAAAGTGGATGGCTGTTTGGCAGTGGAAAATGGGTGAAGAGTAGCCTATGAATCCCCCCCTGGCAATGGCTTGTACACCGTTAAGTGGGCCCGGGAAGGGCCTAGGACACTTAATGGCCATCACAGCGCCAACCTCATCTACCACATTTTGTCATTGCATTTCCTACCCTTTGACATATACATACATATATATATGTACAGACATACATATACATACATATTTTTTTATGTGTGTGTGTGTTTTCTTTATACCTTGAGGTTACTATTATTCTCACTACTATTCCAAGTGTTCCCATATGAATTCAGGTGTGGTCTCTATATTTGATATAAATGTGTCTTTTATTCAATTTTAGTTCCAGGACTTGTTTGGAGTCCAAACTGCACATGAAATGTCCCCTTTTTTCTTTCCTCTTTTTTTTTCCTTTTTTTTTTTTTTTTTTTTTTTGCATAAAGAAACATGTCCATTTTAGTCCAGAGGCTCTTGCTTTATTCGAATGACAGAGGGTGCACGAGATGTCCTTCTGAGTTCTCGTCTCAGTACGTATTCACTGAATTGGGAAGAGTCCACCCCACCTCCACATGAGCCAACAATCTCAAACCCTCTTTGCTGTAACCTCTCAAGTACCTGCAAAAAAGAGGAAACAAACACCAATGTATAAGTAAATAAACAGATGATTTGCTGTCCAATGATAATAGCTGCTGTTTTCAAATGGATTCAGCCAGGGAAAAAAAAAAGTGGTTACATAGATTAACTGTACTAGATTGATTTCTGCTGACTATGGCCACTGAGCAGTGAAAAAGAAAAAAATGAAGAAAAATTTATTTTATTTTTTTAGTACTGCCAACAAATCCAGTCTTTCTCTGGCCACAGAAGCATTTCTAGAAAAACACGTTCTCTGCTTCATAGAATTTACAATACAAAAGGTCAAATACAGGATTGCACAACAGATGCTGAGGAAACACCTCAACTAAATGGTGACAATGTAGATAACACAGTCATAATTTCAGAAAACCTACCATGATATTTACTAGAGACTTAAAAACCAACTCTTTGTTACTTTTATCATCATCTTCATCTGTTCTGGGCTTCCTTTGCCTCACCTGTGAAGGAGACTCTTCCTGGGATTTACCAGGGTCAGCCTGACAGGCACCAGCCCCAAGGAAGGGGCTGATGCTCCTGGACCCCAGAGGATGTGGGACCCTCCATTCAGCATGACCAGACCTCACAAGGGTTGTGCTGGAATCAGGTCCCTACCAAAGCTTTCCCTGCTATTTCACCAGTTGTCAAATTGGCTTGCATGGGTGCTGGGACAACACTGGCAAGTAGCACAGCACAAGGCTGCAAAGAACTAGGGTGGGAGGAGAAGTAAGCTGAGGTTTAAAAATGCTTCAAAGAAGACATGCCATGTCTCTACATAAAATGCTTCAGGTTGGCAAATGTCTTTCCAAAGTTCCTGAGCATGGCTAATTGCACTTCAGACATATCAAAAAGGAAGGGGTAGGAAAAGAGACTTGGAAACAGCGATCAAAACACACGTGCAATTTTTGTTTACCCTGACCTTTAGCTTTTAACTATATGCCAAAATCCCCTGCCCCTGCCCAAATGTGTTGGTGCAACTTGCTGAAAAACAGAACAGGAGAACTTGGGTCCTGAGAAAAATGTGGTGGAGTCAGCTCTGGAAACGCTCAGCCCTGAACAAACCATTTGGTCTGTACGTCACTCTTCAGGTCTATGGGTAGTCCTTGTCCTGTCTCCCATTTTTGTTAGTACTGGGAGATGCTTATGTCTTCCTGTTATCAGTGTGGGATCATTACCACTCTTGAAGCCTGTACATATTTTGCCACTCTGACTCAGGTTTTTCACATCAGTAAACATGCTTTGTAATTCTTATTTATGCAACAAAAATGTAAGCATCAGAATAAGTGACAAAGTGCTGAAGGATGCAACTGCCTTGATAACTATCACATGATGTGGCTAAAGAACCGTCCTTGAAGCTCCTTTTCAGTTGTAATCTGACATCTAAGGCTGTCCTAAATTTGCATTAATCTCTATGACAAAACAATTTTGATGTTTCAGCATGAGAGTCAAGGCTGGTAAGGGACAATTGTCCAAGCATAACATGGGTTAGATAGGTCTAGATATGTCTGTCTAGACCCTTGTGTTAAGTGCTAGCACAAGTGAAGTGCCTGGCCAGCCTTCAGTGCATGCCCCAGTGCTCAGCTTGCTTCATCTGGAGAAAAAGAGGCTCAGGGGTGACCTACAACTACCTGAAAGGAGGCTGAAGCAAGGTGGGTGATGGGCTCTTCTACCAGGAAACCAGCGACAGGACAAGAGAAAATGGCTTCAAGATGCACCAGGGGATATTCAGGTTGGACATCAGAAAGAATTTCTTCACTATGAGGGTGGTTAAGCATTGGAATGGACTACCCAGGGCAGTGGTGGAGTCAGCATCCCTGGAAATGTTCAAGAAATGACTGGATGTGCACTTAGTGCTGTGGTTTAGTTGATGTGGCGGTGTCTGATCAGAGGCTGAACTCGGTGATCTTGGAGATCTTTTCCGGCCTTAATGACTCTGTGATTCTCTACCTGGACAGTGGGACCTGGCAGATGAAGAGATGCCAAGCTCAGCTTGCTGTTCTGTGTAAGAATTCACTCATGAGTCTGCAGCATGTAGGAGGTGTGTTTAAACCAAACAGCATCAATTGTGCTATTGATGATTCCAGATGGCAAGTGCTGGCTATGCAGGATGTGCTAACTATGTGCAGGCAGGTGTCTGAGGTTGGTTGCTTTTAACCAACAAAGGATAAAACATATAACACTAACACTGAAGTTTATTATAATTATTCCAGGAACTACCTGCATTTGTCTCCTGGATTTTTTCTTATCCATTTCATAACAGCTACTGATTTTAGACATTGCTACATTGAATCATGGAATACTTTGGGTTGAAAGGGACCTTTAAAGATCATCTAGTTCAACCCTCCTGCAGTGGGCAGGGACATCTTTCACTAAATCAGGCTGCTCAGAGCCCTGTCCAGCCTGACCCTTGAATATTCCATGGATGGGGCATCCACCACCTCTCTGGGCAACCTGTTCCAGTGTTTCACCACCCTCACTGAAAAATTTTCCTCCTTTTATCTAGTACAAATCTGCCCTATTTTCGTTTAAAATCATTACTCCTTGTCCTATCGATCGCAACAGGCCTCTACTATGCCCCAAAAAATTAGGAAAAAATATTGAAAGTGAAAGTGAAGGGTCTTCCCTGAGACCACAGAAAATTCTAACACTACTGTAGCTTGTTTGCAAAGAGATTTGGTGATACGTGAATTAAATGGAGAAAGACAACTTGACGCGCAGAAGTAAATCACTTGCTTAAAGCCTCCAGCTGATTCTGCTCACCAAAACGCTCCAGTGACATGGAAGAGGGGCAGCCCACTGGCACGTGGCCAGCAGCTCCCTTTCAAAAAATGCACATGTGACTTCCTACCTGTACTGAGTTGAGGTGACAGTATCCGTTCAGCGGAAATCGGATGACGTGTGTAGAGTCGTGGTTCCAGCCGGCGTTGACAGAGTTACACATCACATCACCGATCTCTGGGAACACTTCCTCTATCAATGACTTATCTCCACTCAGGGTAATCCTCTCGCCAAGATCTGGGGCAACTCGCACCACCAGGCACTCGCAGGACTTTGAGAAGCGGCCACTCTCCCGGTCCTGTTTCCACCGTTCCATCTCTCCTAGCATGGGCTGAAGCTGAAAATACTTTGCTTCTTCATATAACAAGCTGTAGTCCTGAAAGACACATACATTACTGTGCACAATTAAGAGAGGCATTGCTAATGTGGTGCTTAAGGTATATGGTTATTCAGGCCAACGCTGCTCTAGGTCTGGAACCCTTCAGACAGAGCTCCTAATTACTGTGTAGGAAGGTGTAATAAAATAACAGTACAAGCAAAAAATAACCATCAGCCACTTGAAACAGACTGAGTATAGCAGCAATTTTAAGAGTAGAGAAAGGCTATGCTTGCTCAATTCCCTGCTTGCTCGATTCTCTTCTGAAAAAAAACCCCCACTTTTCCCCATATTTTATCCCCACAGTGATGTCATATAATAATGATCTCATTGAACAGATGGAACAGAATTCAATCAGGATTCAGAAAATTCATCACTAGGATCCATTGCATCTTACAGCAATACTAGCAGGCATTGTAACAGGTATAAGAATGTAAATGAGGGAGCCTGCAATGGTTGTTAGTGTAAAATGATTCAGATATTTGCATAATGTTTGCACATATTAGTGCATTTTAAAAATTAAGTATTTTTTAATACTTCCCTATTTTGCCACTAGTATTGTTTACTACATCATCTCAAATGCCAGAGCACAGGGAATGCATTTCTAGGCATAGCCACTGCAGAAGTAATTTAGAACTGATGATGTGGAGTCTGCCTACTGCCATTTTTTAAATTTCAAAAAACATTAAAAAAAAATCTTGTTTTTCTAGGTGTAAGAGCATAAAACCATTTGGAAAATATTTATACAGAGAAAAGAGATACATGAGAATTAGGGAAGAGAGAGAAACAGAATGACAACAAGAGAAGCCTGCTAACAGTCAGTATGGTCCTGAATTTGAACTAGAAACCAAATACTTGATGAGGACACCTAAATCATGGTAAAAATACTGTTTACATTTCTTGTGTAACAAAAAAGTAATGTAATCTATGTATTTCTAAGAAACAAGAAACACTGTGCATTTTAATCACTGTTTTTTTGTACACCTTAAAGCATAACTGGGGAGGACACCCCTTTGAACATCACAGTTGGGTGAACTTGCCAGGAGTTACATTTTTAATTTCAGCACAGCTACAGTATATTTATGTGTTTAAAAGGCTCTACATATGTAATTTCTTAATATTGCATGAAAGGTGGCTTTTCCTTTTCCTGTATTTCTGATTACCTGCAGGACAAGCGCTGAGAGCAGCACAAAGCCATGCTAAGGCTTCAAAAGCAGGAAATGATGCTTATCTGCTAGCTCCAAACTCCCACATTATTCAGGGAGATCTACCCTTGTCACGTATGGAGCAGCAAGGATGTGTCTACCGCAGATGATTCAAAGGTTGCTGAAATAAAGCTCTCGAACAAAACCTCACAGCTATTATGCCCCAAGTGCCTGAAAAACTGTCTCAGCTACGAGAGGCAAAGGACTGCATACCAGTGTGAACTGCTCCATGCCTGCTCAAATGCTCCATGCCTGCCTCATCACCCATCACCTCTCCTGTTCAATCCCAGTTGCTGCATTTCCTGCAGTGAACCAGGTGCACTGACGCGTGATCATTAAGCACAGATAAGGATCTGTTCTGATTGCAGACACCACATATACACCCTCATACCTACTAGTGGATAAACACCACATGGATTCTGAAGCTCTGCCTCTGTAGGCTTTGTCTGACAGTGAACTACCACTAATTCAATTTGTTACTAAAAACTAAACTAAAAAAAAAAAAAAAATAGCAGGCTCTTTATTAAAGTTTAAATAATAAACATAGAACTGTTCATTCCTGACTTCTCCAAAACTCCAAAATTAAACTTGCAGCATGCATTCAAGAGTCTGAGGGAGAAAAGATTCTATGACTTAATGCCCAAATATTACTATGTGTGCAGTTTATTTTGTCAATATTGTGATTCACACAACATTTTCTGAATTTCAGTGTGGGAGTGGAAACAGGAGCTGCTGCAATCACTAGGGAAGCATAAAAATGGATGAGAGGACAAGTAATCAGCAAAGCTCATGAGCAGTGAGTTGCAGATTGTAACATCACTTCTGTTTCCATCAGTATCCTACACTATTTAATTTCCCTAGGTCAAACCTGGCAAGGTTGCTTCATTACTGCTATAGCCAGGAGGGGAAAGTTTAATATTGATGCCACTCTAGGAAAGGAAGACACCACTTTAGCAACCCCGTTCTTACTTTTGTCATGTACCTGAAATCAAACACCATACCCTGCAAGTCCCCATTCCCTGTCCAGGCCTCTGTTTTGACTACACATCAGATTTTTGCTTTATCAAGATACATGCAAAATTCCAAGTGCCTTGAAATCTCACCTTGAAATCATCAGGAATGAGGAGTTTTGATGTCCTTAAGAAATTCAAGATATATCTGAACATCTGCCCATCTCTGTCGATGAAATAATGCTGCTTGAGACTGTCGAGGACAATGGGCTCCGTGCCATCGAAAAGCCGGCCAATTCTGGAGAGGAAACAAGAGACAAGGAGCAGAGTCAGACCAAGCTCACCTCAAGAGCTGCTCAAATGGCCCAATGCTACAAAACCCTCCTGTGCAAACTTCACTGAAGCAGCTCTGTGGCTTTGTTCCATAAGAAAAGGGATGGTTTCAAACCACTGTGTAAGCCATATATTTTCCGGCATGGCTTCATTTACTTCCAAACAGCACAGCTGGGCAGGTAGAAGGGAAGAAGCCAGGGCAGCAGCCTCTCCCACCCACCTCACTGCCCTAATCTGTATCTCATAAGATGACAAATTCTCAATTATTTTGGACACATCTTTTGATAGTCCCCTTCAGCACACCCCATCCCTTCTAGATGCTCCTACACCCTGAACTGACTCATTCTGCATTCCAGAGCAATGCATAGGGAACTTGATTTAGTTTGGATACTAAATCTGGGTACCTGACGAATAGTTTGGTTTGGTTCTTTGCTTGGTTTTCACTTGTTTTTTAAACCCAGGTCACTTTTTGGATACCATTTACTGCAACCAACACTAGGGCAGGCACAGCTGAGGTGAGGGCAGCACATTGAGGTAATATAAAGAGGGGGGTACAGAGTTGATAACATTGCAATGTGAGGTAATGCTTTAATGTAAAAGTTAAGTGCTTGTGGCAGGTATCAATCAGAACACTCAAATACTATAGAAAAATGTCTCGAGTTTTAGACACCACTCACTGACCACCAGAACCATGCAGCCACCTAGAGAGCCTCCCTCTGCTTGCCAACAGGTCTTGCAACATAAACCACTGGGCGCACATACATTTCTGGATGTGGGTCCCACAAACCAGCTTCAGTTAGAGCAATAGGAAGGGCTGAAAACTCCAAACAAAACTCTCAGAGTAACATGAAATAAATGTTTTGTTTCTGCACTGGGGCATTTGCAAAACACTCCTGAATCACAGGTGGTTTCCCAATAAAATGAGCAGGAGTGACTTGTAGGTCTGATTCTGTGTGCCTGTCCATATGTCTGTACATGCAGTGTGGAAGTACTTTTTGACAACAAACAGTCATGGCACACTATTTTTGCTTTGTTTTAAAAGAAGTGAATGAACAATGAACACCCACCACCAGCAATAAAAAAAAGCCACCAAATACTCAGAGGTGATCAGCCCTCCTGGCTGCATGAAGCACCCCAGGCTGAGAGATGCCCCATCTATTGGCCAGCAGAAAGGGAAGTCCAGAAGGGGTTCAAGAAGCAAAAGACAGAAGTGGCTCCCAGAGGGGAAGGCAGCAGGGCTTGCAGCAGGCTCTCAGGGAACTGCACAGGGGCAGGGTTCCAGGTGACCATACACTGTGTTGCATCAACAGCCAAATATCCTCCCTTTGAAAATGGCACAGGCAACCCAAATTGAGTTTGGAATGATGTCTGTGCCTGGAGCGGGTGTATATATGTATATATATAAGTTGTGAACAGAATACAAATCTCATCTATAGTTTCTCACCAGCTGGGAGGAGAGCAGGAAAGAAACAAAACTCCATTAACCCCAGCTGGCCATTTACAGTTCTGTAGTAAATGCCTGAATTAATTCAAGTTGCATGAAGTCTGTAGCATATAAGGAATTAAATATATTTTGCATCATGATCAGGTACAGAACTTTTTTTTTTTTCCAAGCCATCCCTTGAACTATTCAAGCTTTCTTCCTTGTCTCGGTTTTGGAGACAAAACTTCAGGAGGAAACACTCCAGAATGAGTGCCCCCTCCAAAGGGAAGAGGGCCTCCCCTTTTTCTCCACCAATAAGACAAGTGGGTCACAGCAGGTGAAAGTGGAAAAAAACCAAACAGTTTATTAACACCAAACAAAACAGGGTAGGACAGGATTAAAAAAACCCTCAAAATACAACAAATGCCTGGAGAGAGAACAGACACGCGGGCTCAGACCAGCTGGGGCCACCCCGCAGGCTCCCCGGACTGGCGAGCAGGGAAGGGAGGCAGTGAGGCAAGAGGAAGGAAAGGGAAAAAAGAACAAGAAAACAACCCAACAGAACCTTTTCCCAGCTATCCGGAGCACAAAGGAAACCCAGAAAAGCAGCACAGCGCTCCCTCCCGAGCCCTCCCGAGCCCAGAGCCCCTGGGCTGAGCCGTCCCACCGCCCCCTCGGGTCCGTGGCTCCGGCCCCGCCCCCGGGTCCATCCCAAAGGCGCAGCGTCCTTGGGCATCGAGCGGCCGGTTAAGGAATAAAGCAGCTTCATAACATCCCCCCAGGACATTCCTCAAGGACTTGTTACTGCCTGCCCCGCTGCTCAAAATTTAAGCTGCCACAGCCCATATAATACAGGCTCCTGTTCACTTGGTGGATGAGCCACATTTTATGTCTAATATGGAAGTACTCAGCATTTAGAATTAATTTTCCCTTATACTCAAGCATGTCATCTTCAAATTTATCATGCAATTCACACACAAAACATGTATTTGGCCAAGTCAGTCATTACTGAAATGTATAATTGTAATTGGTTTCTGCAGCATTTTCCTAGTTCTAAATTACTTATATAATTACATATTTTAAACCTCTAGGCTTTTTGTCTCCATTTTATTAATTGTTTAGAGAAGAGCAAGATAGTATCAGAGGATGGAGCCTTCTGACAAAACCATAATGCTGAGGAGAGTGCTCAGCCACTGGGAGTGCTACCTGGGATCTGAAAGGCTTTGGGAATGGGCTGGAAGTGTTAACAGACGGCACTGCCTTCGTGCTCTGCTGCCCTGCAGCAGCAGCAGCAGCAACAGCAGCAAAATCCCAGGAACTGCAAAGTCCCAATTCCCTCCTGACTGCCCCCAAGGATCACTTTGCAATACACAACTGCTCTTTCACATATTAAAACAACATTGGAAGGGTAGAACCCTGGCAGAGAGACTTCTGTAAACAAAATTAAAACTTTTTTCCTTTTCAGATGGAAAAAATTTTGATTCCAGCTTCCTTCATATGGCCTTCACGGAAAAACTTAAGATTCTATGAAATCCAACTCTGGTGACACGGTCCTGCTCCTAATCTGCATTTGCTACACCCATCAGGAGAGGAGACTGGGCTATGCCAGGATCTGAGGAACAAGCAGCATCCTCACCTTTGCACTTTTGGGTTCCCGGGGGCACAGTGGGAAGCTCTCTCTCATGCCTCACTTGTCACCTCCTCTGTACAATACAACTTGATAACCATCCTCCCTGCCACCCATAGCTCTGCTGGCATTCCCACTTGGTCCTACACTGGGATTATGATGCTTAAGAGACACCAGTTTGGTGGCATAAGAAGGGACTGGTAAGTCAATATAATTCACTTCCCAAGAAAACCTGAAAGATGTTTATCCCCGTCTCCTTCTTGACAATGTTGGCTGATGATTGGCAAAGATACCTTTTTTTTTAAAATGACAAATACATAAGAGCTGAATGGAGTTTCGAAACAGGAAAGCGCTTTGAAGGAGGCTTGTAAAATAAGATGATAATTATATGCAGAATTAGCCAAATACCAAGGGTAAAGGATAAGAAACTGTAGTCCATTTACAAGAAAATGTGCTTCTGAAATATTTAATTAAAACTAACAGGCTGGAATTTTCCATATATCAGGAAAATTAATGTCCCATGGGTTGAAAGTGCGACCTCCAATGGGTAATAATTAATGTCTGTGGCTTTAAGTATCATATTCCACTGTCAGAAATCGAATGCTTTGAGGGCTGAAAATATAACCAGCGGAAAACCCTGCTTCCATCAGAGAACTTGGTTTTACTTTAAGGACACAAACCAGGTATAGCTACAAGTTCTTGTTTACTGGAGAGCAAACAAGAGGGAATGGAAAAGATCATTGTTTTAAATCCACAAAATACTATAGGGATGGATCTTTCTTCCCACAGATCAGCATTCCCATAACAGTATTTCTAGACCAAAAAAGCTAGCACAGGAAGATGACACTGTTTGCAGGATTTCTCAAATTCTTCAGAAAAAAGTCCTGCTTGTGAAGTATAAAAATATACTCAATCTGCAGCAAAACTGTATATATAGTCTGTTTATAACCTTGCTCTTACATTGTATAAATATTTATATATATTGTTATTATACACATAAAGAGAAAGGACTTCACTTTAGTATATTCTGCCTCAGCTGAGAATGTGGGAAAGCAGCAATAATTAGGAACAAGATGGCCAATACTAATTAAACAAGTCAACTGTTGCAAAACTCTCTTAATGCCAAGAAAAATGACGGAGTTCTGCAGATTATTTTAATGGCTTCACTGGATAGAGCTAAAATTCTTCCCTTCTGTAACCAAAAGGATACAGGGAACATGGAAAAGCTTTGAAAGCCTTGATGTTTGGAAACATGGAGAATATTACATCACTTTCAAACTAAGGTAGAAATAAACCTTTTACTTGTCTGAGAAAATGCAGGTTTCTAGCAATTGAATATATTCAGTATGTTATTCCTCATATTAACGTCTTTATCAGAGGACACTACAAACTCAAAACTAACTGAAAATCTTTTGCAATAAACTACTTTCAACAGTTCTGAGCTCTCAGATTTCCCTTTTCCCCATGTTTTTCACAAAATAACAAAAAGAGCAGAAAACTGGTGTGAAGTCCTTTTCTTAACCCATCAGAGGGGACTGTGCAGCAGGAGGAGCATCAGTGATGCCCTGGAACCTGCAATCCCACACCGATGGCAAGGCAAGTAACTGCCTGGATTTCACTGACGGTGGATATTCAGCAGCTGGCGAAGAGCAAAATACTCATGAAAATATATCTCTCTCCCTCCAGTTATAAAACACATGGCAAAGTAAAGGTATTTTATTTGAAATCTTACTCATCTGGTTGGATCCACTGTTTCAAAGTGATTAGGGGCTTGGTCCTTAAAAGTAAAGTGCGAGTTTTATTATCACATCATTATATTTATGTGGCTAATGGGAATGCTTATTTAACACTCTGGAGTGTGTGGAGATTGAGCTGGAACAGGCTTTTACATTTTTTTTTTCTCTGCAACTTTTAGTCCGAGCTGTCCTTATTAATTTCTTTTCATTTTCTTTCACTGAGTGCTCAAAGGCAATTTGCATAAGAGCCCATTATAAATTAGATCTGTTTAATGGTATGCTCATCTCATGGCTATTTAATTTTACTTCCTCGTATGTCTAAATTATATAGTTTTGCACTGTCCCCTAGCAGCTAGCACAGTTGAAGAGGTGTCCATACCAGCGAGAAATGTTATCCCACCCAAGTGGAGAATGATGAGGTTTCTATTCTTTTTTTCCAGAGGATCACTTTGACAATATCAACCTGCTTTTCTTTTTTGAATAACTTACATCATTTGAATCCATAGAGACTGAATACATAGCAACCTTTATAACTCTGCATAACAAAAGTTGGCTTATAAACATAACAGAATACATTTGCAATTTTCAGGAACATATATTACGAAAACCGCATTTTAACCAAATACCCAGTTGTAATCTCTTGCTCTCAGTGCTATTATAATTTGTTCTTATCTTTTTCTTCTTACATTTAATTTAAGGTTTCATGTCAGTGAGTCTCAGGAATTCCTTAGCACATACAGTTCCTACATTATGAGAAGGTGCATGAATACAATGATTTTAAAGCAAAGGTAACAGGGGAAAAATGCATTAAAACCTAAAATCTCATTAAACCTTCTATAGAAAAAGTATTTATATAAGAGCCAAAATGACAGAGAAGAAGAATGTACAGGAGGAGGTATTGAAACACCAGTTCTTACAAGGTTTAAAAAAAAAAAGTTACATGGCATTTTAAAGAACAGATAAATGCCAAATACTGAGTAAAAGGATGTCAAACCTTTGTGGAAATATTTGCTAAAGATTAAGGAACTGAATCATTTACATGGAGAAGATTTCAAACATCTTAAGATTGTTACTTCAGCATGACAGTGAAAGAAAAGGTAGGGGCAAGCTCAGAGGGCTCATAAAGCATTTAGAAGGAAGTGAGATGGATAAAAAGTGGTGAATAATCTTAAAGGCAGAGCAAAGCATGTGAGGAGCAGATGGGAAGGATCTGAAATGATGAGTGACATGGTACCATCAGGGAATGCATCAGAGACAAAAAAAAAAAAAAAAGAAAGAAAGAAGAGAGAGAAGAGAGAGAAACATGGGATTTGCTACAACCTGCCTGATCAGAGGCAGCATCAGGAGCAGAGATGAAAGCAAATCAGGCATATTACAAAATGAACTAATAGTCATTGGCTCTAATCCAGGGGGACAAACTGACACATTAACTGGAAAAGTATAAATTGCACAACCTCGTGTAGTCATGTTGCAGTTTTTTTTTGAGAGCAAACTACGTCTTTCTACGCCACAGATGAGCGTGGAGAATGCGAGACGTGTATCGAAATGACAGCGGAACAAACGTGGATACATGGGTCACAGGGTGCACAAAAAAATGGACGGCCAAGGCTGCACAAGTCAGTAGAAGCACCCCTACCTCTGTTTGCCTGAAAAGGAAGCTTTTCCAAAATAAAATAAAACCTGTGTTTCCCCTGCCCAACAGTTGACCTAGCTACCTAGGAGATTCACACCAGAACTAATGATTACACCATGAAATTGAGCTAAGACAACAACTCCCCTGGTGTACAGAACGTACTGGTTGACCCTGGTGGGTGCAGGGTGCCTGGATGTTCGACAGAAGCCAGTCCAAAAATGTAGTCTCTGTCCCAGCCTTCTCCTGGGATGTTCAAACCCTCATTCCCAAACTCAGGACCATCATCTACCCAGACACAACTGGCACTTGTAGAAATGCTGACATTTTAGAATAGAAAGGAATAAATAGCTGGGATGGGATGTTGAGAGCTGCTGACTCATGACCAGAGAACTGTATATGCAGGTAGATGGAAACGATCTCCCACATTGCACGATGGCAACAAGGGTGAGGCCAGGAGTGCACTACCCCAGACCGTGGATGGGCCAGGGAGTTTCTGTTTACCATATTCCTTCTGTCTCTGCTCTGGTATACCAGAGAGATGCAGACTGATAAGAAGAACAGGCTGAAACCCTAATCTGCATTTTTTCACACGAGGCTGGGCAGGTAGGTGTTTTAAAAGCAATTGCAATACCATGTCAGCCAAACCTCCTGAATCTCTAGGTTGCATTACAGGCTTCAGATGTGGCTGAGAGGGATCTATCCTCTGCTCACCAGCTGGTGTCCCACTCCAAACCAGGATCTTTATCCCCACAAATCCCATCACTTTTCAGAAAGTGACGTTCCTCCATCTGACAGACACTGAAGAGCTGGACTCAATGATCCTTGTGGATCTCT
Source organism: Corvus brachyrhynchos (assembly GCF_000691975.1). Taxonomy (NCBI): domain Eukaryota; kingdom Metazoa; phylum Chordata; class Aves; order Passeriformes; family Corvidae; genus Corvus; species Corvus brachyrhynchos. The sequence goes on along the minus strand of NW_008238834.1, from coordinate 800,652 downwards.
TCCATCTCAGAATATTCTGTGACTGAATACATCCTTGACCCTCAGTTTTGCTTGTCTTCAGATACCAAACACACCCTCAAGCCCTTTTGCTACCACACAGATATGTTTCCAGAAACCTTAAGCCTTGCAATCCCCAAATAGGTTGTTCCTTCAGCCAACCTACTGTCTACAGACCAGTGCCACAGCCCCTCTCTTTCTCTAGCACTTTGAGACACCTCTGGGACCAGCCAGCACCCTGACTGACCCACCTGCCAAATCATGGAGACTCAGAGCAGGGCAGGAGGGTGCATATACCTGCCATCATCCCTCCCATCACAGGGGGCAATTTGCTCTAGGTATTTGTGAGGACATCAGGCAATAAGGAACTACACATGGCCTTCCCTGCACACCTTGGTGGTCCATAGCCACACCTTGACCACCAGTATTTTAGTCCTTAAAATGCCGTCTCTGCTCTTCTTTCTTTTCAGGCTTGTGCATGCACTGGAGATACTGAAGAACAGTCTACAAGCCTTTAAGCCCCACATCTCCTACAGTGTTTGGTATCTTGCAAGTAAAAAAACTTTAAAAACTTTCTAGTTTTCCAGAGCATATCAAAACCACTTTTCCTAAAATCACTTAAACCAATGAAATGTTAAATCAATTATTCATGCAAATACTTTTGCCATCTCTGTTTTTTGTAACCAAGTTTTCTTGGCAATGATAACATTTCACAGAAAAATTAACAAATACTCTCTTTGCTTGCCAAGATAATTTTACTAAGCTTGAATCCGATTCCACTGAGGTATGTTATTTGTTTTATCTTGAGGGAAGCTGCCTATTAAGTTAGTAGCAACCGTGTCCTTTTGCTTGTGATATGGTTATTACCAAGCTATCAGGAGTACCTTTAAGTTATTAGGGTGCAATGGCAAATTAAGTACTTTGCGTCATAATTAGCTAATGACTTTTGAATTATATTTTAATCATGTTTAAGATGGTCAGGTTGGCTGTGAGTACAGATAATGGAGGATAGGAGCAGAAGAGGAGTGTTTATCATTCAATACCAAAAGCCAGAAAGTAGGTAAACCGGTGGATGCACAACATCCCAAAGGCCATGATAATCTATATATTCAGAACACGGAACTCCTTCACAGGCAGCAATGTGAAAAAGTGGAACTTGTGTCTTAGGATCACATTTGAGTAAAAAGCAAAAATATATTCGTTTCAACTCAGTCTCCTTTGAGCCTGTCAACTTTTTTTTTTTTTAAAATAAAAAGATTGTTAACAATACCCATCTTCAAATCCCTGTTGATAAACCTCTTCATGTGGATTCCACAAAGAGAGGACACTGTTAAAGCAGCTTGGTAAAAGCTACCAGAACCATTTCCCTTTCAAAACTCATGATGTTCAAAAAAACCCCAAACAACCAAAAAAAAACCTTCTCAGAATGGGGAAAATCCTTTGATGTATTCCTTTGTATATCAAGTTTGCCCCTCAGCTTTCATGAATTTCATTCACACCTCTATTAGTTCTCACTACTTCTTCTGTATCCTTGAGAAGACTCAGCATCAAAATTCCACATACGAATCACTGGAAATTAGGAAACACTCTGAGACTCTCCATGAAATGCCTTCAAAAAGTAGCAGCAAAACAAGTTCTGGATCCAAACCCAACAGAGACCCCACTTCAGCATGTTTGTGCTTTGTAGAAGCTCTAAGGTGTTGCTAATTCTGCCCCTTTCCAGGATGTTACATTGAGAACCAGGCATCACACTTCATATGCCTGGAACCTCACATGGCAATGAAACCGTAATGAATTAAGCTTTCCATTATCTTCACAACTTTCACTACTCAGCCAGAAATCACCTCTATGTTGTTTTGTTAACTGCTGCCTTCTCTAAGAGAAGGGACAACACGTTTCCATAGAGAGGACAAGAACACACTTGCCTTTCCCTTCACAAGAGTTGCACAAGTTCCTCCTGCATTGCAGCTCATAAAGGCAGGAGACAGCACAATTAACCTCTGTGTGCTCTATGGGGGATCCACAGGGACTGCTTCCTGAGAGAAAGAGGCCACCACTACATTAAAGCCTAAGTAAAAGCTTTCCATTAATGAATAAAATTCAGAGGGACAAAGTGCTTCTAAAACTTTTAGATGTTAACTATGTCTGTGCCTGTGTCCCCAGAAAACACCACCCCTCAGAGCCCAGAATGAAGTATTCCCAAACATCCTTGCTCTTCTGCTTTCAATAAATACCCATGAAAATCACATACAAACTTTGTAACATCCTTCTTAAGTGCAGTTCATGCAGAGGACAACAATTTGCTGCTGTTAGCTTGTGCAGCAGAAGCCTGTAAAACAGATTACCAGGTCTCAACCCTGCTGCTGAATTTGGGCTTGGACTGTCAGAAGGCAAATTTGATAGGGAAGGTGGAAAAGATGTTCGCTCTGCTTTTTAAAATCCCTACAAAAATAGACAAAGGAGAAAAAAATACACATACAAAGAATACTAGAAGGTAGTCAAAACTAGCTTAACAAATTAAGATATGTGAGATATTAGAGATGCTCCTGCAACTCACATTTGCAAACCTCCCTCTGTGTGGAAGATTTTAGACTATGTCTTTAATGATCTAATGAAGCAAGAAGGTATCAGACTAAGGAACGTTGTAAAGAAAGCATGCAAGAATGAATCTTCAGAACAGGGCTCGAAGAATACGCACAAAATGCAGCCCAAGGGTCGCACGCTGAACTGAGGAGGAGCAGGAGATGCTGATGACATGTTTAGTAAATAAGCAACACATCTCTATGCATAGAGGCAGGCAAATGTATTGGAGATGGTATTATTACACACATACCATGAAACTACAAAGAAAGGTCACCCAAATAATGTTCTTTTTCTATGAAGCTTACTTTAATTGTAATGAGAGAAGCTGGAAGGCCAGCTATCCAATAGCACATTTATTATACTTCTCTCAAATATTTGTGTTTTCCTTTACTACTTACTTAGCACACCTGCTCAGAGATTCCTCTACCTAGACTGAAAGCAGTACTTTCAGGCTAACATCCTAGATTTTACATTCTTCTAGAAGGGCAATCCATGTAGCATAAGAGCATACAAAACAGAGGCAAGGAAGAGATGCGTGTTACGAGCACAGAATTTAGTATGAGAAACACAGGACCGTACGCTGCTCTTTTTTTGATTAACTCTAACTCACATAAAATACAATTACATTGCTGTGATTCCTGGTGTGGACACCCACAAGTGCCTATATAAAGAAACGTGTTTATACCCGTATAACTCATTCCCAGATATTTACATGTTTAATCACTTCCATGCTAGAGGTTGAAACGATTTATGCACTTCAGTAACTAGAAAAATCACACCATTAACCAAATCAGTTCATACAAAACCTGTGCGCTAATCAGTTAAGAGGACAGGAAAGTCCACCTAAAACATCGTAGACAGTGGCTCTGAGCAATAAATAATGCTCATTGCACAGGTTAGAAATGCCAAAGCCACACCTGAACATTTTGCTGGTGGTGGGGTGATAAAAAAACACACAGATAACATTATTTCCATTGACAGACTTTACATATACAAAACAGTGGCTTTATTGTTTATTAAATTAGATGCTGCCATGGTGTAATCATCCCTGCAGCCATACCAAGCCCAACAGCAGGTCAAATGCAATCCTGTGGAGGAGGTAGCGAGAGGAGAAAGGAAGAGAACTGAGACTCAGCATAGAAGTAATACAGCCCCATAAACTAGTGGTGCAAGCAATAATTAATCCATGGATGTGAAAACAGACACCATAACTGTAGAGAGCAAAACCTACAAAAACACCACATGACAAAAGTAAATGTTACAACATGGTTCCTTTAATAAACAACATCCAGGATGTGATTCAGCTGCCTGTTACCACTTCAGATACTCTAGGGCATCCCAAAATGCTGGGTGATGGCACAGGGACAGTACTGCAGGCTTGTGCCCTGCTGGAGCAGCCACAGAGTCTGGGCAGGAACTGCATGCAGGCATTAGCTTCCCATGTCAAGGTGAGTGTAAACCACTCACAAAAATGACCAGAAACTAACTGTACCAAAATTCATATATTAAACAAAATCCAACACAATTTTTCCTGGGCACTAATTTCACTAAAAAAAAAAAAAAAAAATCAGGGTCTATTAAATAAAAAAATCTGCAAATTTATATGATATTAAATCCAAAGCAATAGTTTGTAGTGCTCCTAAATTGTGTAGGAATTGGTACCATTTTTAATTTAAGAGCTCTTTTACCCTGTAACTCATGTTACTCTCACACAGAGGAGCTGACTGGTCTTAGCTTCTTCCTGAGCTACAGCTCACGAAATCAGAAGAGTGACATCCAAAGCCATATTACACTGCAAAGTGTGTTAGGAGCCCTACTTCCTAAGTGCAGGCAGTCAGCCTCAAGTATTCTAGCAGGATGCTGAAGTGGGCTGACTGCAGGATCAAGCTACAGCCCATGGGCAGAGAGAGACTGCCACGAAGGGCAGCCCACCCACACGGGGCTGGGTCTTGTTCCACACACACCCTGTGCACCACTGCAGCAGCGATCAGGCACCCGAAAGATTGCGACAGCTCTGCCACGCAGCAACTCATAAATCCTGAATGCAGGCAGACAGGTGGGAAATGATCTGTGGAGAAACACTCAGACAAGCATAACTCCATCAGTCTGGAGGATTTACAACAGTGAGGACGTACGTCTTACATCCATTGTGATCTTTCCTGGTGGAAACCAGCACAAGCCAACAGTCACAATCTTCCTGTGGTGATTTCAGGCCCTTAATAAACAAGAAGATGCCTACCAAGCTGAGCACTGCTTTTAAACTAGTAGAAATATGCTGATGATGAAGCAAACTATGGCTTGAGTTTGTAGGTTTTCATTATTTCGTTCACTTAACTGTGAAGCTTCTCTCTAAAAAGAGCAAAATATAACTACACTTGGATTAATAGAAGGGAAAAAAGCACATTTCCTAAGGGTCTCTCCATACCGCATCTGCCCTTTTCCTCAGATGCTGGTAACACCACACAACCCTCATATCAATAAATTAAATTGCAGCTTGCACTAATACTGAAAAAAAACCTGATCAAGAACCAACACAGGTACATGTGCCAAAAGACAAGGATTCCCTTAACAACAAGAAAAAAAAAAAAAAAAAAAAAAGCTAAGAATTTACAGAGAAAAATACTGAATTTCAAACCTACAGTTTTTTAGAACAATGCAAGTTCCGATACAGACATTTTTGGGGACAGAACACTGTTTCAAAAAGTTCTCCTCCTCTCTGTAAAAAAAAAAAAAAAAAAAAAAAAAAAAAAGCTAAGAATTTACAGAGAAAAATACTGAATTTCAAACCTACAGTTTTTTAGAACAATGCAAGTTCCGATACAGACATTTTTGGGGACAGAACACTGTTTCAAAAAGTTCTCCTCCTCTCTGTTGAAAACAAAACACATTACAACCACCTTGCATTATTCCCTTCACTTGTGTACTTAGTTAATACCAATGCTTTTTGCACTATGTGAATGTAATGAAATTTTAATTTAGCAGAAATGTAGGTGTTTTGGTAGATTTCTGATTTTTTTCTTGCATCACCCCAAGGCATAGATATAAATTGTTTTCTGCTATCTTTACAGGAGATCTATGGAACCACACTATTGAAAGGTGCAGAAGACTGAAAATAGTTTAGGGTAATCAGGAGCTGCACTGTTTCATCAAAGCCCCATCTCTCCAGGAGCCACCAGTGTTTCAACAGAGTTTGGGGCTATAGTTTGATTTTGATTATTTTCCATTGCCTTCCTAAAATCCTCCTCTTTTAGTGGCAAGCAGAAGCAAATTAGCACCATGAAAGGAAGAAGTCTGGAGAAAGATAATGTGTTAAAACAATCAACTTTGACTAGGAAGTGAGACCACCAAATTATATATTGCTAACCACCCTACACACAAAAGTCTGTATTTATTTGTTTTAACCTCACAGTCCCGTGACAGAAACCTATGGTGCAGTTCTTGGCCCTTCACTTTTGCACATCTTTTCTTCCCTCAATGTATACCACAAGACAACTACCCACAAGTAATGACAGGAGCCAAAATGGACCTGGGCTGCCCAGCTGTCCAGCAGAAGGCAGAACCTGCTGCTGAGCACCAGCTTCATGATGGGTTTTAACAGGAGGGAGAAGCCACCTGAGGTCAGACTGGGCTCTGTTATATTACCACTGATACTGCAGCAGCGCAGTCAACAAAAGCAGCGAGACAACAGGTCTCGTTTGCTTGTAGTTGCCCCTCAGATGAGATGTTTGCCCCAAGCCCTATTGCTCAGCAGTGTGCCTATACCATCTCTGAATCCTGCAGCCCACCCAGAGCTCCAGCCACAGTGGGTACAGGCACATAAGCCATCTTTGCTGCCTCTAATTGCACCAACCACCATCCCTGTGCTTTGATGTTAGAAGACCTCCGGCAGAGATCTGCCCCAGGGATTTACACTGCAGTAAAGAACGAGTCTGCCATATTCACACTGGTAACACAAAGGCAGCAACAGGTTTGCAGGGATCCCAGAGAAGTGTTTACCAGGAATTGAGCCTCACAACAGATGACAAAAGGAAGGGGTATTTCTCCACTCTGCTTCAAGGGTTGGTTGATCTTTGAGAAAAATCCTCTGCTAAACAAATACTGAGGGGCACAGAAACAGCCAGCATATGGCTGTGGACAGCAGCTCAGGCTACTTTGCAGGATCAAAGTCAGACAAAGCATGTTTGCTCCTCAGTCTGTGAACACAGGCAAAATTAAATTCCGCATCTAATTTTGGGAGAAAAATCACTGACTTATTATTTATTATAACTAGCGCTCAGCAAGACAAAGAAGGAGTTTCACCTCAACTCTGAAGCAGGGAAAGCTGACAGGAACACATTCTTGCTGGCAAGCATGTGGAGCCGCTTCTGACCAGGGGCATCAGCACCCCCCACATTACCTGCCCTACCATCCCCAATGTTTTGTTACTACGGCAGAATAATATTAGGACAGCAGTGCGGAAAATAAACTCTCTCTTATGATGGATGTGCATTTAGTCAGCAACATGCTACAACAAACTTGACCTTTATCAGGACTAGATTTCACTGACTGCATTTTTTCGGACCTCACCTCATTTATTTTGTTCTGTCTACAGCCACTGCAATTTACAACCGATAAAGCTTTCATCACTGCTCACCTTTCCCAGTGGAAGCTCACTGCACAGAAGAATATTCTGGCATGAAAGGTCAAGGGACAGAGCCCTTTCTGTGGTCCTTCATAGCAACAGAAAGGGCTCCTGGAAGAAATACTCACTGAAGAACCGCAGATGAGCTGTCCCCATGTGAAACAGCCTGGCATAGCCCAGCAGAGTTTCTGCAGGTTCAGGTTTGCAGAGCAACATGACTAATTTTTCTCCTCTGAATAAGAACTGCACTACAGGTTTATGTTTTTCACACGGCACCAAACTTGTTATGCGTTCTTCATCACTCCCAGGACCACTCATGTTTATCACGTTTCCAGGATTTCATTAATAAACAGAAGGAAGAAGGGCTTATGCCTCTGATTGAACTACTTTGCATTTTAATAGGAAATAATAAACTGACCTGCATGGAAGCTAAACACAATTGAAAGTTGCACCCATACCAGATGTTTCTATTTTCAAACCAGTGCTTTATGCCTTGTAATGATAGCAGACAGCAGCATCTTTTTCATCCTTCATTTTGTTGAGCCTACCCAAGAGAGAAGCATGAAACATACCTGATTAGGGCTTTTATTTCTACTTCCCAAGAGGGGAATTAAATGCTCACCTAGAATCAGACCTCTGTGGTCTGGAGAGCAGCATCCATTCGGTTTCGGAGAGCTACACCATTAATCCAAAGTGGAAGCGGGAAGGTGCAATTGTAGCTCTGCTGATGAGTTTATCGAGGTTAGCTACTAAGCAAGGGAAGGCCAGCATGAGAGGCATGGCCCAAGGCCCAGCTTTATGAGACAGCAATATTAGAAACTGGGAAAATGAGAATTCCTGATGAAAAGTGGAGCCTCTAAATATGCTTTAGCTACAGAAAAGGAGCAGTTTTTCTCCTTTCCCTTTCCCATAAGGTCTTCCAAAGGGGAAATAAGCAGGCAGATATCCTACCTGCCACTGTTTTGCCAGCTTTATCTCCCTAGAATAACATTTGCCACCACTTCCCTTCTCATGCATCTCCTTTGCACCACAAAGATGGACACTGGCCTTTTCTCTGTGGCAGCACGATGGAACCAGTGTGGTTCCCCTATGGCATTACTGCAGCAGAGCTGGAAGCTGCCATGAGCAGGAGTTTGGAGCACAGCCTTCATCAGGTTTTGAAAGGCCAGAGGGAAGATTATCACTCAGGGGAGCTTATACACAGGAGAAGCTAGTAAAGCAAAATTAAACCTTAATATTCTGCAAAGGATAAGGACATTGTTTTTGAAAATGTTAGCAAGGCATGACAGAAACATTTAAAAGTCAGCCACTGGCACATCAGGAGTCAATTGTGCTGGGGAGCAAAATATTCAGAAAAAATATAAGATGAACATAAATAGAGTTTTAAAACATAAAACTATGTTTTAAAAGTACACATTCTAACTGCTTTTCACATGCTTGATGGCAACTTCAGTCCTGTGCACCTATAACCACAGCACTTGGAGAAAAAGCAAAACATCTCATTGTTTCCCACAAACATGAGCAGTTTCATGTGACAAGCTCCAAGTATAAAATGAAAAAAATATTCCTAAAACTCCCACATTATGCTGCTAGTAAACTAGAATTTCATAGCAAAAGTGAATAAACAATAGCTTTTGAGGCTGGAGAAATTACCATCATGGTGTTATCTAATCTCTCCCCAGAAGTCAAGAATTATGACTAAACCCTTCCAACATAGATATAGCCTGAAATTCTATGTCAGAAGTATGTCCAATTGCATTTGGCAATCCTTAGCCAAGAGAGAGGCTGACTATAATTGGATGAATATTTGAAGTGCTTCATTATTCATGTAGGAAGGCTAGGTAAAAAGTGTTTTGTAGTCCCAAGACACTGGAGGGTGTGTGTTATTGGGTAATAACCAATTAGGAATGTTGACAGCACTCTGCCTTTGGGATCACCCTGGCCAACGAAGCACCTGGGTGTATGTTGTTGTGCAAAGGCACACACCCACTGCCTACTGCTCAGTTTATTTAAGCAAGGCTTTCACCAAAGGAAATGGAGGACACCCTAAAGGATGTGTGCTTGACAGCTCAGTTACATTCCGAAATAGTGCCTCTCTGTTGTTCTCACTGTCTTCCAAAAATACACCTTTTTCCAATAGTATTTCTCAATTACTGGTGCTACTGGTTATTGAAAACAAATTCAAGCTCTTCCATTTTACTGCTTATAATCTACCAAAAGAGCAACATGCTTACTATTTCCAGTAAGAAAGATCAGCTCCTAACCCCATAATCTGGTAAAAAACTCCACAGTCACATTGTAAATACTGCAAACTCAGAACAACAGAAATCAGTGATTTTCCTTTTGTGCTAGTCTAAGAAAAACATATGAATCATTAGTACAGGTATGCAAAAGATTTTAATAACTGCAGCATTTAAAAACTAACAATTCTGACTCTTGCTCATAAGAACAAGATATTCAGCACCAATTCAGCTCATGACAGAGCAGGTCAACCCTTTCACTACCTCCCACAACAAAGGTAGAATGTATTGATGGTACAAACACTGATTTTTATTTCCTACCTTATTTTCTTTATTATTGTAATGAAAAAACAAATCTGCATATTTTTATTCTGATTGAAAGCAAAGCAATTATTGTACAAGATGCCCAACAGGACTTTCATAGCTATGAAAGAAACACTCAAAACTTTTCCTGAATGATTTGCTTGTTTGAAACATGCAAAACTCAGTATGTTATACGGAGGAACATATCAGTTTTTCTGCAGCTCTCATTTTCTGGCTTGTATCATATTTAGCCTGTCCTGTGGCACTGTGGCACTGAGAGTGCTGCAGCATTTTCTCTGAGATCCCCTGAACACCCCCTCATCCTCTCCCTCATGTATCACCAAGACGATGATGTTTTGATGAAGCATCAAGCACGGGCCCTCGAGATAATGGATTCAACGGGATACACTTAAAGGATCATTTTTCTCTTTTGTATTGACTGCTTGCACTTCTCTAAGACAGGAAGGGCTTTCATTTTTTATGTAAGCTGCAAGACCCCGAGGGTTCTCTAAACTGTTTAAGAGGGATCAATTTTCAGGTGGGTAGGAGGCGCCCAGCAGACCATCACGGTTTGGAGCGCCTTCTTCCCCTCGTATCACCGACACGTTCGGGCGAACCTAAAACCAGCTCCCAGCCGAGCCCCTCTCTGGCATGGCAGCACTTCCTACTGTGTGGATTTGTGGTTAGCACTCCAACAGAGCTATAATTTATAGTATGCATGCAGGGAACAAAATACAAAAAAAAGTTTCACAGAAGCAAAATAATCACTAGGGCTGACGGAGATAAACAGCAGTAGGGCTGCTAAGCAAAGCAGTGCTTGGCACTGCTGTAGCGGCAGGAAACCATTACCCCATGACACGGGTATAATGCACTGACATTGTTGCAATTACACCCAGGCAACCTAACAAAACAAATTCATAGTATAGCACAAAATATTTCCAATTCAACATTGCAACATTTATTTTTTAATTACAGCACAAATAACAACTTTTGGGGTGTGGAAGGACATAATCCATCATTTGCTCTGAAGTGACACACTTATGGCAAATGCTGTATATTATAACTTTCTATGCCACAATAAGCAACTACAAGCAATTTCTTAGGCAAGGAATGCAAAGGGTTTGGGTGTGGTCCTGGGAGATGCTGCTTATCCCTCCATCTCCCTCTGTGTCAGCAAGGAGCCGAAGGCAAGCCACATGTTGCTGCACTGGGACTTCAGTCACCCGTTTCACATGTGTCACACAGCTTGTGACAGCCTTTCACCTGCAACACACCTCATATGGAAAGAGTTTTTACTGTTCCAATATGGCCTGTATGAGAACGTAAATACAATTTTTAATTAAACGGAATGGTATGTTAATAGGTCACTTAAAGAACAATTAAGTCTACCATTTGATTGACAGGCTTCTCACATTTTACCATGAAAACCCCGTTGTGGTCTAGGAGGTAGAATTTATCTTATAAATTGCTGCATTTAAAACTACTTTGCTCAACTATCTCATCTGATGAACAAAACTCTTGCATCTTCCTATTACTCTCCCCTTTTACCTCTTTTAATCCTTTGCAAACAGAAAGTTTTTGATTCACGGAAATTGAATTGCCAGTGTTGCTCTCTTCACCGAATGCCTGCTCTGCAAAATGCAGCAGTGTGAAGAAATAGGAAAGATAGGTCTTCAGTAATTAGCTTGGGTACCAGACGTGGCACAGCTGAGTTTGCTGGAAGCAGGAAAAACGAGTCCAGGCGGAGCGTTGTGCTATATTGCTTTGAGCACCTGAGCTACCCAAGTGTCTACACACACGGTGCTGCACAGTGGAAGGACTGGATAGGAAAGTGACTGTGAGCCCACTGCTTTCCTAAAGGCATGTCCCTGCAAAGCAATCCACAAGTAGCAGCTACAAGCTCAGCTTAAATGCTTTCAAACGGTCGCAGAAGCATGTTGGTTCTCTGAAGCAGGCAGAAAGTGCCTTGAAAGTGCCTCGAAAATTGTCCACATGAGGTGCAGAGACAACTGTGCTGGAAGAGTCCTACAGACACAAGCTAATGTACATGGGGCTAGAAACAATTTATTTGATTACTGACTCAAAGACTCAATGAAAGAGATCAATGCAAATGAGTCTCAGAGCATCCCTCAGCTGATGGCACCAAGAGCAAAAGCAGCATCTGAGATATCAATAAAATACGCTGCTTACCTACTCAAAGAAAGCTCACTACTAACAAGAGCCAGAAAACCAAGCATGTGTGAGGGGAAAAGGACAAGCAAGCAAGCAATGTGCTTTGATCTGGTCAGGTAAAGATCACTTGTGACCTCTGTGAGCTCTGACTCCTTCCAACAGAGATAGAAAAGTGTGTACGAAAAAGAAATGAAGACGAAGCAATGAGGGACTTTAGTTGACAGAAGTAGGGTCAATGCTCAGAGCAGAACAGGGACAGAAAAAAAGATACTGAAAGGCAAGAGTCAAAGAGACAGCAACATCTTGCAAGTCGCAGACTAAGGTGAAAGAAAGATTGACAAAGAGAGAAATAAAGCTTGCCAGATGACACTTGTCTGGTTCTGATATTTGAATAAACTGCAGACTGGTTAAGTTAGAGGAAAAGTTCACATAACAGGAACTGGTGATATTCCCTTGGCCAACACAGCATTTGTGTCTCACTTGCATTAAAATGACTGCAGATAACCATTGAGTCCTAAGCAGTTTTCACCATTTCTATGCAACCTCTGCAAATACATCCCCAAATGGCAAGCATACTCATCTACATGAAACCCAGCCAGAAGGTTGATCATCACCAGAAAGAAGCAAGCCAGAAGTTGGAATCTATATCCTAAAGCTTCAAACACACCCAAGAGGTGGCCGGGTGTTGACGGCAAAACTGGAAGCCAAATGTTTGCTTCTGCAATTATGTATGTACTAGATGCCAATTTGCTTAGCAACGACATTGCAATTTATGAAAGACCAATGAAGTACAAACAGTTTATGTGGGAGCAGAATGAGAACCTTGTGCTCACGTACTCCTTGCAATCAGGAACCTCTGTAAGTACAGCAAAAGGCAAAACAAACCACTGAACCTCACCACTATGGTTCAAACCTGGGCCCTATCAGAAATGACCAATAAGCAGAATACTTCAGTGCCACCTCAGTTTCTAACGGGATTTTTCTTACTAGGTCAAGTGAGACCCACAGACTCAGCATATTGTTTTATCTTCCCAGGTGTTGGTCAGGCAGAGTGAGAAATACTGCTTGGGTGCCTTCAGTCTAGCTTATGAAACCACACTATTGGGTAGAAAAATGCAAACATTGTAAGGTTCTCATCCACAAATTTCCATTCACTGAGGATATCAAGCAGCCTTCGCAATCAAATGATTTCTCAGAGCACAGACCCTTAAACTGGTTATTGACAACCTCCTCTCTCCTGGACTTCCACGGTGATCCAACCCCTACAGACTCACATGAGCCAGCTGGCAAAGGAATCTATACACTGATGATACAGCTATGGATTTTCTTCTTTCCCCTCAAGAAAAGTGATTGTTACTTCTGAGGATTACTAGCCTCAGAAATAACGATCTGAAGCCTTTAGCTTTCTAACACTCCTGAATGTAGATACTTATTCCTCTGAACATATTTCCTTATACACTGCCATAGCCAGGCAGCCAGAGACAAGCATGGCAGGAACCCCTGTAGCATCAAGTCTTCTCATCTATTTTCTCTGGGTCTGCGTATGTGCAAAGAGCACTCCAACAATCCACTATCTCGATTGTACTGTCGTTTTACACATTTGAGTGCAAAAGCATTGAACAACTACAGGACACTGCTTTTTACCCTCCAAGTAAATAATACATAAGCCCACTTTTACTGACATTTAGAACAGGAGGACAGACATCAATTTTGTGGCCCCTTTCAGAGATGACTCACCACCAGTTACTGACCACACAACATGAGAACCTGCTAATCTGATGGTGCTATTTCTTTCACCAGTCACCAGCCACAAGCAACAGCAGCAACTTGCTGACCTTGCAAGTTAAATATATTACAGGACTACAATTTGAAAAATATTTACTTCTACTGAGGCAACAGTGATGACTGACCTGTGGTGATCATTAATTGAGGCAAAATGAGGTCAATATATACCCTAAGTTCAATACACATACCTAGAGCTACAATTAATCTTGGTTCAGCCAGGACCAGAAAATACCCCCCTGAGCTCTTTATCGACAGATGTGTGTTGCAAGAGAGTTCTCTTTAAAATATCAGTCATGTAAACTCCCTGAATTTATTTAAATAAGCATGAAGTATATTATCATTCACAGTTCTGTTTCTATTTTCTTTCCTGGTTCGTATATGTGGTTACACCAACCAACACAACTGTACTGCCTGTGTTGAGTCCGGCCCTCATGAATCAACATTTCATTTTTTACTAGTACATGTTACTGATGATACCAATATCATCAACCTCTATCTCAGTTACTGGATCTATAAATATTTATGCTTAGAGATAGTAATCTTCTACACTTTCAGTCATCATCCCAAAGCACTCTACAAATTGCTTTTTTGTTAACCTTGGTAGGAAGCAACTGAAGCTCAAAGTTAAATCAGTTATCTTGGGTCACAGAACAGGTCAGTGAGAGTCTGTGTATTTCCCTAACCCAAGCCCTCCCTTTTCCTTGCCACAAGACCATGCAGCAATCAAATGATGAAATATAAAAGGTGAATAATGAGATGAGTAAGACAGGATAGATAACAAAGATTGAACTGACCATCTGCCAACTTCTTCTGCCTATTCCCTCCTGCCAGGAATGTTACAAAATATTAAAAAGCTGTGACCTGGACCATTCATGCTAATAGAGCAGACAAAGCTGATTACAGCAATACTGAAAACTTTCACAGAAGCTTGTTCTTTAGAACTTAAAACACAATATTTGCTCTCAAAAAGTACAAGTCTTGCTACTGCAGTATCACATTGATTTATGAACTACTACCTCACCAGACTTTGATGTTGCTATTCTAGAAAGATACAGATAGAGATGTATCTCTTGGGAAGAAAAATCCAAATACAGAGGGTGGAAATAAAGATGCAGTATCATCCACTCTCTCAATATTTCCTTAAAAAACCCAAATCACCAAATGCTCATTCGTTAGAAAATTTTGTATTTCTTTAAGTTTAGCATAACTTAGAGCAGTTTGAGAGGTACTCTCCAAGGTGAGTGGAAAAGCTGTGACAGGGCTGCTTTCATGGAGGTATTACAGAGTGAGGCCTATGGAAAGTGCAGACCACCCTCACCTCAGCAGATCTCCTACCAAGACAGAAGTCTCCAGCATGGTGCTGCAATTTGCAGGAGTTTGAACTAAGGGCCATGTCAGTTTGTTTTGGACCTGTGGACTGATAACAGAAACTGCCAGAGCTCTGAAACAGGCAAGCAGTGCTGCCTGATTCATAGCACGTCCTTGGAAGTCTACCCACACAACTTGTGAAGGATAAGTCTTTCTTGTAAACCGTCAAAAAAGGCCAAGGACAGTCTGGGCATTCTCCTAAGTAATTCTGTGCTCTTGATGCAAAAGAAACCCTTACCAATCAAAAAAGAAAAGAAAAAGCCAGTGTCCTAACTGGATCCAAGTGTGCGAAATTTAATTTCCCTGAGGGCTGAGAGTGAAGATTGGGTAAGAAAACTGGGGCACGAATGGATTGGTTCATATGAAAACCTGAAATAGCCCTGGGCAGAAATTTGGAAGGATTGCAAAATACTGTATAAGAAGAATCCATCTTCATATGCAGGGAGTAACTCAAGATGGGAGATGTAGCAACCCAACGAGATACTCCAAAAGGTTCTACAAAGTTACGTACAAGGTTTTAAGTGAATTTTTCCCATTCTGTGGTGGGAATATAGGATGTGGCAATCCAATGCCATGGTGCTATGCAAATATTTGTACAAGATGACTTGGACAGAACTAATTAAAAGTTCAGATGCTTTGAACATACGAGATAGACAACGCTGCTGATATTGCTGATATCAGAGATATCAGACAGCTGATGCTTGTATGATCAAAGTTACACATCTTCCCATTGAGCTCCCATAGTCAGTTGAGGTTGTCTTAGCCTGATACACAATAACTTTTGGTAGATGCTGTACAGACAGCATTAAGGCTGCGAGATGGA